>NC_141991.1:40375763-40716263 GCF_049901715.1 Pseudonaja textilis
ATTCTTAATTTATCCAACATTGCTTGATCTGTAGGGAAATATTTGTATTAAAAATGTAAAGTAAATTCTGAATTTTTGAAAGGCTTCACAACTGACTGACTCATTGAAATTTTTTTGGTATGCTACTCCAGTCCCAAAAGGATTCTAAATAACTTCCATATCCTCATACATAGAGAGTTCAAAATAATTCTTTAAAAGCTGCAACATAATGAATTATAGTTACAATTATAACCTCACAATATGCTGTCTTTACCTCTAGCAAACCATGGGGATGCATGAGATAAATCTCTATTATGTTTTTAAAAATATGGATCTGACTATTCTAAGAGGTTCATTTCTATGTGCCTCGGGATTCTGACATTGCTATTTATTTTTAGAGATCTTTTTCATTAATCTTAGTCTTTGCTTATTGACATTTATCTTAAAGTGTTGACTTTTATTATCTATTGAGGGAATGGAGTTAAATCAGTTTCTGCATGCATGCTACTTTGAATGGTTTCCTTTGAAAGTGGATTGCTGAGGTACCCAAATATGCTTTTTCAGAAGGCAACTGGACTTCCTTTTCCTTTTTGTTTTTATTTTCTTTTTCCTTTTTTTCTTTGAAGATGTTTTGCTTTCTCATCCAAAAAGCTTCATCAACTCTGACTGGATGTGGAAAATGGAAGGATTTATATTCCTTGCAGACAGTTGATTATTCCCCACCATCCAGTCAAGGGATATACATCCTTCCATTCCCTACTATCCAGTCTGAGCTGAAGAAGCTTCTTGGATGAGAAGCAAAACATCTTCATCGAAAAAACAAACAAACAAGAAAGTTTATTTGCATCTTGAAAAAGCACCTTTGGTTCAACCATGACTTGGGTGACTGAGAATCTCCATAGACTTTTAGCTATTGCTGAGAGATGTTTTTCCCCAAAATAAGTAAATACATTAATCCTACCTCTAAGTCGGAAACCATTTTTCTTCCTTTGGGTCAAGTAGAAAGATCTTACTATGACCAATATATAGATAGCTAAAGGAAGGAAATTATTTTTAAAATATTCCTATAAACTTTCTCCAGTGTGCTAACCTCTGATCTGAGATCTAAATTCTCACATTATTCAAAATGACATTTTTAAGGACAAATATGTGAATGTTATGTCCCACCTTCCAAAAATAAACAGATAAGGCTGAAAGCAGCAGTCCTCGCAAATAAAGGCAGCAACCAGGAGTCTCCACCGATCACAGCTGTGGCCAGCCTCCACAAAACAATCCAAAATAATAGTTCCAACAAATCCAATTCAAACAAAAATACTTCAGACCCAAATCCTCCAAGTCAAAGTCTTCAGCTCTTCTTGCAGACAATTTGTTCCCGACAAGAGTGCAGAGTCATCCCTCTTCCTTTTATAGAGCAGCAGCTAATTAGTCTCATTACTGATCTGCCCTCCTCCTGTGCTCCCGTTGGTTTCTTCTCGTCAGAAGACGCCTGCTTCTGACATCCACCCAGCGATTATCTAAATTATTACTTTCACCTGAAGACTTCCCGGCTGATAACCTGATTGAGAAGCCGAGGAGGTTGAAGGTTCAGGCCGGTCCTGCAAATCAAATGTCCTCCCTTGTAACATTCTCATTCAAAACTGCAAGCAAAACTGTTAGGATTCCCTTTTGAAATTCAAACAGTCATTTCACGATCAAATCAAACTACAGGGAGTAACGTTCTCATTCAAAACTGCAAGCAAAACTGTTAAGATTCCCTTTTGAAATTCAACAGTCATTTCACAATCAAATCAAACTAAAGGGAGTAACGTTCCCTGGTTCTGACGTCAATCCACGATCTAACAGTCATCAGATTCAAAGTTCCTAACAGGATTGGACCTTCCAATCACAACACTATCCCCACCTCAGGGCCCGTCCCCGAGTCTTACGTTCAGGATGTGGTTTTGAAGGGAATTCTGCATGATATCTTCGAACAAGGTCTGGGGCATGTACCTTGGTCACATCCTGCCAATGATGGATCTCCGTTTCATTTTCTACTCTTCCCACAAAGTACTGGAATCATCCCTTTTTCCATCGTGAATCATAAATTCCAACCACTGTAGTATCTGTAACAGGTTCAGTGCGGGGCCTAGATGTGAAACGTACCAGACCTAAGGCCTCCTTAAGGTCAGGTCTACGCTGTTTTCCTGACGAGCCAAGAGTGGTTTCAGGTACGGGTCCGCGGTTCCCTCTCCGATTGCAGTAATTAACAAAATGTCCCAGACCCCCGCAATAAAGGCACAAGCCTTCCTGGAACCGTCTCGAACGTTCCTGTGCTGTTAAGCGAGGGCGGAGTGCTCCCAACTCCAACGGCTCCTCTGTCATATCTATGGGTTGGAAAACTCTCGGTGGCGTGGGTTGTGCACGAAAAAACGAAGATGGTTCCATACTGAGCCGTTTGCGTCCACGTTGCTGCAAACGAGCTTCGATTCGTAAGCACTGAACTATCAATGCATCCAAAGTTAAAGCCCTCTCTGCATGGACCAGCTCATCTTTGATGGCATCAGACAGGCCTTCCTGGAATGCAGCCATATGAGCCGGTTCGTTCCAGTTGGAGTCCAAACACAGCACCCGAAATTCTGCAACGTATTCCTGAAGGGAACGTTTCCCCTGAGTAATGTCCCGTAACCGTCTATCCACAGTTTGTGATTTAATCGGGTTCTCAAACATTACCCTTATTTGTTGTAGAAATCCCTGGAAATTGTCTAATAATGGGCTATCCTGTACTAATAAGGGAGTAGCCCATTTGGCAGCCTGCCCAGACAAAAGGCTGAGAATGAATCCCGTCCTGGCCCGATCATCTGGAAAGTCTTCAGGCCTCAAGGACATAAATAATTGACACTGCCCCAGAAATGCCGGAAACATGTCCATTTGCCCAGAAAATTTCTCCGGCATGGATACTGGGCTTTTCCTCACAGGAGGGGCAGGGGGAACAGCAGCAGGGCTTGGTGAGCTGGAAACATAATTCAGCAATTGTGTTACCTGATTCTGAAGCGTCACATTGCTTTGCAGGAGCTGATTTATCTGTAACTGTTGTTGCTCGATCAAATTCTGCAGCTTTTTTGTATCCATCTTGGTTTGATGATAGTTTTTCAGGCTTGAAAGCAAAAAATGTAATGTCTTACCTATAAACTCAGATGAGCAGACGAAGTTTCAAAGCTCAAAATATTCAAACGTACACAACACCGAATTCAAAGGAATAAATTAACACAGATGTCCCGTCTTTTGGCAGACTTCCCAGACTCTTATCAGGCTAAATGGAAATTAATCAATTTTTTGGCAGATTTCCCGGACTCTGTCAGGCAACAAATTTTTTTTTCTGGTCTCACAAATACGCTGCAAACATATTCCTCTTCTCCGATCACACACCAGAGTTGATTTATAAGTCCATCTTACCTGAAAGATGGTTTGTTTTGGGTCGGGAACAATAATGTTATGTCCCACCTTCCAAAAATAAACAGATAAGGCTGAAAGCAGCAGTCCTCGCAAATAAAGGCAGCAACCAGGAGTCTCCACCGATCACAGCTGTGGCCAGCCTCCACAAAACAATCCAAAATAATAGTTCCAACAAATCCAATTTAAACAAAAATACTTCAGACCCAAATCCTCCAAGTCAAAGTCTTCAGCTCTTCTTGCAGACAATTTGTTCCCGACAAGAGTGCAGAGTCATCCCTCTTCCTTTTATAGAGCAGCAGCTAATTAGTCTCATTACTGATCTGCCCTCCTCCTGTGCTCCCGTTGGTTTCTTCTCGTCAGAAGACGCCTGCTTCTGACATCCACCCAGCGATTATCTAAATTATTACTTTCACCTGAAGACTTCCCGGCTGATAACCTGATTGAGAAGCCGAGGAGGTTGAAGGTTCAGGCGGTCCTGCAAATCAAATGTCCTCCCTTGTAACATTCTCATTCAAAACTGCAAGCAAAACTGTTAGGATTCCCTTTTGAAATTCAAACAGTCATTTCACGATCAAATCAAACTACAGGGAGTAACGTTCTCATTCAAAACTGCAAGCAAAACTGTTAAGATTCCCTTTTGAAATTCAACAGTCATTTCACAATCAAATCAAACTAAAGGGAGTAACGTTCCCTGGTTCTGACGTCAATCCACGATCTAACAGTCATCAGATTCAAAGTTCCTAACAGGATTGGACCTTCCAATCACAACACGTGAATGCACATTTTCCCATTCATTTACACCTTTTCAAATCAGTTATTTTAATTTATGGCTACTATTGAAACAATGTCCCTTGGGATCATCATCTGAATTTTCTTTTTTCCCCTTCATTACTTTCTCTAGGCTACTTTGCACAAATTTTATTGCTATCATTCTGAGTAAGGAGCAAACTGAGAAACTAACTTCTTCATTCAAAATGGACCAGTTGCTGCAGTAATAGTAGTAGTAGCCTTAGACTTATATGCCGCTTCACAGCCTTCTCTAAGTGGTTTACAGAGTCAGCATATTGGCCCCAACAATCTAGGTCCTCATTTTACCGACCTTGGAAGGATGGAAGGCTGAGTCAACCTTGAGCAGGTGGGACTTGAACTGCTGAACTGTTGGCAATCAGCAGAAGTAGCCTGCAGAACTGCACTCTAACCACTGTGCCACCATAGCAGACACATAACGTTAAGCCTCTGTATTCCTCTTTCAACTATTTTAGACAGCTATGGAACTAGTAGAAGTCTGAGGTATATGATTGAAGAACTATAGGCAAGTAAGCCTATAATTCTCCTCTCTTTTACAAATTCTGTGATGTAGAGGCTGAATGAGTTATTAATCTATCCAGGGAATCATCAGATAATATGACTTGGAAGGAAGCTTCTTAATTATGTAGTCCTGTTCAATTTATCCTCAGCAGGGTGAAGCCAAGCCCTGTTCTAGACAGCCTTCCTCTATTTAGCAATTCTTACTATCACAAATTCTTCCACAAATTCAGTCCCAATCTCTTTACTTTACTTTCATTGCATTGGTCCTTGTCCTTATCTCATTCTTCTCTTCTTTCACATGGCAAATTTTAAAATAGCTATCATATCTTCCCTTCATTTTTCTTTTAAAAAACCTGCAAGCTAAATACAACAACATTTATGTTTATTAGACTTATTAATGAAAAAATATGTCTAAAAAGAAACAGCAATAACAAAACTCTGAAGCAAATAGAAATGAACATTTTAGACTTCACAGATCCATATTCTTAGGACCATAGTAGGAATTTGTCTTATGCAACCCTGTGGTTTGTCTCATTTGACAAATATACTGTTGTCCCCTTAAACGTAACATGAGTTGTGCTTTCATGCTTGAGGGCAAATTTTACTTCATTATTACACTGTGAGTGATAACTTTAAAGGCAGCGCTTGTGGTCAAGTCATGACTGACCTTAAAGAAAATATTTCATATGAAGACTTCTGAGTTTATTTGCACTCTAAGTTTGCCCATCAGAATATTTCTTACCCACATGAAAACTCACAAGTAAATATATGTCCTCTTTTAGTATATCTCTAGCAATGAAATACTTATGTGAGGTGCTTGTGCATTTTTTTTTATTTAAAATGCTTATTTGTTTCTTATTTTACTCATCAATCTGCTACTATTCCTATCAAAAAATGCTTCATGGGAGCTGATTCCTCTTGATACCTTCTCTTGACATTTAATTTAGTGTGAGAGATTGGGAGGATTCAGAAAGAATGGGCCTTTGCACACATGCATCATGAGTTCTATATGCTTGATTAAACCAATTAAATAATGAGTATGCAGGCATCTCAGCCATGGTGCAGTAGTTAGAATGTAGTATTGTAGGATGATTCACTGCTCACTTCAGGAGTTTGATTATGAATGACTCAAACCTTCCATCCTTCCGAGGTCCGTAAAACAAGAACTCAGATTGTAGAGGGCAATATGCTGACTCTTTAAACTACTTAGAGAGAGCTATAAAGCACTATGAAGTGATGTATAAGTCTAAGTGCTATTGCTATCTGATCTCCTTTGTAGCAGTAAAACATCTAAATATATTGTCATTTCTCAAGTATATAAAGTAAGCATTGGCTAATGTAATCTATGGATATAATCCTGTTGTACCATTAAGCTGATCCTGTCTCATATTCATGCCATTAATAAATGAAGTAAATAATAATAATAATAATAATAATAATAATAATAATAATAATAATAATAATAAAAATTCTGCCAAATTTTAAACCAAGCACTTTAGAAAACAATTGACCCACACACCCTAATTTGCAGATAGCTCCAAATTCCTATAAATTTTCTCCAGAGTACGCAAACATCTAAATCCTCTCATTAGTCAAAATAAATACATTTTCTTTAAGGACAAACATGCTGATACACATTTTCCAATCTATCTATACCATGGGTGTCAAACTTGCAGCATCACATTGCTGTCATGTGACATTTCGTGATGTTTTTCCCATTTGTGGAGCTGGGGTGGACATCGCCTACATGTAATGCAGCCAGCTCATGGGCTGCCAGTTTGACACTCTTAATCTACACTGAGATCCAGTTTGGTCTAGTGGTTAAGAGATCAGGATGGAATGCAGGAGACTGAGTTCAAGTCCTGCCTTAGCTGTGAATGCCAGCTGGGTGACTCATTCTCTCTCAGCTAAACTCATCTCACAAGGTTGCTGTTGCAGGGGAAAATAGGAGGAGAAAGCTGTGTTAGATATATTCATTACTTTGAATTATTTATAAAAACAATCAATATTAATAAATAAATAATACATACATAAATAAACTTTTTTACACTCTTTGTATCAGATAGTGTAAAGCTTATTATAAAGACAAATTCTAACTCAATTTGACCAAGAGCTTCAGTAGTATTTCCCTTAATTTTGGAAAGTACTACCAAAGCTCTTGGACAAATTGAGTTAAATTTGTCTTTATAATCTGACATCTATAACTGTGGTTTGGATCCATGCAGACTTTTCTTATTGTTGGACCTCAAACAATTGATCTATCTTCTTGCAAACATGCTTCTAACTGTTAGCAACCAGGTTGTTTCTGATGCTCTGTTGTTATTCAAACTTAAAAATAAACACAGGAGTTCTTAGTTGTACCTATAGCTTTATCTAGTTTTAACATTCTTATATCATTTTTTAAAATTGTTTCATTTTGCACTCTTAATATGCTACTGCAATTTTATTGTATATTATGTATATTTTGACCTGTGGCTACAATAATAAACTTACTTACATTTTTCTTATTGTCTAGCATGAACCCACGTATGTTTTTACTTTGCTATAGTGATATATATTTTTTTTTTAAGAAATAGAATGTGATATATGCTGGTTTCATAACAGGCACTATCTTCCTGATTGCAGAAAGAGCTTCTTGATGAGCAATTAGCCTTTGTAGTCTCCAAGATATCACAAATTTATCATGGATACTCCAGGTTGCATTAGAAGTTGGAATGTACAAAAATATCCTTTTAATGTAGATAGAAAGCAAAATTATTAGGAGGGAAAATATAATTTCCATGACTTACAAAGAAAATCATGTAAATGAAGGTCAAGTAAAAAGATCAGAACATCTTTTTTCTTGATAGGAAAAGCATTACTGGAAGAAGAAAAGTTGGCAATTTCAATCATCTAATTCCCTGAGGAACTTGAAACTAACCTCAAAATAATATTTTGTCCTTTGCAGGTTTATATTCAGACTTGCTTTGAGCAATGTTAATGATTTGATTAATGCAAGGCAGAATGCTGATGGCCTTTGTGATTAAATTTAGAAATCTGTTGACAAAATATATGACAATTCTGCATGAGACATCCAAACTTACCCACACAGGCCTTCATTAAAAAAAAGATTCCTAAGAATATTCCTGAACTCAATCAGCATTTTAATGGCAAAGAAATGGATGGATTGTTGATGTAACAGAATTGGACTGTTAAGACTGGATAGACATGGTAAGATCCCTTTTTAGATAGAATCTTGATATTTGGAACTTCAGTTTGATTTTGATAGTTGATACATTGAACCAAACCCAAGAAAAAACAGAAAAGACATATATAAATAAACATTAAATGATGCAGAGATTTAGCTTGGTAGCAGAACATATGTCATATGTTCAGTAAGAAAGTAATAGCATGCATCTGCTGAAAGAAAAACTTAAGGGAGTCTCATTTACAAAATATTATGTATTGAAAGGACTTTGACAAACTAGATGGTATTCAGAGAAAATGGGTTATGCATCCACCAGGCAACTGTAAATTTAGTTTAGTTATATTTAAAGTACTGAAGGAACTTGCTGATGGCCTAATCTTGCTCTATGCAAGATAATTTGGATTCACCACAGTAAGTGTAGAAAGAGGTTCATACTAAAGCAGGGGTGGGCAAACTTTTTGGCTCGGGGGCCTCATTGACTTTTAAAATTTGACAGATGGGCGGGGTTGGCACAAGATACAATACATATAAAAAACTGCAAAATCTCCGCAAAATCACTGCGCCTAATGCGCCACCTCGAAATGCCTGTCATTACAAGTCAAAATCAAATGAATGCAATCATTCAATCATTCACATCAAACCTTAATTCTGTACCAATCTTCAGCGGGCCAGATTAAAAAGACCAAGGGGCCAGATGTGGCCCGCGGGCCGTAGTTTGCCCACCCCTGTATTAAAGAGATTGATTCAGTCAACATGATTTACCTCTGACGACAAGACAAACATAAATCTCTAGTTTTATTAAACATGTTAAGTATATTAATTAATATGTAATTATTACATATCAATTATTATTATATTAATAATTAATAATTAATTAATTATTATTATTATTTTATTAATATTATATATTAATAATATGTGAGCGGGATCTTGGAGTCCTAGTCGCAATCACTTAAATATGAGCCAACAGTATGTGGCAACAGCCCCCAAAAAGCCAATGCAATTCTAGGCTGCATTAATGAGAGGGTTAAAATCAAGATCATGTAAAGTTCTAGTACCGTTTTACAAAACCACACCTGCAAAACTGTATCTAGTTCTGGTTATCACAGTGTAAAAAAGGATGTTGAAGCTCTGGAAAAAGTGCAGAGAACAGCAAAAAAAGTGATTAGGAGACTGAAGTCTAAAACATATGAAGAACGGTTTCAGGAATTGGGTATATCTAATCTAATGAAAGGACTGGGGTGACATATTGATTGATTGATTGATTGATGATAGGTATAAGTATAAACACAGTTATGAATACATGAAATGGATACATATAAGAAAAATAATGAAACTGTTCCAATATTTGAGGGGCTTCTACAAAGATGAGGGGGTAACTAAACTAATCTCCAAAGCACCCAAACATGAGACAAGAAACAATGATTGGGAACTGTATATAAGTAGTCCTCCACTTACAACCTTTCATTTAATGGCCAACATTAAGATGGTTCTGAAAAAGTCTAGTCCCCATAATTATGACAGTCCCTGAACTTACAATGTCTCGGCTTCCCTATGGTCATGTGATCAAAATTCAGGACTTGGCAACTGGCATGTATTTACAATGATTGCAGCATGCCAGGGTTGCATGATCACAATTTACAAGCTTCCCAGCTGGCTTCCAACAAGCAAAGTCAATGGTGAAAGCCAAATTCATTTAACAGCTACATTATTTGCTTAATAATCACAGCAAAAAAGGTCCTAATCAGTTTTGACTCACTTAAGGACCAAATTTCTGGTCCCAATTGTGATTGTAAGTTGTCAGATGATTTTTAAAGTATCTCATTCAATTGGGATTAGGGTTTTTGAAGCCACCTGGCTCTACTCAGAGCTTATATTCAAAATAAGATTCATTTACTATCATGAGAAAACTACAGTGTAGCAAGTATTTTGATGTAGAAATTATCTTTAAAATTTCAAAAGTCCCTTTTTTCCCCCTGGTTTTCTTCCCCAGGTTCCAATTTTAGCATTTATGGAGAAGCTACAACATGTTAGGTTTTTTTGCAGACACAGTGACTGTCTTTCTATAATGCTTAAATCATGCATGGATTCTCCAGATAAACCCCAGTACAGTTCTTAAGTCATTTTGCAGCAATTCCACTTCAATCTAGTTTGACTCAACATTTAAACTTCAGGGAATCCTGATGCATATCCATAACGTAGTTCTCTCTGACTTGAGTTTGAAAGCAAGTGATCTGGTGCCATAGCTAAAACTGCACGTCTGACCTGTTCATAGTTTGACTATGAGGAGAACAAGGGAATTCTAGGAAACATTAAAAATATGTATTTCCTTTTAGTTTTTATTTGAAACCAGTTGTTAAATATTTTCACAAGATTCTACAGTTTTCACCTTGAGCAGTTAGCATCATTCCTATAAAATCCAGTTTGTATTTTTTGCAGATTAATAAAAACCTTGTTTCATATTCTAAAACTAATTTGGACGTGACTTGTGTACATGTCATGTTTCTGTTTGATATCTTGCTATAAAACTATATCAAAAATAATATATTTCTTTGCAAAAACTCAGATGTGTCATAATTTAAGATAAATGTAGTCATCAATACTGTAATGTGTATACTGCAATATACAAGGATATATATCACTCAGTGTAGAAATAGGGAGAGCAGATAAAATAGCTTTACAATGGGAATCAGTTAAAAATATCCTTATCTCAGTGGTGTCAAACTCAATTTCATTGAGGGCCACATTAGGCTTGTGTTTTTGACCTCGGAGGGCCAGGGTGGGTGTGATCAGGGTGGGTGTTGTCACTTGGATCAGAGGTGCCTGTGGTGGACCAAGCATTCTGCCAGAAAAAACAGGCTCATAAGCTTCATTTTTGGCTGGGACAGCCTCCTGCAGCCCTCTGCCAGTGAAAACAGAGCTGAGCGGTCATGCACAGCCCTCATGAGTTTTGTTTTTGCTGGCAGGGGCACTGTGGTCTGGTCCTTTGCTATTTCCAAGGTGGCCCTGTGAAACAGTTCAAAGCATCCCACAGGCCAGATCCAGCCGTGAGTTTGACACCCCTATCTTCTCTGATTAGACCATAAACATTTCGAGTGTGAATGCTACTTGGAGGAGCAACTATACTTTAAGTTCTTGAGTGAAGCATAGCCACTAAAAATGTTGCTTTTATTAGATTTTTATTTTTAAATATACATCAATATCAATACATGAACAGTGTGGGCCCTGGGTATAATTCATTTTGATCCAAACATCAATAATGATAACCTAATAGTCCTTATATTAATCAAATATATATAATCCTAGTATTAATATACATGGTTCTTTTTCAAAGTAGTTATTCAATATTCCATTTTAATGCCAGTGATGTTATAAGCATACATGGTGATACCATCATTTACCATCTAATCTTTTCCATCAAAATTATTACTTTGGCTTCATGTTTGTGGTCGTGCCACATCTTCATGGTGGGCATCCGTTCGCTTCATGTATGGGTCAGAGGGGTTTGAAGTGGGTAGTGATGCAGCTGCAGTACTGTGGTCATGTCTCATCATCTGTGTGGGTGTGAGTCTGCTTTCTACGTGGAAGTGTGGTGGTAGCATCTTGTGTGGCCCTCGTGGATTGGGTCTCGTGTCATTCTTCATGTTAGGTACTCGTTTGTTAATGAGGGTGGGTTTCCCAATTGCTGGTAGGCGGGAGGTATCATCTCATTTATTCATGCTATGTGGGCGTTTTTTTTATCTCTATGGCTTCTCTGATTATTCTGTTGTTGAAGTGTTCAGTTTTGGTGATAGTTCGGGTATGTTTAAAGTCAATCTCATGTCCTGTGGCTTTGAGGTGTTGGACCAGGGAAGAGGTTGGTTCTTCTTTTTTGATTGAGTTCTTGTGTTCTTCAATGCGTGCACTTATTCTTCTGTTGGTTTGTCTGATGTATGTGGTAGGTCAGGCGGTGCATGGGATTTTGTATACTCCTTGGTTTTCTAAATCGATTCTGTCTTTAGGGTTTCTTAGGATGGTGGATATTTTTCTGTTTGTGCAGAATGCTGTCTTAATGTTGTGTTTTTGGAGGATCTTGCTGATTTTGTCTGTAGTGGCTTTTATATATGGGAGGAGGGTTGCCGTTCTCTTGTTCTCTGTCTTGGATTTTGGTTGGGGTTTCTTTTTGGATTAGGTGGGTAATCTTCTTTCTTTGGAATCCATTGGCTGTTAGTATGTTAGTGAGAGTGTGTAGTTCGGTTTTTAGGTGTTGTTCGTCGGCTAAGCATTTTGTTCTGGAGATGAGTGTCTCAGCTACAGAATTGATCTGTGCTGGGTGGTGGTGTGAGAGTGAGTGTAGATAGCAGTTTGTATGTGTTTTCTTCTAGTAGATGGTGTGTCCTAGGGAGCCACTGGATTTTTTGTATACTAAGACATCTAGGAAGGGAAGTTGATTGTTAGCTTCTGTTTCCATGGTGAATTGTATTTTGGGGTGTAGGCTATTGAGGTGTGTGAGGAAGTTGTTCAGTTTTTCTTTCCCATGTGGCCAGATTATGAAGGTGTCATCTATGTATCTGAGCCAGAGTTTGGGTTTGTGATCATATTTTTCTAGAGCTTGTGTTTCAAAGTGTTCCATGTAGAGGTTTGCGATGACAGGTGAGAGGGGTAATCCCATGGGTGCTCCTTCTATTTGTTTGTATTTTTGTCCATTGTAGGTGAAGTATGTATTGGATAGGCAGTGGTTGGTCAGATCTAGGATGTGCTTCCGGGGGGGGGGGTTGTATTTGTTTTGGATGGCTGCCAAGGCTTCTTTTATAGGCACTTGAAGAGGGATATGAGTAGGTCGCTGGGCTATAAGTTTTGTTTCTTTATGATCTCGATGAACTGGAATGAGGTTTTTACGTGTGAGTTGATGGATTCTGCATAGGGCTGTAGTTGTTTGGTGATAAATTTGGCTAGGTTTTGTAGAAGTGAGCCTATGGAGCTGACTATTGGTCTAAGTGGGGTTCCTTCTTTGTGTATCTTGGGAAGACCATAAAGCTTAGGGCATCTGGATGCTTTCTCTCTGGGTATGATTCTTTGCTGGATTTCTTCGCTGATGGGGGAGGCTTTTATTTTGGATCTGGTGATTTTTTCTAGGTAGGTGGTGGGGTCTGTCTTTAGGGGTTTGTATGTGGGGTCTTGGAGTAGGTTGGTTAACTTGGTTTGGTAGTCAGATGTGTTCATAACCACTGTCATGTTGCCCTTGTCTGCTGGTAGGATTATTATGCTGGTGTCTTCTTTTGGGTTAAGTAGTGCAGTTTGTTCTTCTTTGGATAAGTTGCTTTTGGGTGGTTTGCTGGTGCAGAAGATGTTGGTGATTTCGAGTCTGATTCTGTTAGCATCATCAGGGTTGGTTTTGGTCAGGCTGGTTTCAACTGTGCATATGATGGTTTATGTGGGGATGTGTTTGGGAGCGACAGCAAAGTTGAATCCTTTCAAAATGACATTGGTTTCGTCTTTGGTGAGGATCTTGTCTGAGATGTTGTGCACTGTTTGTTTCATGTGTGGCTGTGAGGGGGGAGCAGTTTGTTTCTGGCATTTTTGTAGTTTTCTGAGTTTGTTGGTGTGTGTGTCTGTCTTGAGGGTGGTCTGTGTTTCGGCTCTCCAGACACCGAGTTGTTTGGATTTGTCCCAAAGTGCGGAGTGAATCTTGTTGCTGAGTCTGAGGTGAGGAGATCTTTGTTGATTTGGTCTAGGAGGAATCTTTTTGTGTGAAGTTCATTTCTAATTAGGGCCAATTCTGTTCTTTTTAGGATGCGTTTGGTGGCTGTTGTGTTGGCGTGGAATTTCAATTGGAAGCTTATGGGGATTAAATTTTGATCTCAGCAATTGCATAGGAATGCGAGGTCACATAAAATGGAAGCTCTTTGGACTTCAAGTTTTTCATAAGTCCTGGTCAGATGGCAGGTTTCCTCCCAGTAGAGGTGCAATATTTGTTTTCTGAGCTTTTCACGGGTATTTGTATGTGGATCTTTGGTTATTTGGGTTTTCTCCCATGTAAGATTGGAAGTATCTAGGCAACGTTTCGATGAAGTCTCATTCATCATCTTCAGGCTTGTGTCTTCGGCTCTGTGCTTCTCAAAGTGATGTGAGCTTGCAGCTGCTTTTTCCTTTTAACTGCTAGTGGGGGTGTGACTTGATTGGGTGGGGGCTTGGCTGTGTTCTGATTGGGTGGGGGTGTGTTCTCATTGGTAGGGGGTTTGGCTGTGTTCTGATTGTTGGGGGGTTGGCCTTGTTCTGATTGGCTGGAGGTGTGTTCTGTTCAGGTGGGGGCTTGGTTGTGCTCAGGTTAGTCTTAGTTGCTGGGGGATTTGAGCTGGTGAGCTGTGATCCTGTTATTTGGCTTTGTGTTCATGGTCGGGCCACATCTTGAGCCATCTTGTGCCACATCTTGAGCCAGACGAACACAATACAGAAGCCTGATGATGGCAGATGAGATTCTGCCAAAACGTTGCTACAACTTTAAAAGCACAACTATAATGACGTGGGAAAATACCCGAACAAAGCTGAATACCATACATACATACATACATACATACATACTTACATACATACATCTGAATCAAGGGCAGTCAGGCTTTCTGTGAGTCAGGCTTTCCCAGCTGTTTCTGTTTTAAGTTTGGTGCTAGCCTACTACTGTGTTAGAATGGTTTTTAATTCATCCTGATTGGTTGGGAATCTTGGTCTGTGTTTATTGGTCTTGGAGTTTGCTATGTTCTGCTTAATTGGTGTTTCTAATATCTTCTGTCTGTTTTGTAGCATTTTTTTGTCTTGATTGGCTGGCAACATTGTGTTTCCTGTATTGGAGGCTTTTAATGCAGCTTGGCTTTGGGTAAATGGACTATTCACTCAAGTCCCTATTCACTCCCAACTCCAGATGCTCTCATCAAAAAGTTTTTCTAAACTTGTAGAGGTCTAGTATATTCCATTCACCAGTAGACGTCACCCACAGCTTAGGTTTCAGAGTTGTTTCAAGTCTTGTAGATTTAATGAATCCAAATTTAGTTCAGTTTATGGAAGCAAAGTCATCAATTCAAGTAGACTCAAGTAGATAGTCCAGAATTTTGTAATGCCTTTCTAAAACAATATCTGTCCAATTTAAAAATCCATTTTTTATGTTTTAAAAGGTCTTTAGCTTTTCTCACCTTAGTTCTTTTCTTTCAGGTCTAGGATTTTTCTCTCTATAGTTGTTTGCCACTTTAAAAATAGTTCTAAGGGTCTCTTTTCCTGGATTTTCTTCTTTCTTTTTTTCTTTAAAGTTAGGGACTAAATAAAAAGGAATCTTCTCACCCAGCTCCAATCACTGTTCATTTGCACTGCTCCTGCACATTTCTTTGTTGCCTTGGCTGTCCCAGCTTTGTGGCATCCATGATGGATGTCTCTTCTCCTCAAGGGAGAGGGAAGAAGCCCTGGGTCTAGCAGGAGAGTTGCTGCTCTCCCTGAACGACAGGGCATCCCTCTTTTCTTCACCACCCCTACAGGGTGTCTTTAGCTCCTTTCGGAGTCCTTCAACAGGATGAATTCGGCATCGGACCGTGGAGATCTGCTCCTCATGTCTGATATTGCTGATGTAACATCTGCTGGAAGTCATCACTAAAAATGTTTTACTGTTATTGCACTTTAAGAACCGCAATTATCTATGTTAAGAGTAAGAATAAATTGAAATTAAAATTAATTCTATGTAGTAAAAAATATTGCAAATAAAACAGGGAAGTGGCTAGCACATAAATTAAAAAAGAACACTATATTTAAATTACAAGAGAGAAGTACATGGCTTTTTTGTAGTCATATAAAAAGCATTGCATCAGCATTATACTAATTTATATAATGGAAGTAACATTTTCTGTAGAGAATAGAAATGATTATCCAAAAAACACAATTTACCTTAGATTACTGAAGAACAGAGACATATTATGAATAGATCTATCACTAGACAGGAAGTTTCTGATGCTATAAAAAAGAGTAAAATAGGAAAGTTTCCTGGATTATCAGGTTTTTGTTATCAAAGTTTTGGTACTTTTACAATCTTTACAAAACATGATTACCTCTGTTCTACAGGTAGGAAAGATACCAGAGAGTTGGAAAAGGAGTCAATATAGTATTAATACCTAAGCAAGAACAAGATTTGATTTTAACAACAACAACAACACACTATAGGCCCATATCATTATGGCTTTCCTTCAAACCTTCAAAGCACTTGTCAGGCATCATTTAATGAGGAGTAGCATGGCAGAGCTCCATAGGAATCAGCAAAATAGATGATGTTAACATGACAAAGATTATAATGACTGAAAAACCAAATCACACCGAAACTGCTTGAATCAGAAACTATATCTTATGTGGGACTTTCAATGTATATCAAACTTTTGATGATCTGGGTCATCAACCATTCCACATAGTCCCCATGGTAGACCATGAATTTCCAAGTTTGGTTTCAGACTTTGTGCCTTAGGGAAGTTACGTTCAAATTCTCCAGTACCACAGCTCTGAACAGCTCCACTGCCATTCCTGTAGTAGCACTGATTCATTTGGCAGGATGTCCGCTGAAAACTACATTGTTATCTGATCTCCTAAGTCCCAGCCTCACAGATAGAGTGTAGCTTTCTCTAAAGCAACACCTCAGATGGCCATTGAAAATCTTGCAAACAAAAATAGTCTGGCAAAGTTTTACAAACAAGAATGGCCATTCTATCATCCCAGTCCTGGGGTAAGAGTTGCCTCTGTATTCAGTCCATTTGCAGAATGTTTGAATGCATAGAACATGTATTTTTAAAAAAGGAAGCTTCCCAAAATAGTTTAAGAGTATAATATCCATACAATATCCTCCCTACCCCCAGAGTTTATTATTCTATATTAGAATGTGATTTAATTATAAACCACGGAGTAATGCTTTTGGAGAACATGTACTATATTTAGCTCATTGTCCACAATGATGGATTGCATATTTTACAGATGAATGGAGAATGAGTGACTTTTATAAAGAAAAGTTGATGAACTGAATATTTCTGGCCGCAGAGGGATCCTGATTCTGATCTTCTGTAAATTATTTCGCTGTAACAAATGGTGTTGATTTTCCTCATGAGACTCTCTATTTAGGAGAGCAGCCTAGAAAAGAAAAGAAAAGAAAGTTCAGTATGAATTGTCTACCAAAGCAGAGAAGACCATTGTCAGTTCTGAAAGGCCATTTAACAGAAGAATCTGTGAACATGGAAAGGTTACACTGTTTTTGTCCATTTTTTAAAAAAAAAAATATAATTAGTTTTAGAACCAGCACTTGTGGTATCCAAGAAATGATTGTTACAATTTCCTTTGCAAAGAATGGAGAAATATGGACTGCCTTGCAAATGAATATTTCGTTGGCATTCTGTAGCTCCCAAAGTTATTTTATTTCTTCTGGATTAAGAAAGGAAACACAGAGACACAGAAATCATTTTGCATTTTTGCAAGATCCTCATTTAGTGTCTTGGACTGTAGAGCATGCAAAGTATAAAACTTTGGAATAATGTATACTTAGCTAAATGAATGAAGGAAAAAATATTTCTTCTTGCAAGCGACTCATTTTGCCAAAGGCAACTCTAGGCAGCTTATACACATTGAATAAAACACAGTATAAAACATTAAAACAAATAAATACCTTAAATCTAAACATTCAATTAAAGTAAAATTAAGCAGAATGGTGAGAAAAGCAAAGTTTGCACAGGGAGGAGGTATACATTTTACTTTACTTTATTTATTTGTTCAACTATGATCCCATAAAGAATTATCAGTTTGGGTGTTATTATGGATTTTCACCCTTAGATTAGAAACTAAATTTAGTCTTTGAATATCAGACCCAAATGTCCATAAGCTCCTTATAAAACACTAACTCCATGTAAATGATAGCCCTGGGGCAGATGGATTCCTTTGTTTATTTTTATTTATTTATTAAATTTATATGTTGCCCATCTTTCTGATAAGGCTTTGTACCAACTAGGTGATAGGCAGACAGGAAAGAGTGGGGAGGGGGGGTTTCCTCAAACTACTACTTATTTGGCTTCAAAATCATTTTTTCAGCATTTCCTGAAATGACCTAAGTCTCATTATGGATTTCATCTTAGAATTTTTTTAAAGACTGTTCTTTTCAAATAACTACTATTTTTCTCATTCGCATCCATTATTTTTGATATAGACTTAATGCTTTTATCTGATGTTCCTCAAAATCTCCCATCTCTGTGTCTGTATCCTTAAATGTGTAGGACAGGAAAGGATCGGGAAAGACTCTCACTATGAACAGGAGGGTAGAGTACAGTTTGTGATCGATGCTGTTTATGCCATGGCTCATGCCCTCCATCAGATGAACAAGGATTTGTGCAGTGATTATTCTGGAATCTGCCCAGAGATGGAACACGCAGGAGGCAAGAAGCTACTAAGATATATACGCAGTGTTAACTTCAATGGTAAGTCTGTATTCTTATATCTCCCTCTTATTTCACCTTAATAATCCTAAATAACTTGTTAGCCAATACTTTATTAATCTAATAATAATGATGGGATGTAGTGCAAAATGTGTTGCTTGTTGAAGAGTTATTTTGTTCTTTCCCATTTACCATGGGAATGAACTATTGTTTAACTTTCTGGAATTTATTTTTGTCTAAAAACTTTCCTATTATCATATGGCTAATTAAAAATATAATAGGAGATATATAGCCAGTTTTGTCTAATGATTAAGGCACCATGCCAGAAACTTAGAAGACTGAGTTCTAGTCCCACCTTAGGTGTGAAAATGAGCTGGGTGACTTTGGACCTGTCTATCTCTCTCAACCCAATCCACCTCACATGATAGTTGTTGTGGGGACTTTAAGTTAAGGAAGGAGAATTAAGTAAGGTGAGATAAAAATTATTTATAATTATTATATTATTCTGTTCTGTTCTTTTCTGTTCTGTTCTGTTCTGTTCCATTCCACTCCACTCCACTCCACCCCACTCCATTCCTTTCTATACCACACTTCTATTATTAATTATATTGTATATCCTCAGTATTAAAACATCAAAAGAAATGAGACTCAACACTATTTTATTAGATTTGTGAATGAATATTATTATGCACTTACAACCTATTGGTAATGATTGTACCTTCAAAACCATGTTGCTTGCTGTTCGTCTTCACTGTTGCGGTATTTTTATTGTCATAATATATACATTTATACTACATTTATAATACATAATTTATACTATATGTATAAAAGTGATGCAGTTAGTCTGTTGCAGAGAGTAAGGAAAATGACTTGCAGGAATAGGCAAGATCCTTTGAAAAGGCAGCAATGGGAAAGATGTGATTTAAGTCCAAAAGAAGGAAAAGAGAGTATATACAAGAGACTCAGACAGATGCTGCCTTAATTCAGATGAGTGACTACTGAGGATTGTGGGAATAAAGCACTGTCAGACTTGCAGGATTCTATTATTATAGCTAATATTAATAATGAATAAATTGTTTAACCTTTTGTGCAATCGGTTTCTTGGTTTTGATAAGGGAAAGTTGGAGCAAAAAAAGGGTGAAAGATCATCACATGTTAAGAAAAAAAAGGTTGGGAAACAGGCAGTGGAAAAAGGCAGGAATAGCACTCTCATGGATTAGCTTGCATGACTCATTATTTGTACTTGAGATGAAAAAAAAAGAAAAGAAACTGATTGCCAGAAAGGTTCCATTCTTTCTGAAAGCCAAAGCAGAAATAGGCATGGATGTATACATGTAATTATAAAAGGGGCGGGGGGAGAAAGCTTTAAAAAAATCCAAACATATAGGGTTTATATGTACAGATAAACCTATGTATATAAAGTTATACAATGAATATTTCAATAAATGGAGGTTATAATTCATTATAGTCATTCATAGATAATCTATATATGCTGATGAATTCTGGAAACCATTGAATAGTTGGAGCCATCAACTAGAAAATCTTCTTTCTTATTCAGGAGTCAATTCCCATGAGATAGGAATACACTTGAAAAGAATACAAACATCTAAAAATACTGAATGTCAGAATTAAGTTAATGTATGCAATAACTTCTTTCTCAAATGGAACAATTATTTCTACAAAAACATGTACTTAAATGAAATATTAATTCCACTTCATTCCACAATCTCACCATTTATTCTACATAAATTAAGTGAAGTCTTTTCTGAAATGTTATTTCTTCTTGAATTTCAATGAAGTCATTTCTGAAAACTTATTTCTTTTTGAAAATGATGTAATCTAAGATGTATGATGGTGCAGTGGTTGGAATGTAGTACTGCAGGCTAATTCTGCTGACTACAAGTAGTTTGATCCTGAGCAACTCAAGGCTGACTCAGCCTTCCATCCTTCCGAGGTGAGTAAAATGAGGACCTCGATTGTTGAGGCAGAATGCCGACTCTGTAAACCTTTTAGAGCTGTGAAGCAGTATACATGAATCTATAAATAATTAAACATATGAATAAAATAGAATGGAAATACAGAAGCCAACACAATTATATACATATAAATCTGAGTGTTATTGAAGTTTTCAGTATTTTTAACATCTTTTTCTATTAATTAAGTTAAATTTGCAAAGAAAATAAGCAAAAACAAAGTAAAGGTTATATGTAAATATACAAATGATGATTATAAAAAGGAAATAACTATTTGAAAAGCAGATGAAACAACAATAACTAAAACATTATTTTAAAAAAGCATTTTGATAGTCCCTCCTTTCTCCCACTTCCTTTTTTTTGCCATACCTGCTAATTGTTGTTTGAATATTTCTGCACCATACTTTGGAGGTTCTTACATATTTCTGTTTAGAGATGATGATGATCATGATGATGATTGATGGGGTCTCTGCTATGAAGACACAACCTCATCAAATTGTTAATAATCATCTTGACTTCAGAGCTGGGAGATTGTACGGATGACACAGTATTTCTACACTTGGTGACAAAGCTAAGGAAGCAAGTTTTTAATGTCAACATTTGTTAATTATGTAAAAGGGACAAATTAAGGCCACAAGTGTTGGCTTTTTGAATTTATTCAGTGTCATATAAGTTATTAACTTCTAGAAGTAACTTAAGAGCAAAGAGTTCTAGAAAACATTTTTAGTATGAATTTCAAAAGACGCATCTGCATTTCTATTATTGGAAGGACCCAACACTTCCTTTTCCCACAGTTTGTACCCAAGTCAGGAATATAACAAACCAGATCAGTGTTGGCAAACCTTTTCAGCACTGACTGCCGAAATGGGAGTGTATGTGCATGTGGGGGAGCACCAGAAACTGAAAGAGCAGCTCTCCAGTGTGTGTGCAAGTGCCAGAAACCGGAAGAGCAGCTCCCCAGCATGCACGTGGGGGAGCACCAGGAACCAGAAAAGCAGCTCCCTGGTGTACAAGTGAACAACGGCCACCTGGTCTTCCGGTTTCTGGTGGTTTCTTCCGGTTAGGAAAATGTAAAATATTCTTGAAGAAAGAGATGTCGAGGGAAGAAATGGTGAACTGAAGGTGGCTCCTCAAAAAGTAGAACTGAAGACTGTGGTGGAATGAAGTGCCCATAAGTGCTTCAGACAACTGCTCCTTGTGAGATGACTGCAAGGCAGTGGTCTCTGGTAGATTTAAAGCTTTCAGAAATGAGTGAATAGCAATCTTGCTCAAACTGTAGGTAACACCTCTGAACAGACAATAAGTTTGCATACTTCCTTTCTAATGAATTTCCAAAACTGATTTTCATTTATTAAGAACATTTAGATTGACAGGTTTCACAGCACGAGGTGAGTAATTTGGAATAAACAGAAAAGGGATGATTAAAATTTTGATTTTAAAATGTTACAAATGAACTAAGGCTCCGGATAAATTTGAAATAAGATTTTGGAATTAGTTATAGAGAAACTTTCCTGTGGGAAATGCTGCTAAAAAATTCCTTTTCTGTAATAGAATGGAGAAATGTCATATAATCTGTCCTACATATGACTTAAAATAGAAACAGGATAGTTACTGATATTTTTCAAAAAGGGATACCAGGGAAGAGCATTTTAAAAGGAACCATATAATACTGCTGATAGGAATTGCTGGGAAAGTTTAATTTCAGCTTTCAAAGCCTTTAAACTGATACAATTGATCATTTTCCCAACATTTGGAGTGGTTTATGTTGATATTTTTTATCAGCTTAAAATTATGTCTCCTATTTAGATTATCCTACTCTTAAATATGTTATTTTAATGTCCTTTTTCATTATTGCTTCATTTAGTCTTTTATGTTTAATTTCTCTATCTATTGTCAAGAGAATTTTATTATTGGGTAGCTTGAAATTGAAACAAATAACAAAATTAATTAATGCTTGTCAGTCATGCTCACACAAATAAAACAAAGCAAGGTTTTTTTTTTTTTTAAAAAAGAAGTTTTGCTTGCTTTCTCTTTTCTTTTGCTTCACATTCTTTCTTAGGTAGTGCTGGCACTCCAGTGATGTTTAATAGAAATGGTGATGCACCAGGACGTTATGACATCTTTCAATATCAAACCACAAATACTTCCACGCCAGGCTACCATCTGATAGGCCAATGGACAGATGACCTACAGCTCAATGTATGTTCCCTTTATTTTCTTCTTTCATGGATGGTGCAGTAAGAAGTATGCTATTTTTGCCAAACACATGTTGAATTTGTCTCTATTATTTTATATAAATTTCTCTTTGGATAATGAGAGGAATCTCACATGAATGAAAGCCTTGTGTGTTGTATATTCCCATTATGTGCTTCGAACTTATGATTTCTAAATGTCTAAATGTTTTGTGAAGTGTTGCAATTTTGGGATCTGGAAGAATCCAAAATGGTTCAAGCAAGTAGATTTATATGGTATAAGTTTACCAATTGTCTGTATTTTCATTTTTCTATAGAATTAAATCAGAATGTTCTGTTCACTCAAAATGCAGTCTGTATTATAGATTCCATTATATAATTTCTCCCTGCAAACAATTTCCTAGCTAGTAAATTCTGAGTCTGTCTGTCAGTCTACTAATATGAAAAGATTTATAATGGTTTTATGATTTTTCCAAGTGTGTTTGAAACAATAGGTTGATATCTCATTTTGGAAGGCGCATTAATTGCATGGAAAATTGAAACGTTGCTTGTGCCAGGAGTTGATAGTGAAATTTTGTTGCAACTGCATTAGCTGAAAAATAAATGAAATCTTCTGCTAACATAGACATCTCAATTGCTGTAATTTCCTCAATATTGTCTTATCCTAGACATAATATGCTAAACGTATGAAAGTATGTTGAGTCGAGTGGAAAAAGGATTGACTTAGTAAATCACTCATTTTTTTAAAAAAAAGTATGGCAGGAGTATTATTAGAGAGAAAGAATGTTCTAAGACAGCCTGAGATGGTGGTAATGGTTTATATGTATTTCAATCAAAGCAAGAATTTTTTTTTTTACAAAACATAATGTTTCTACCCTTGAAAATAAAAGTAAATAAAAAAGATTGTGTGTGTGTGTGCATGAAAAAGACTACATGGCCACATGTTGCTGCTATTCCAAAATATGAGGAAGTGATATTTTTGTAACCAGAAGTTGCAGAAATATGAACATAGGGAGACCCTGTTGAAGGCAGTAAGGCATTCTTTTCATGACTGGGTTTGGCACTGAAGTCTGAGCTCCCATGGATTTACATTTGATTAAATAAAAAATGTGGCTATATTCTCTGAATATCATAAAACGAACAGATGCCTGATTTGGTATATATTGGCTGCTATTCAGTTTACAATATGTTGGGATTAAATATTACTCCTTTAGAATGATAGGGAGAAAACTGTCCTTTTTCATGAACTGCCGAAAGAACACGTGCCTGCTTTTGAATTTGTAATGATCATTTAACAGCCCAGCCTAGTATCCCATTTATCAGGGTAAGAATACTTCTGTCATTCTCTCTCCCTTCCAAACACTGGATTTCAATGCCTAAAACCTGTCCAGCTGCTCATGCATTTGCAGGCCATGTCATGCTTTACAAAAATGCCAAATTATCTAAATTGCATTAATTTAAAGGGAAAGCTTTTTAAAGCAGTGATATCATTGTCCAAATTTACAGAGATGATTCTGAAAAAAAACATTTGGATATGAGCTAAGGGTGTTCAGGGGAAAAAAATAATGTTGGTGAAGCATAAAAGAAGATCTGCCCTCTCTAATAATGTATTTGTTTGTATGACTGTGAATGCAGTAAAAATTTTGTCTTGGCAGAGCTCTGCAGAATTATTCCAGCCAATAAGTTGCTTTAGGTATCTGATTGAAATACAGAGCTGAGCATTATGCTTCTTGATACCAAAACCCAAAGCGTGAGATTTTTTTTCTTTTTCTGACATATTTGTTATCCCAACTATAGTATAGCTCCCCAGGTAAAGTGAGGATACAAGGCAGGTAGCTGAAATGGATCATGCATAGTTCAAATAAATGTAAACCTTACTGCATTCCCAATATTCTTGAACTGACCACCTTCATTAGACAATTATTTTTAATGAAATAGCACAGCTGACATGTTAAAGAAGTATATTCTTTATTCAACCAAAATATAACAAGTATTATTATTATTATTATTATTATTATTATTATTATTTAGTAATTTATATAAATTTGTACAACTCTTTACTCTCAATTACTGTGAATGGCTCACACAAGCAGAGAAATTACAATAAAAGCATTTCAAAATTAAAAATAAAGATAAAAGATGCCAGACCCAATGAAGTGAGAGGTCTCAGTGTTCCCCTCAAAGACCTGGGTGAAAAGTGGGAGGCATCCAGTTCTTGGGAAGGACCTCTTCTAGAGCAGCAGTCGCCAACTGGTGGGCCAGGAGAAAATTTTGGTGGGCCGCAGAGAAATCACATCCCCAGAGCACGCCCCCAAAGCAATTAATCCAGGCTGCGCAGAAACACAAGGCTGCACCACATGGCCTGCAGGAACCCTTCCCACCCACTCACTCTTTCTCCTGCACACTTGCCTGCTAAATTGCTATTTTTCTGACCATCAGCTGTGAGATTTAGATTAGCTAGGAATCAGGAAATGGTTGGATTTCTTGCTTTCTAGTTAGCCAAACCTCCCTTAGGACTGTAGGTTCCATTATCCAGCGCAGACTCATGGCAAGCAAATTTTCTGTGACAGAGTTAGCCGATGGCAGATAGACAGATCACTGAATAATTCTGTGAGCAACTCAATCTGCCTGCCTGCTTTGTCTGATTTGGGGTAAAAGTTACTCTTTTTTATAAAAAATTCAATATTTATATAAATATTTATAATATTTACATACAAACCATGCCCAGCCGGTCACATGACCACCAAGCCACACCCACAAATTAGGCCATGCCCACAGAACTGGTTAGTGGTCCCTGGGATTTAAAAGTATGAGTTTGGTGGTTCCTGAGGTCCAAAGGGTTGGCGACCCCTGTTCTAGAGGACAGGTTCTCCTTCAGACAAGAGGCACTTCTGGAGTCCCGAGAGATGACATGGTTTAATCAAAGAAATCTAAAACTGGGGAAGATCAAATTGGTCAGGTAGATGTCAGTTCCCAAGCCCTATGCTATCTAGAACTTTTTAGATAACCATCAGCACCTTGAATCATACCTGAAAACAAAGATCAAAACTTGGAAGAGAGTCTCTAGAAAAGAGACTTCCCAAGGAAAACAATTTAGTGATGGAAAGATTTTTTTTTGCCTGCTGCATGTTACTCTACATTGCGTGTAGAGGATGTATATTTTAAAAACATCTGCAAGGGGTTCGCTTTTGATTTCTTTATTTTACTTAATCTTCTAACTGTAAAATTCAATCTATGGATAGTTACTCACTTTTCAACTCTTGATTATGACATATGCCTCTCCTGTTTTATATTATACTTTTTGGTTTAACATTTGTTGTGCATTTATTGAAGTATAATAGTAGATGGAGCAGTAGAAAAGATGTAGTAAGCAAGAGCTTTTTCATGGGCTTTGGGGGGTGGAAAAAAGGAGTCAGATGCCAATACTTGTCATGTTATCACTTGTGTAGTTAATCAAACCCAAGTATGTAATGATGCATTTACATGATAAAGTCCAAGAATGGACAAGCAATGAGCAACTCTATGTTTTAAAAGTTCTGTTGCATTTACTGTAATATACTAATATGTTGGATAATGTACAAGCATTATGTGAGTTTAGAGTCACATGTAGACTCACTGACATGAAAGAGATTTCAATTAGTCATTTTATTACTAATGTTTTATACTGACATTAAGTCTCTGTATACCTACCTTTTCATTGATTTACAGTCTTGATCAAACAGTAATTCAGTAAATGGAAATATCTTCTTTTATTTTCCTACTGTGGACTCTGAACCTTCTTTAAAAAATCATCTTGTAGATATTCCTTGAGATGATACATCTTTCCTAACATGAAGATACTCTTGGATGCAGTTCATAGGGCATCACTTTCTGTCAAATTCTTAAAAGGGCTGCTCTGTTTTTGAGGATTTCAGGTACTTTTTTCCCTCAAATTATTTAAAAAATTAATTATGAGGATTCAAAATATATAGCTTCAAATATTCTAAACACACAGCTTGAATACAAAAGGGTACGTAAAAGTAATTCCTCTTATCGTGACAGCTGCTAAACACCATCAGCAATTTTTGAGAAACTATATATTACCTTATAAATTTTGTTAATCAGCTTTATGTTTGTTTTAGTCTTAATCTCTTGTTTTTTTTAATCTCTTTTTGAATATTCTTTGTGATGATGTAGTCCTATGGCCTAGGGCCAAAACAAATAAAAAACTAACTGTAAAACCATTAATAAAATCAAGAAAATATATTTTAGGCATATTTTAACGTTCTCTTCTATATTTATATTCCAATCTAATCTGCTTTGAACTGATTACATCAATGAAATGGTCTCTAACTGTGGATTGTATGGATTTTTTTTTAAATAAAGACAGGCTTTTAGTCATATTCTAACTAGAAATTTTTTTAAAGAATGAAAAAAGTCAATGTCAATCAAACCTTGGATACATGAATTCATGATTGGCTTAAAGACTGATTTAAATACTTTCCATAAAGTATGATACAGAAATATGAATACCCGAGTACAATCATCTCTCTTATACTGTGACTTGTTATATGATTATATGAATTGCATAATCCAAAAGCATAACCTGGAGGTAGTGATGTTATGTTGAAACCCATTTAATGACATATCACGGTTTGCTGTTGTTGTTTACTAGCTATTAAAACCACCACTTCATTTGAATACTCCTTAGTTTCATATTTACTATTGTTTATTCCATATACTGCTACAGATTTTCTCTTTAGATAAATACCACAGCTTCATGGAATTTAATGACCTGAATAGACCTGACCTCTGTAGTCTAGAATAAACGGCCAATAATAAATAGTCTAGAATAAATGCCAATAATTATTGTAGTTAGCCTAGACTTCAGGAAGAAGAGAAAGCATCTCAGAAGAGAAACAAGGGGGAGGAGAAGGAAAAGAAACTGCTGATTCCTAATATGAAATAATGGAAGAAAAATTATAGCTTGTGCTACAGTTCGAAGTTACTTTAGAAGTATGTTTTATGAGAATGAATACATATTCAACAATCATACCTGCAACTCTATTCCAAAATATAAAAATGTTCATACTAGTCTTCCCCCTTTGCAATAATAGTAATAATGTAATTAACTTTTCACTGTTTATTGCAATTGCTCTTATCCCAACTACATGAACACTAATAGACTTTTTTCAGAGCATTTTGTATCCTTATTCAAAAACACTTCTGAAAAGCTGTTGCTAGCAATATTATATGGCTGTTGATTGTTCCAACAAGAGGAAAATCAAAAGCTATACAATAAATGTAAGATGATTTACATAGTTTGCTTTCTTTGTGGCTTAATATGGTAAATCCCAATTATTCCCAGGCTTTTCAGAAATGGGGATATGAAAAGATTACAAAAGCAGAATTAAGATGACTCCCACTCAGAGCAAAACACATCTGAGTACACACACAGAGAGACGCAGACACAGATACAAACTATATATAGTATAAAATACATAGCTGCAAATTATTGCATACCACAAATAAATAACAGAATAACAGAGTTGGAAGGGATCTTGGAGGTCTTCTAGTCCAATGCCTTGCTCAGACAGGAGGCCCTCTACCATTTCAGACAAATGGTTGTCCAAACTCTTCTTAAAAACTTCCAGTGTTGGAGCATTCACAACTTCTGAAGGCAAGTTGTCCCACTGATTAATTGTTCTAACTGTCTAGAAAATTCTTCTTATTCTAGGCTGCTTCTCTCTTTGATTAGTTTCTATCTATTTTCTCTTCTCCTGCCTTCATGTGCTTTGGAGAATAGCTTGACTCCCTCTTCTTTATGGCAACCCCTTTGATATTGGAACCTTCTTATCATGTCACCTCCGATCCTTCTTTTCATTAAACTAGACATACCTAATTCTAGCAACTTTATATATGTATATGTGTGTGTATTTTATATATGTATATAAAATATTATATAGTAAAATATATACCAGGCCTTTGTGAATCAACATTGATTAAATTTAAACTGGATGTTTATAATTTAGACAGGATCTGATTTCATTAAAACCAGTTCAAGGGTACATTTGGGAAGGATGTGTATCTTTTAAGCTGTAATGGTGAAATGCCAAGCAAAATGAAATTGCTTTGTTTTCCTAGAATGAGATGAAAGGAGGGATGATAAACATTTTAAAGAACTTTAATACCTCCTCCACAGTTTCACACAATAAAAATATATTAATAACAAAAATAATAGCATAAAAACACAAGAGTAGAAAATAATGTAACTGTGTTAAAGTCATACACATATATAACCAGGTCAATTGTCTCCTAAGGTCCAAGCCTTCCCTCCCTCCCTCCCTCCCACTCTCTCTACACACACACACACACACGCACCACTCTTGTGATAGTATTAGATGAGGATACAAGATATTGTCTAGTAAAATGCCTATAATATGTTGCCACACCAATGCATAAAATATTATGTTCCCATTTTAAAATAAAAATGTTTATTTTTATTTTTTAAATAAGCCCTTTTCCATGTGTCCTCTTGTAGTTTTGGATTCAGAAAAAAATGATTCACTGACTCACCTCAGTGAGCAGAGTACCTTTGACCTTGGGATTTTGGAAGTGACAAGAAGCTGAATTAAATTGTCATGGCTGGTTAACAAGCAAAGCCCCTCATGGTGAGCATATGCTCACTGCACGTCAGAATTGTGGCTCATTGAGTTAGTCGAGCATAAGCAATTGAACCCCCATTCATAATGCTGAGAGCTGAGTCAGTGCCCTCAGTACTTCCATTAGTAGAACTAACAGAACTATAACATACTAGCTCTATAGCCATGCTTCGTTACAAAACTACATGGTCAGGCTTAGTTTTTGGGGAGGAAAACAAGGGGAAAAAATTCTACCTCTGCCTATCAGCATCCATTGGTATTCATCTGGCTAGTGTCCTGTCAGTGTGTGAGAGAACTGAGGGCTGTTTGGAAACTGAAACAGTATTTGCTGTGTGAGCAAGAAGGAGACAGCAAGGAGCCTGGGAATGGCTTAGCTCAACTGTTCTGTACTAAAGCTGCTTGCTGCTGTGAAACTAAAACTGAAACTGAAATGCCTCTCCTCTGCTTATGTTTTGCATTTGGAACAGATTTCTTTTCAGCTGGGGAGGAGTAGTAGAACTCCTATGCATCAGAGCATGTTAATAATAATATAGGAAATACTAATGCTCTGAGGGTCATTCTGAAAAATCCTTTCTTAGTGAGCACATAGAAGCCAAGAGGAACATACATGACAAATTTCAAGTTTGTAGCAACGTTTCGGCAGAATCTCATCTGCCATCAGAAGCCTGATGATGGCGCGCCATGAGATTCTGCCCGCGGCTCCTGTCATTTGGGGCGGGGGGGGGGGGCGGGGGGGGGGGGGGGGGGCGCGGGGCGCGGGGGGGGGGGGGGGGGGCCCGCGCCGGGGGGGGGGGGGGGGGGGGGGGGGGGGGGGGCCCCCGGGGGGGGGGGGGGGGGGGGGGGGGGGGGGGGGGGGGGCCCCCGGGGGGGGGCGGGGGGGGGGGGGGGGGGCCCCCGGGGGGGGGGGGGGGGGGGGGGGGGGGGCGGCCCCCGGGGGGCCGCCGGGGGGGGGGGGGGGGGGGGGGGGGGGGGGGGGGGCCCCCGGGGGGGGGGGGCCGGGGCCCCCGGGGGGGCCGGGGGGGGCGGGGGGGCGCCCCCCCGGGGGCCCCGGCGCCGCGGGGGGGGGGGGGGGGGGGGGCGGGGGGCCCGCCCGGGCCGGCCGGCCCCGGGGGGGGGGGGGGGGGGCCCTCCCCCCCCGGGGCAAAACATTACTACAACTTTAAAAGTTAATAACTACAATGACGTGGGAAAATACCCAAACAAAGCTGAATAACATATACATACATACATACATACATACATACATACATACATATATTAGCATAATAGAGATCCAAGTTAGTTTGCGATTATCCACATCAAAGAAACCAAGAGCTGAAAATGTGATTAAAGCACAGAGAAATATGCTTTGGGTCTTACCTCCCCAAAGTTGCTATGATTGGCAGAAAGTTTAATGAGGAGATAAATCTTGTTGATCAGCTGCTCATGTCACTGTCAGAGGGCCCGTCAATCACTCATCCCCTTCACTTTTCCATAAAGTGGAAGTTGCTGCATAGTATCTCATCTGTAACAATCCCAGAAGCCATTAAAAAAGCCATTGCATCAGTCAAATGCTTGGCTATAAAATGCTTCAAAATCATCCAATTTGATTCATTGCTTTAGAGCTGGTTCCTGCTTCAGTTAATGACTCTGCTTTGATCAGCTGGTACAGTTAAAGCTTCACCAAATTACTCCACAGCGCTACAACACATATAGGCTGGATTGGTAGCCTTTTGTAAACTTAGTAAGACTCTTTGAAGATTCATCACAGAAATGTGTGTGCACACTGACTGTTATGAGAATCCCAGTGAAAAATTTGGACTGACTTTGGAATAATTACATGCTGGATCTTTTACAACAGAACTTTAAACAGCAATAACAAAGAGTTTAAAAAACTTTTCTAATGAATTATTGCTCAGTTTGATAGGATAGACTACTAATAGGAAAAAAAACAGTTTAGTTAAATTCATGGAAAGCAACTCAGGTAGGTATCTCTGTCAAATACTGAAAGACTAGAACAGGGCTGTCAAACTCCCGGCCCGCAGGCTAGATGTATCACGAGCTGGCCACACCCATGCCCAGTTTATTGAAGGGGGGAAAGTCCTTTTTTTTCCCAAAAAGTTTTTTATTTTTAAATTTTTACACATCTCTTTACTTGGGCAACATGGTTCCAGATTATAACACTTGTACATAATCATACTTTCATTTCCACCAATCTTATATAACATCATCTCATATCATTATCCATTTCATTCATCTTCAAATAAATTTCCATATTTCAATTCATTAATTCAATATCAATATCATTTCATCCAAATATAGATTCCCAGTTCTTTATCCCCTATTATTTCCGTTTTCAGCTCACCACTTATTTTATTTAACATTATACATCATTATTATCCTTAATTTTCCCTAAGCCAATTATATGATAAACAATCTAAAAAGGGTAAAAATAAAAACCAATATACAGTATTTAGGATCCACATGGTATATCCCCTCAGTCTATCTGATTTACTTCATTCCCCAACTTTAAACATATTAACATTAAATGATCAACTGTTTATTTTAAAACATATATTTTAAGATATCCCCCCTGAAATCGCTAAAATGGCTTCTTAATATATCTCATTTCAACTTCACTTTTCTTCTAATCATTAATAATCATAATGATTTTTTTTCCTTTTCTACTTTGCCAAAATTTATGTTTTAATACATTTCACTTTCTTAAGATTAATAATCTTATTTTTGCTTCCCTACCACTTATCCAAAATTTATCTCTCTATATATGGTATTCAGCTTTGTTCAGGTATTTTCCCACGTCATTATAGTTGTGCTCTTAAAGTTGTAGCAACGTTTCGGCAGAATCTCATCTGCCATCATCAGGCTTCTGTATTGTCTGACGAATACAATACAGAAGCCTGAGGGCTTCCGGTTTTGAGCTTCTTCGGCAACAGATAGAAATCTGTGATCGTGCACAGTTTTGGTCTGGGCTCACCGCTGGAGCGCCCCAAGCCGGCTGGTTTCAGGGCTAAGCCACCCCATAGAGGTGGTGAAGAGGGGGGAGATTGCCAACAGGGTTGAGGAGAGCCACATCTCTCCTCCTCAGCTGGCCATTACTCCCTTTTCCGAAGGTGGTTGCAGCGGTGGTCAGAAATGGCCACCTCAAAGAAGAACTCAACCAGAAAGGAATGTGCAGGAGGAAGATAAGAAGTGAAAGTCCTGGCTGATCAGGTTAAATTGCAAAAGCAACAACTAAGGTACCCTGGAATTTAAACTAAAAAAAAAAGTAACATCGTTCCCAAAGAAGATTCAGAAGCAGCGAAGAAAAGTGAAAAGGGAAAGGTTTGGCTTTTTTCCCCTTTCTCTCCCTTTCCCTATATTGACAACTAAGAGACTTAAATAAGAAATCGGGAAAAAAATCCGCTTTGACATCAACAGGCAATTAAGCTGAAAATAAAATAAAATGTCCAAGGGATAATTTCTGGATATTAAAAAGTTTTTTATAAACAGGAAAGGAGAGAAAAAGAATAAAAGGGCAGGATCTGGAAAAAAGGGAAGAGACTGCCTGGAATTATAAGGAATCTACAGTAAAACTTCAACAAGACTTCTAAACGATACATTTTAACTGCAACTTGATAACTAAATTGTAGAACTCCAGGAAGAGAAAGTGAAAAAAAAGCAAAAAGAAACCGCTTGTGTGTATTTGGATTACTTGGTGATCATTGGATTCTTGGTTATTGCATTTGAATGACTAAAATTAATTGGATGGTTGTTTAAAAATTTATGCAATGGCACTACCTCTGGATGAATTGAAAATGGAACTTAAAAAGTACAAAGAAGATGCACAAAAAGGGAGAGATTCTTTTGGCTTTGTTTTTCAATTCTTAGAAATGGAGATTTGGAACTATGAGAAACAACAAGAAACGTCTGCAAAACAAGAAGACTGGGACAAAGAAGAAGCCATCTTTAATGAACAAGCAATTTTATGTGGGGAAGAAAAAGGAAAGGGGGGGAGGAAGAGAATGGAGAATTTAAGACTTAAAAAAACAACCAAAGAAAAGAAAAATAGTTCAAAAAATAAGTATAATATTGGAAGGGGAATACAGAAGAGAAAAATAGAGGTAGAGAGACAAGGGGGTAAAAAGGGGAGAGAGAAAAAGAGAGGGAAGAAGGAAAAGAAAAGAAGTTACAAAGGACAAAAACAAGATATAGAGAAACAGGGCCTGTTTAGAGATAATGGGTGAAAATTTAACTGAAAACGGGATTCTGTAAAGGTACATAAGATTGTATTGTTATATTAGTATTAGAAATAATTTTAGAAAATTGGAAACAATGTATGATTAAAATGAGGGATGAAATAGCTACTGTAATCTTGTGAAATGTTTGTTAATAAAATAAATGAAATAAAATAAATGAGAGAATTGAATTAGGAAGGGACGGGAACATTTTAATTAGTTAATGTTTTATAAAATATAAGTGAAGAGGGAGGGGAATTAATTATGGAAAGCTTATAACTGTTCCCATAGAAGTATGGTATTTAATTGAAAAGTAATGTTAAAGAAGTTAAGATTTTAATGAATATTAACATTAATGATAGAATTGAATTGGAATGGAATGTGTTGTTTTAACTACATATATTTATAATCCTTTTTTTTTCTTTTTAAGAATATAGTGTGTATTTTAAGAATGTACCAAGCAGAATCCGAATGGAAGTTATGTATTATATTGAATGTTATAACTTTAAGGTATATATTGAAGCTTAAGTAAGAGTTAAATGGATAAAATTAAAAGATATAAAGGTGTCATACTCCAATCAGCAAGTACAGGAGAAACTTTGTTTAATGAGAAAAGATAATATGAAATTAAAACAGGACAGGCAAAAAGTATAAATATAATGATTTGAATTGAGATGAGATAATTAAAATAAAATTAAGAAAATTAAAAGAGGGGAGAAGCTATGTAGAAAATGTAGAAGAGTAATAAGATATGGAATTGAACATAAAAATGAGCATGAAATTGAATTTGTGTCTGTACAAAGAAATGTAACCTGGGATCACGCTACTTTCAAAAAAGATGTTTTATTTGTATTTCCTTGTGAAAACTCAAATAAAATTTCTATATATAAAATAATACAGAAGCTTGATGATGGCAGATGAGATTCTCCAAGATGGGTAACATGAGGGCCCAGATTGTTGGGGGCAATATGCTGACTCTGTAAACCACTTAGAGAGAGATGTACAACTGTAAAGTAGTATATAAGTCTAAGTGCTATTGCTATTAAGGTAAACCATGATAATTACTTTGTATTTTTTCTAAATAATATTGATGAATTAATCCAAGCAGTACAAATAATATTTTTATTTATTTATGAACAACTCCCAATATTCACAAGCCCTTATTTTGAATTTATTCTTCATGTAAAGCTTAAATATCACTTCAATATAATAAAAAAAATGAAAGTGTATGCATGATTATCCAAATATAAATCCATGTCAGCATTTTTCTTTTATGTTGCAATCTAAGGCCAGTTGACTAAGTTACATCTGCACTATGCTTTATTTATCTTTACAAAACAAACTGTGGTTCCATGGTTTAGGTATTTGTGTTATATTACACTATATTCACATGAAGAATGGAGCATATGTGTCAAATCTACTAGCTTTTAATATTATTTAATCATAAACCTAGATGGTCGAGTGCCTCTCATTGTACAGTGAAATGGATTTCTGGCTTCTATATGGAAATTGAGTTATGGCAACTAGACAACTTGCTCAGATTGTACCTGGATGACTGAGAAACTTCATTAACAACTTGTGACTTCTGTTTATTCATGGAGATTTGGGGTCTGCCAAAAGTACAGAAGAAGAAGGAGAAAAAATACTGGAATATTTGCCTGAGAAAAATGTGAGCGCTATTAGGACTCATGTTTCTGGCTTTTCAGACTGGCCGGGGGGTGAGGGGAGAGAGAGGAGATGGTTCTGAGTGATCATCGGGGAAGCATGGGTGTGTGCAGCTCCATTTGTGTAAGCGGTGGGCAGGCTCACCCAACACTCATACAAATGGAGTGTGTGTGCATGCATGCATTTGCCTGCCACTTCTGCAGCCTGGTTCCAAAGGGCTCAAGGCCTGGTAGAGGGCTGCCGCCCAGGGGTTGAAATAGAGTTATACCAGTTAAGGAGGAAAGAAAAGAGGCTGGAGCTAGAGGCAGAGATGCAGAAATCAGAAGGAATTGGAACTAGAAGACCTCCAAAGTCCCTTCCAATTATTTTATTCTCTTATTCTGAATTAGAATGCTTTATTTGGCCAAGTGTGTGATTAGTCACACAAGGAGTTTGTCTCCAGTGCAGAAGCTCTTGGTGTACATGCAAAACAACAGAGTATTGATAATTGTAATTGTTATGTCCGTGGAACTGGTTGGAGTTCCCAACCAGGTCCGCTGTTTGAGCGGGAGCACCAGCAGCTCCCATTGGTTGGCTCCGTTTGACAGCCGGCTATATAAGCCGGCTGTCGAGCAGAGCCAGCCCGTTGTCGCCCGCTGGTTTGCGAGTTAGCTAGCAGACGCGACAACCCTTTATTCATAGCAATAAAGCCTGTTACTTGTACGCTCTGGTCTCATGCCTCATCCTTACCATCGCTCTACAACACTGGCGACGAGGATGGGATGGTCGAAGGCTAGCCAGACGCGTTTTTACAAAGAGCTGTAGTCACAGAGAGAGAAAGCAAGGGCGCTGTAACCGCAGCCGCCCCACGCTCGCAAAGAGCGCGAAATTCAAACCTGATACTGTGAGAGCTGATTCGCTGAAACGAGCCACAGGCACAGCAGCCGAGGCCGCCCACGCTCACCAAGAGCGCGTTTTTCAAAAAAGAGCTAAGCAGCCCAGAGAGACAACCGCCGCGCATTCTTTTAAGAGCGCGATTTCGAATAACATTTTGAAACAGACGAACCTGTTCCTTCTCCACGATGAGCGCGAATCAAGCATTCCCTCCATTCAAACCTAACGAGGAGATGTGGGACTCCAAAGAAATCGATTCAGCCATTTTCTTGACGCCATCGGTCTAGCCAACGCTGCGGAGCATAGGAAGAAGTCCTATTTTCTGAGTTACTGCGGAGCCACCGTCTTCGACACAGCCACAGCATTAGTCGCGCCCCGCGCCATCAGAAGCGTCCCATGGGACGAGCTACAGGAAATACTTTCAAATCACTATTCGCCCAAACCGTCTCAAATAGCCAGAAGGTATGCCTTCAGGGTCAGGAAGCAAACAGAGGGGGAGTCGATTAACGAATACATGGCCGCCCTGAGAACAGCTGCCTTGCATTGCGGATTCAAAGAATATTTGGAAGACATGCTGCTGGATCAGATCGTCTGTGGGGTAAGAGATCTGAAACTCCAAAGGCATTTACTGGCAAAGAAAGACCTGACTCTAGCCATAGCCATGGAGGAGGCCCTGGCTGCTGAGCTCTCGGCTCAGTCAGCAGCTGAAATTCAGGGAAGTCAATCCAAACCCAGGACGCAAACTGTCCATTCCGAAGAGGTAATCAGCGAAGATGACCCCACAGACGCGTCTGACGTTAACCGCCTAATTCATCAGAAGCCTTCACAGGTAGGAGCGGGGCAGAGAAACAACTTCACCCCCAAGCAACCTTCCATGTGCCTAACCTGTGGAGGCTCCCACCCTAGGGCATCCTGCAGGTTCAGAAACGCCATCTGCCTGAACTGCCAAAAGAAGGGTCACATCGCTAGAGTCTGCCAAGCAGGGCGATCCTTACCTCAAAGACCTCTACCACCTTCTAACTCCCAAAGGCAAGTGGTGGACTGCTATACCTGCTACCACGCTAACCATACTTCCCTAACCCCTGATAAAATTAAAATTTCTGTCTTCCTAGAAGGTAAGCCCTGCAGGATGGAGGTGGACACGGGATCCGCGCTCTCAATCATCTCCTGGGATACCCTGAAGAGACTCCAGCCCAGGCTGTCAAGGAAACAGTTACAAAGATGCCACCTGACGCTACGAGACTACCAGGGAAAGAACATTCCTGTCCTCGGGAAAGGCAAGTTCCTTCTGCAATTCCAAACCTTTAAGGGCCACCTGCCCCTAGTGGTAGTTAACGGTACCCTCCCTAGTCTATTGGGACTTGATTGGTTTCCTTCTCTCGGCCTTAGCGTAACCGGGGTCCATGCTGTCTCAACTTCTGATGTAGATACCCTATTTTCAGAATTTTCCGATGTATTCAGCAATGAGCTGGGTTGCTACCGGGCACCCCCATATCATTTTCAGTAGACCCCCAGGCAATCCCTCTTCGTTTAAAACCCCGTAGGGTGCCTTTTTGCCATCCGTCCAAAATTGGACGCAGAACTAGACAAACTACTTAAACAAGGGGTGCTAGAACCCACTGATTTCACGAAATGGGAGACCCCCATAGTCACCCCACTCAAAAAAGATGGCAGTTTGAGAATTTGTGCGGATTACAAAACCACGCTCAACCGCTATCTGCAGGTCAGCGCCTACCCCGTGCCCGTTATCCAGCATCTTTTACATACTTTCGAACCCGGCACCATTTTCGCTAAGTTAGATATGTCCCAGGCATACCAACAGTTCCCTGTCGATGAACAGACAGCGGAATTACAAACTATAGTCACACACAGGGGAGCGTTCAATGTAAGCGCCTCCAATTCGGGGTCAGCGTAGCCCCAGGCATTTTTCAGTCACTCATGGAGAGGATTCTCCAGGGTCTCCCAGGAGTGGTCCCCTACTTCGATGACATTTTAGTTTCAGCCACGAACCGGCCCCAGCTCATTCAGAGAGTCAGGACAGTGCTAGAGAGGTTCAGGCAGCATGGCCTCAAACTCAAAAGGGAGAAGTGTGCCATCGCCACTAGGCAGGTGGACTTTCTGGGTTATAGGATTGACGCCTCGGGCATCCATCCCATTGAATCCAAGGTGAAGGCCATCCATGACGCACCCACACCTACCAACAAGACTGAACTACAAGCTTTTCTGGGACTTTTGAATTTCTACGCCTCTTTCCTCCCACACAAGGCATCTGTCGCTGAACCATTACATAGGCTACTAGATAAAGACTCACCCTGGCACTGGGGACCCAAGGAGGCCCATGCATTCAAATCAGTCAAAGCCTTGCTCACTTCAGAAGCGGTCCTGGTTCAGTTCGATCAACGTCTCCCCCTAGTCCTGGCCGCTGACGCATCCCCTTTTGGCATTGGGGCTGTCCTGAGCCACAGACTCCCCAATGGTTCCGAGGCACCAATTGCTTTCTTTTCCAGGACTCTTTCTCCTACCGAGAGGAACTATAGCCAGATCGATAAAGAGGCCCTGGCCGCAGTGGCTGCAGTTAAGAAGTTCCATGAATTCGTGTTTGGCCACCACTTTGAGTTAGTGACTGATCACAAACCCCTTTTAGGACTTCTGTCTGGTGACAAGCAAACTCCGCAGGTACTTTCGCCCAGAATGACCAGATGGACTTTGTTTCTGGCTGCTTACTCATTTAAGCTAGTGCATCGTCCAGACAAGACTCTGAGCCACGCCGATGCCCTTAGCCGCTGCCCCCTGCCAGTCCCAGTCGAAGACCCAGCACCTATCCATGCCATTTTCGAGGTCAACGAACTCAAACTTCCAGTGACAGCCGAAGACATCGTGGCGCACTCGAAAAAGGACAAAATCATCACCCAGGTTCTGGACTGGGTGGGGAGGGGGTGGCCGGAAACTCAATGTACAACTGATTTTGTCCCCTTTAAAACCCGCCAGCAGGAACTGTCAAAATTACAAGGTTGTCTTCTGTGGGGAACAAGAGTGGTCATCCCTACATCACTGCGAGTGCCCATCCTGAAGGTGCTTCACGAGAAACATCCGGGCATCGTAAGAATGAAGGCCCTGGCCCGCAGCTACGTCTGGTGGCCCGGTATGGACGCTCAAATCGCCAACTGGGTAAGCTCTTGCCAACCTTGCCAACAAACCCGGGCCGCCCCTCCAGCAGCTACGCCCACCAGATGGGAGAGCGCAAACGCCCCCTGGTCCCGCCTGCACATTGACCTAGCTGGGCCTGTGCATGGCAAGACCTTCTTGGTGGTCATGGATTCATACTCCAAGTGGATTGATGTAGCCTTACTTCCCACGACCACCACCCAGTCAATAGTGAAAGCCCTAACCCGACTGTTTGTCACCCACGGGCTCCCGGACACCCTGGTTTCAGACAATGGCCCACAGTTCACATCATGTGAGTTCAGCATGTATACTGCCAACTTGGGCATCAGGCACGTCCTTACAGCACCATTCCATCCCGCTAGCAACGGGATGGCAGAGAGAGCAGTTAGATCAGCTAAAGAAGCACTTGCCAGGTTTGGGCAGGAGGACTGGCACTCTAAATTGTCTCGTTTCCTACTCAGCCAGCACACAACCCCCTGCACCACCACCAACAAGTCTCCGGCTGAACTTTTAATGGAGAGACGCCTTAGAACCACTCTAGACAGGCTACACCCCCACTATTGCCCAGACACCCCTTTAGGGTCCAATAGCCTGGTCAGAGACTTTGCCCCACAAGACCTGGTATACGCCAGGAACTACGCAGGGGAACTGTTGTGGGTGCCAGGACAGATCGTATCAGTTACCGGCCCCAGATCCTATCGGGTCCTTCTTGGGGATGGACGTCTGTGGCGGAGACATGTGGATCAACTCAGAAGGCGACGGATGGGCACGACAGATACCAACCCGTGCCAACCAGCCAGCTCCAACAACGCCTCACCCGCGCCTGATGGAGATCCCCTGCGGAACCAGGTTTTCCCAGACGAGTGAGAGGGCTGGATGGAGAACCCGAGTCTCCAACCAGAGTCACCGATCCAGCCGCCGAGCGACCCAACCGACCAGCCGGACCTCGAGACTCGATCGGGCCAACCTGAGCAGGGGGTTTCACCAGCATCGTCAGGCACCACACCGGGGCAAGCCCCAGTACCAACAACCGCTGACGCGCGCTCCGAGAGCCAGGACTTGACACAGACTGGCAGTTCACCCGAACTGCGACGCTCTGGGCGCCAGCGAAGACAGCCCACGTACCTACAAGACTATGCATGTTCGCAGCTGGGGGGAAGGGGTGTTATGTCTATGGAACTGGTTGGAGTTCCCAACCAGGTCCGCTGTTTGAGCGGGAGCACCAGCAGCTCCCATTGGTTGGCTCCGTTTGACAGCCGGCTATATAAGCCGGCTGTCGAGCAGAGCCAGCCCGTTGTCGCCCGCTGGTTTGCGAGTTAGCTAGCAGACGCGACAACCCTTTATTCATAGCAATAAAGCCTGTTACTTGTACGCTCTGGTCTCATGCCTCGTCCTTACCATCGCTCTACAACAGTAATAATGATACCAATAAAAGGAGGTAGTAGAGAAGATGAGAAGGATAATGATAATACAATCATACTACACGGGTAAATATACTTAGATATAAGTAAATAGACACAACTGTTCAAAATGTTAGAGTAATAGCAATTACTTTAAATTAAAGTTAAATAACTGTGTGAAGTTTTAAAACAAATTCCCCTCTCTCTTATATTAGTACATTTCACAGATAAATAAGTGAATGGGGTATTTTTTTATGTTACAATGGCCTTTCTGTCTTGCGGTTCTGGCTGCCAAACCCAGACTTAAAACATTTTACATCTCATGACAAGTTCCAGTTATTACATGTAATGATCTGCTGTCAGTTTCTTCCCACCCCAACCCCTTATTTGTGCTTGATCAGTCAGGCATGACTACATGACTCTTAATGTGGCAATGTGAAATATAATTAATGTTCAATAAACAAAACCTAATTTTCCATGTATCAGCTTATGGAGTCAGCGGAGGATTAAGGGTGACTCAAGAAAATGTATTAATTTTGAGCTCCAGTTGAAGACTCAGAAAGTCAATGGCTGAAGGTTTATTTAAATGTTGGGATGTCAAAGAATTCTGTCACAGGAAATGTAGGCATTTTAATGCATGAAATGCTGCCATAGTGTGAACACTAGTGTCCCTTGAAGTGTGTCAGACTTCACATCTCCAAGATCAAAAATCAGTAATAATCTATATTCTCAGTGAAGACACACTGGTGAAAGAGATGTTGCTGAAACTACAGATATATAAATGTCTATGGAGATTCTCTGTTATCCAGGTCACGGTTGTTCCAAAAATGCCTTTTCAAGAGGCAACTGTACCTTCTGGTTTTTCTCTGAAGATGGTTCCCTTCTCATCCAAGAGGCTTCTTCAGCTACAGTTAAATAAAGAACTCTCCCTGGATGTTTTTTCTTCCTTTTTCAAATGCTAAAAGCAAGATAATATCCATGTGAAACATGTCTTGGAATATTTATATTTACATATTTTAGGGAAGAATCACTATGGATAAAGCCCCCATGTTAGAAACTTGTAAAAATAACATGTGAAAGATTTTTTTACACTTCTGTAGAATTTAAATACAAGAGAAATGAGAATGCATATAGGAAACATGTTAAATGTGTTCTAGTTCTCAAGTTAATGCTTGAGCTGACCTTTTGGAAACAAGTTTAACTGTGGAACTAAGTCCCACAAAATGATGTGTCTTCATTCCACATTGCAGATATGCTCATTTTAACTGCATGGAGATGGGCTTGAATGATTCCTGCCATGATCCTTGATTCTGATACATAATTTTTAAAAAATCAGCTTTTCCTATTTTATGAGCTGTGGTGGCACAGTGGTTAGCATGCATATTGCATTTCAGGCTAATTCTGCTGTCTGCTAGGGGTTCGATTCTCACTGGCTCAAGGTTGACTCAGATTTCCATACTTCTGAGGGTAAAATGAAGATCCAGATTCAGGGGTGGGATTCTACCAATTCGCACCTGTTCACTAGAACCGGTTAACATTCTAAGCAGTTCGGAGAACCAGTTGTTAGAAGAAATTACTGGCCTAATCCTGTAAGAAAGGCAGGAAGGAAATATTCTGCTGTTGCTTACAGAAACTGCCTCTCCATTAACCCTTATTTACATTCTTGGCAGGACTAGACTTCCTGTCTCTGGAATGTCTCTGGAGTTTTTTTTCCCTCCTTTGCTGGTACTTTGCTTGTGTGGAATGACCATTTAAAGTTACAATGGCACTGAAAAAAATGACTTATGATCATTATTCACACTTACAACTGTTGCAGCACCCCCAAAGTCATGAGAGGCCAGGTGAGGAGGTGCGTGCCTCGATGTGAGTGATATTGAGTTGGCCACGCCCAGCCAATAACATGACCACCAAGCCATGTCCACACAGTCACATGACAACCAAGCCACAGCCACCAACTAAGCCATGCTCACCGGTTGTTAAAAATTTTGAATCCCACCCCTGTCCAGATTGTAGGGGTCAACCCAATAGACTGACTCTGTAAACTGCTTAGAGAGGGCTGTAAAGCACCGTGAAGTAATAAATAAGGCTAAGTGCTATATCCCTACTGCTATTTCTTCATTAAAGAAAAAAATTCTATACAGTATATAAATGATCACAGATGGTATAAAACATAATTGGGGGAGAATCCAGGAGCTCAGAAACATTAGCATCAATGGTTTTAAATCTTACATTTTTGGCCTCTGCATTATTGGAGCTTCTGCACTCTAAAATCAGAGCCTGTTGGATGGTAATATCTGGGGGCGAAACTTCAATGCTGTCATGGTTGGGACTCCTTTTTATTGATTCTAATGCTTGCCCAGTTTCAGCTACAGTTCTATACTCTCGTTTTAAAAGAATAAAATATCCAGAGATATGTGTTTCCAAAAGTAACTATAATTTTTTCATATTGTATAATTAAGGCATGTGAAACAGAAACATGTGTTAATAATCAGAGCTGAAAATCAATATAGACACTAAGAACCTTATGAAATATAAATGAAATTACTGGAAAAACATGTATTAATGGCAACTAGTTATTAACTAGCTATATGATTCTGTAAATGAACTGGCTCTGGAAAGGAAATGGACAGGGAAATCGAAGCATGAGTCCAAGTGGAAAAGAAAAGTAAAAGAAAATTGTTCCAAGGGTAAGGGAGGGATTTGAATGCCATGGTAAATGCATTTAAGAACTTTACAGAAGACATAGAGAAATTTGAATTTAGTAGCAGCTTAGTGAATTCAGACCTTAAAAGTGTCTATCCTCAGTCTTGGAGAATGTCAACAAAATTAAATTTAAGAACAGAATAAAAAATTAGCAAAGATTCGGAAAGCATAAAAGAAGCGTTTAAATAGCTAATAAAATAATTGAATGAGAAGTGAGGACTGTGCAAATCTGTCGAAATGAGTTGATGGCAATATAAGTCTAATTTATACATTCCCGTTAAGCTAGGCAATTTTACCAAACATGTAGGAATTGAGGATAGTAAAAATATAGAAAAACATTTAAAATTGTAGATAAGAACTTTGAATGTTGAATATTGTAAAGCAGCAGACATTCCAACAGAAGTTTTCTCCTTGTTTCCAAAACTACTTGGGATTTCTTGGGATTGTATTTCTTGGCATTAATCCCAAAGTTCTCTCTTTTCTACCTGATGCACATGGCAGGATTTTTGTTGTTGTTGCTTTGTTTTGACAATACCTGTTGTTTTCTTGTTCTTCTTTAGTAACAACTCATATACGTTGTATAAATAAAAACTCTCCCACATTCATAATTGCAATATAGTGGTCAATAAATGCCACTATATGGCATGGTGACCCATATGTCTTGATAATGGAATTAATTTTTATGTGGGAAGAATGTACTCATTCATCAAAGATGCCAGTATCCATTTGACCAACTGTATTTCACAATAACAAAATTTGTCGTGTCAGAAACATTAAGGAATAGTTCAAACCATGTATTATGCTCCATAAATTATGATAATTCCAAACTTACCACTTTGATTCCATTTCATTCATCAAAATGCCTCCTTTAAGGCACATTTTAAGAGCAATGATATGATGATCAAATAGAAATTTGATATATGCATTTTTTTATTTTTAATACCTGTTGGGAAATTTTGATTTTTTTTTTCTGATTTCAGAAGGGATAATTGGGAGGGAATCAATTGTACATCTGGATTTCACCTTGTTTTTTTTTTTTTTACTTGTTTGAACTACATGAATTAAGAATCTACCATATATTAAATACTTTGCATGCCATTCATTATTTCTTTCTTAAATCATCCTTGCTTTCACAATTCTCCTTACAAAGCTTCCATTGGTTTTTAAAAACTAAAATGCAAATTCTTGAAGTTTTTGGCAACTAATCAGTCCTAGGTAGCTACCAAGAGCAGAGAAAAGACAATCCATGAAGAAATTCTAAACTCAAAATTCATAAAACCTAGTAACTAAAGAAAATGTATTCCCCTGTTTTTCTCATTTCTAGGCTACAGCTGCCCTCCTCGAATTAATAGGAAGATAAGTCCTAGCCAAGTTGCTTGAGCACATCAGGTTTTCTGCAGTAGTTCTTCTTGAACAATAATGATGTGAAATAGCAGGCTCTTGAATGTGCAATACTGCAGCAGCCTGAGACTGAAGTGAATACTTTTCCTTACCTTTCTATAGAACTATGGGGGTTCTTTGTCTTTTTCTGTTTTCCTCTTTCCCCCCTTTTAATTACTGTGCAAGAACAGGGGTTGTAGGAATGAAGCGTAGGCACTGAAATGACACAAATTTAGGACAGCCCTTTTTCAAGTATGATTTATCTTAAATAATCTAGACTTGCTGAATTCATCATTTCAAAGGAGCACTTGGCAATCATCTTAAGCATGGGGGTGTCAAAAGGTGTAATAAGGTATAAATCCCTATTTCCTAGGAGCGATGGGTATCTGGTGTTTTTTTGCTTAGTTTCCTGAGACAAGTTGGATTTAATCTCATATTTCTATTAAAAAGGTGACATGGCTTTCCCATCATGTGGGCCAGCATCTTCTCTGCTAGTGTGATTTGTGAATCATTATCTTGCAGAAAAAAAGTGGAAAGCAGAACAAAGAGTCAGTTGTGAAGAAGCTGGGCCAACAGTGATCCCTATTGATAAAATGACTCCATTGCATGAAGTTTCCCCACAAATGGCTAACCCTAAGCAATAGTCAGTTATAGTACCAAAGCTTACTCCATTACAATGAACCTTGATGGAGATTACCAGTAGAGATACCCATTAATCCAGTGGAGAGATGGTACTATCCCTCAATAGTATCTCCACGAACTGAGTTCCTACTGTTTTCATGGCTGCTACTATTAATATGAGCTTATTTGAGGAGCTGGTATGGCCAAGCTGGTACAACAAGTTGCTGAGTAGTCTGTTCTATATTTCTTATATGGTTATTGAGAGGTGTTATGTGATAGAAAAATTAAATGCATTATTGTCTTTCCCACATATCGTAACCTTGGTTACACTGTTCACATCTGGCAAAAAAGCTATGTGACAGGGCTATCATGTTGTATGTTTCCATGTGTAGTTAGAGTTGGAACTCTCTATCGCCATCTGCTGTCCAAATTCTGAAACAGAAAATATTTGACATAAAAGCATGTTTCATGTTCTTTCTTGAAAAGGATGGAAAACTTTTGCTTAAGGCCTGTTTTGTAATGGCCAAATACTGACAGTTTTTTCAAACCACTATTTAATTGATCAATTCAAATGTCACACAAAAGAGTGTGCACAGATACTCGTCTCTTCTTGGTCAATAATATTTCTTGGCTTGCGTTTTAAAAAGATTGCCTGCAATGGTAAACACTACATACTTCAGCACCACTTATTAATGTCTTTTTGTTGGATTTATCTCTTTAGGGCAAGAGAAAAAGAATGATGGAGGAGCAGAGGAATACATTAATCAATTAATTAACCCATGCAGTTACATGTAGTTCATTGTCATAATCATACAGCTTTTCTGATCCTTCCATATTGGCAGGTATGCTGTTAGTCTGCAGCTTCTCATAAACAGTTGGATGATGTACCATAATTTTTGAAAAAACAGTTTTATCTATACGTAATTAGAATTAGTGCTGAGGTCTAGATTTATTTGTTTATTATATTTAATAATAAGTTGTAAATGCTCCAACACTAGAAGTTTTTAAGAAGAGATTAGATAACCATTTATCTGAAGTGGTGTAGGGTTTCCTGCCTAATCAGGGGGTTGGACTAGAAGACCTCTAAGGTCTCTTCCAACTTTGTTATTCTAAACATTTATTTATTAAATTTATATGCTGCCCATCTCACTATCCAATATTCATCATGGCTATTCCCAGGATTTGTTTCCACCTTGGGTTGGGCACTTGTATAACTGATTGATCATAGATTTGTTTTTGGGATACTTTTACCATCTATGCAACACATTCTTAGGTAAAAATGACCTGAAATCAAATGAACAGGCAGTCACTTTGATGACTCACCAATACTGTAAAAAACAACAAGCAAACAAACAAAGACATATTTAAAGGAACTCTGTTAAGTAACCTTTTTATCATTTCTTTGTTTTTTGCTGATCTGATATTTATTCTTTTATTTCAAATGCACCCTAATTTTCCATGGACTGAATGTCATGGCATTAATATCTGACCCAGCTATCATAAAGTCTTCCTTTAAAACCTCAGATCAGCTCGGAGAATTTTCATTCTTCATTCAAGCCCAGTACATTTTCACCTACCATGCTGTCAAAAAATTGCTTAGCCTTCTTTTTCTCAGAAAATGCTTATTATTTGAAATTTGCATTGATGGCACACAATAAAACTGTAGATTTATTCAAGTGCCTCATTTTCAAAAAGCAGAATGAGTAGGAAATTCAGTCAGGCTTTTTGGCATGCCTTCCTTGTGACTAGCTTTAGTTGATGAGATGCCTAGACTAAAATTATATTTAATGTTTCATCTGCATATGGAAAAGGTCAAATCCACTTCACATTATGCTTTAAGATATTTGTAACTTGATCTCATTCCTCCAGTACTGAATGAAAGGTGATGTATATTCACTATGACTGCATTCCCACTCACACTAGTAATACTATTACTAAATTTGCAGGTGATACAACAGTGGTGGGACTCATCTCCAGGGGGGATGAGCCTGCCTACTGAGATGAGGTGGACCAGTTGCTTTTGTGGTGTGGAGACAATAACTTGGTCCTCAGCACCAATAAGATCAAGGGGCTTATAGTGGACTATAGAACGAACAGATCAGACATCAATGGAGACCGAGTGGAGCAAGTGGCCAGTTTTAAGTTTCTGGGTGTTATCATAAAAGAGGACCTGACCTGGGGTGATCATATTGCAGCACTGGTCAAAAGAGCTCAGCAGTGATTATACTATCTGAGACTTCTCAGAAAACAACAACTGAATGAAAAACTGCTGGTGACCTTCTACCGCTGTGCCATAGAGAGTATCTTAACTTACTGAACCTCTGTATGGTTTGCCAATTGCACAGTGGTAGATAGGAAATCACTCCAGAGGGTTAACGTCATTGCCCAGAAGATCATTGGTTGCCCTCTCCCCTCTTTGGAAGAGCTTTATAGCTCCCACTGCCTAAAGAAAGTTCAAAACATTCTCAAAGATCCATCTTATCCTGGGCACCCTTTTTTTGAACTATGACCATCTGGCAGATGGTACAGAATAATAAAAACAAGCACAAATAGGTGAAAATGAAAAACAGCTTCTATCCAAGGGCAGTAGCTCTTTTGAATTCTACTGTATAGTAGTGCAGTGTTGGTGCGATGTTGGGGTTTTTTGGTTCAATGTGTGGAGTGTGAAGGATGTGTGTTTGTGTTTATTTTCATGGTCATGATGTGCATTGAAGATGGTGTTTGATTTTGTTGTTCAAGGTGCAATAACAATAAAGTAAAGTAAACTATATCTTGAGGAGATGAGCTGAGAACAAATAGGTGGTGTCATTTGCTGAGCTATGAGTGGTGAGCCTGTATTGAAAGCCCAGTGTAATGTTGAGGACATCATTATTTTGGCAGATAGTGCTGATAAAAATAGACATTAGGTTATGTGTAGTTATATTGTTGGATATGTGCGTTGCTTTTTGTGTGCACAGAAAGAGGGAGAAAGACTTATATTGGAAAAGTGCTCAAATTATTTCTCTGTTATCATTGGAAACTATTGCTGGTTACCATTTATTTAATATGTCTATGTATCCTGCTCAGCTCTGCAGCCATTACTGGAGAATAAAACTAGATATCTGAATCTCTTATTAATCTTCCACTCACCATCAAAGCAATCTCAGGCTGTATTTTTTCTGCTCTACCTCTAAAGTATGCTTTTTTATGTTATGTCACCTGCCTGTTTCAGATAGAAAACTTTAGTTTGTTGCAAACTTCAGCAGTTCATTGGCTATTTTACAGAACAAGGAACACTCTTTCAACTAAACCAATACTTACCATGTTATCTTATGCCTTCTAGAGTGCTTTTTTTACCATGACTGCTGTAATAGCACAAGGTTTATCACACTTGGTAAATAAATGGTTGCTGGTTGGTTGCAGAAAGGTTAGCTTCCAAATAGCCTATAGGTGAAGATGAAATTGTATTATCTTCAGTTACTGGAAAAACAGTAAAATATTGCACTACTGAATTTGTTCATTTAAAGAAAGCATAAGGAAATTTGGAAGCTTGGGGAAAGGGTTTATTTTTAAGAAAAAAACATTATTTTCTGAAGAATCATCTTTCTTTTTACAAGGCAAGACTTATAGCTATTGTGCTCTTATACCTCTGAAAGTCATGAGAAAACAATAGGGCAGTAAAGTAAGATCTTTTAAAAATCTCTTTATGCCTGCTTATATGGACATTTCAACTTGTATCAATTTAAATTTATAAATTTATATGTTTTAATTTAACAACATATATTAGTATGTGCTTATCTATATGATTACTAAGGATCAACAATGACTTGATTGTCTACTAAATTTATATGTAGAAATAAACGATATAGTTATAAATATATGTGTGTATGTGTGTGTGTGTGTGTGTGTGTGTGTGTGTATGTCTTTATTTATTTATTTATTTTTTATTTATGTTACTCTGAGGTGATTCTGAACCTCATATATTTGTCCATAAAAGCTCATCTATGGAAAGATAAGTGATTAGCTATTGCTTTATTGAATAGAAAATTGGGAAGGCACAGAAGTAAGGATGAGTAAGAGAGGTGGTAGCCTGTTGTTCAATCTAAGTATCCTAACTTTTGTCAAAGAATCTTAATCTGAGCAAAATTTTCTTAAACTGATTTAGAGTCATGTATAAACACACAGGATACAAGCAGTTTAAACAGTAAGTAGAGATCTGTTGTTGGAAAATTCAGTCTGTTTTAAATGATTGGAATCTCTACTTGCTAATTAATTAAGCTTTTAATAATTAAGAGAAATAGTGGGCTTTGGTTTGGCTGGCATGGGCATTGCCAAGTTGAAGTTATCAGGCCTTTGGATGTAGCTGTGCTGGTTCTGCTTCTGTGAAGGCAGCATGCCTACTCGACTATTGAATTGAAAACCCAACAAATTTGACCAGTCAAAGGGATAGCTGAATAATCTAGCACCTAATAACTTTAAGGATGGCTTTCTGGTCTAAACAGAATCTGTGATATTAATTTAGTGTATTGTTCACTATCATAAAAATCTGACTCTTGAGGTCATGTTCAAAGCTGGTGATCATTTTTCTGACTGATGTTCATGTAGAATTGTTTCTCAAATATGTCACAGTTCTCCTGTTCAAAACCAAAATAATTATAGTACAAGGGACATTGGATGACAAAAATACAATATGCAGTTACTTGGATCAGGAAGAGGAGGAGAAGGAGAAGGAGGAGAAAGAGAACGGGAAGGAGGAGAAAATAATTATTCTGTCCTAAGCAAATGCACATAGTAAAGAAATAAATTCCATTATTTTGGTTGTTTGTCAAGTAATCTCCTGAAAAAGAGAGAGAGAGACACCCAAAGCACAGATGAAAATGGCTTTTTTAGGCACATCTTTCTTGCAACAGGAAGAAAAGAAGCTGAGCCACCAAAAGATCGCAGCATTGGTCTACAAGTGTAGTAAAATGATAGAGTAAGTGCTTTGCATGCTGAAAGTCCATGATTCTAATAAATAAAAGAGTACAAGAAAATGAAGACCTGCTGTTCTTTTGGAATCAGCCATGGATGCTAGATCTGGAACTAGGGAAACATTTGCCTCTCCTTTGATGCAAAACAAAAATAAAATTGTAGTGTCTGGAATCCTGAAGATAAGTAGAAATGAAGCAATTTATAGTAGGTCTTAGGAAATAAAGTGGTTTCTACTCTGAACGTACTGTATTATCTAGATAATTCTGAGTTAGATGCACTGAAACTACTTTTTTTGTCATTATAAATTTTGTTTACATCAAAACCAATAAGTACAGAGACATTTGCACATTATTTTCTATTATTTAAGTAAGTCAATAGATTCTGGGCTGAGTTACTGGTTAAATCAGCAATTAAACCACTGTTGTGGTTTATGTATTTATGTGGTATTCTTTATGTTTTCTAAGTAAAATTCACATTAAATTTTAAAAATGTTCACACAGTCAGTAGCAAGCAATAATATAACAAATAATAACCAAATATGAGATGTAGCGCACAAGTAGCACGAAGAAAAGAGGATAAAACATTTGCAGTTCTGTACTGAGGAAGTGATGTGCAGGCTTCAGAAGTAGCAGCTGCATTACAATGGTTTGAAAAAAATAAGGCAGATAAAATGTTCTTCAGAATCATATTCAAAATAGATAAAACTGTTGTGACAGAAGACCACAGCAGAATTCATGATCAGGTTTTAGTAATATAATCAATATTTCCTTTGCAATGTAATTGTGATCTCAGAGGAGTTGTAAAAGCTATTTCTTCTCAATACAGAAACATTCTGACAGAACAACAGGAATAGTTCAAATATTTTGCCTAATTTCTATGATTCATGGACAATTTGTTTAAAAAGTTCTAGTATCCTGCTTCTTCAAATGCTGCAGTTCCAATTAGAATCAGATTTATATTTATGATTTCAAACAAAGTCTTTGGCCTGGCCAAAGCCATCTTGGAGCTTCAGTGCTGCCACACTGGAGCTGAGGAATAGGAAGGGGGAATTAGAGATAGCTGGGGCCTTTCAGGGTCGGTTTAATGTCAGGGTTACAAGTAATAGATCCATATCAAGCAACACTCCAACGCAAGTAAATTTGTCAAAGAACAGCTTCATTGGAACTATCATATTGGCACATATCTGGTGAAAACCTACTCCGAAAGTTAGTTTTGCCCATAGTGTGTTAATTAACATATAATAAACTTTTTAAACTTATTTTTATTTTAATGTTATCTTAACAAAGCTTTGCAGGAAGGACTTTGTATAAAATGAGAGATACTACAGATAATCCTCAACTTACAAGAAGTCATTTAGTGACTCTTCAAAGTTACAATAGCACTGAAAAAAAATGACTTAAGACCATTTTTCACAGTTATGACCTTTGAAGCATCCCCATGATCATGTCATCAAAATTCAGATGCTTGGCAACAGACTCATATTTATGACCCTTGTTATGTCCCAAGGTCCTATGATCATCTTTTGCAACCTTCTGACAAAGTCAGCGGGGAAGCCAGATTCTCGAAAACAACCAGATTACTAAGTAAACAGCTGCAAGGATTCACTTAACAACTGTGGCAAGAAAGGTCATTAATTGGGGCATTAACAAATGTCTCACTTAACAACAGAAATGTAGTGTTCAATTGTGGTTGTAAATTGAGGACCACCTGTATATGATGATTCTTAGAGCTTTTTACATAAGGAAAACATCACACATTCGTACCATAGAGATAACCTGGATTTTCATTACCTTATCTTAAAAAGCAAAGTCTAGACTGCCAGAAGAAAATGCATCATGCACTTTTTCATCCTGGACTGGATGAAGGATGAGAGAGACTGGATAACCAATCTCATTTGTCTGAAATGTTATTGGGGGTTGGATTATTTCCTGCCTGAGCTGGGGGTTGGACTAGAAGACCTCCAAGGTCCCTTCCAACTCTGTTGTTCTGTTCTACTCTGACTGATGGTTGCAATTGTTGATTGCAGCCTTTCTTAATTATTTTTCTCTTAGAACCCATGTTTAAAAGTTCCCCAAAGAGTTATGATTTATACGGGTTATATTTATCGATATTTACTGTATTAAAAATTAAAATTGATGTATTCTCTGCTGCTCCCACTTCACATGATTATTTGATGAGATTATTAATATTGTATTACTTTTCAACATAATATAGGTTGGCAAATATTTTTTTTATTGTGAGGACCCTTGAGTGGGTCTTGGGAAACCTATTGGGTTCCTAGGAGCACACTTTAAGAAACGCTTGTCTGCTGCAATTATCTTTACATGGGGCTGCCTTGGAATACCATTCAGACAATGCAAATGGTGCAGATTACAGCAGCCTGCTTATTGGCAGGTAAAAGCTGCCAATCTCACATAAGAGACCCCATGATTGTAATGACCATTGTCAGTGTCAAACAACAATCCACCCTGACTATGTTCAGTACAAAGGAAATGGCTTTTATTTTCATGGACATATTAAACAGTGAAAGGGTTAGAAGAATCTGTATTTTTTTTTTTTTAGCGAATCTACACGCTCATTTATTTTGCCCTCCTGTTTGCATGTATGGCAAAAGAAAAAAAATGACCTGACTGTTGCCAACTTTTTTGAGATCGTGCAGCTCATCTAATATTACATGAGATTGTAAATAAAAGTGTGCCACTCGTATATCATGTTCTTTCTCTTTTCTATATTCTCTAGTTCATCTTTTGAAAATATGGTGCATTAAAAATAAGGGGGGGTGGGATGGGACTGCCAAAAATGATATGTTCCAGGAAGATTTTGCTTAGAAAATGTTGGGGAAAAAAGTACTAAATATTAAATCTGTCTATACTGAAAGCCAGATTTCTTTATTTACAACCTGTAGAGACTGTAGTGTATGTAGTAGTGAGGCTAACTATTCATTTATCCATTCATCTCCCTGTTGCTGCTTCATGTAATCTAATTGAATAGAGCATCAGGGACTATTGGTAGCAAAGGTAAACCCAAATTCTTCAAGTATGAATATGTGGTAGCAAAAGTAACTCTAGAGTGTATCTTTTAGTGACAAGATATGTTTGAGAGATCTTACTCATCTATTTATTTATTTAGATTTGGTTGAACCTAGAGCATCTGCAGAACCCCAAAATCTGAAGAATTATGAAACAAGTATCACTAGGTCATAATATAATATCCATCTGTGACAGAAATGTGAAGTCATATTCTTTAGTAGATGGAACCAAAAGTGTGCCTCTTGTGCCAGACCTAATGAATAGCAGTATTAATAAGGCAGACATAATTATTAAGATAGCAGCATTCCAGTATTTGAGGAGCTTCCAAAAAGAAGAGAGAGTCAAAGCACCAGAAGGCAAGGCAAGGCACGAAATGATGGGTGGAAAGTAATGAAAGAGAGAAGCAATCTAGAACCAAAGAGAAACTTCCTAACAATGAGAGCAATTAACCAGTGGAATTGTGGGTGCTTCATCACTGCAGGTTTTTAAGAAGAGACTGGACACCCATTTTTTTTTTGAAATGGTATAGTCTCTCCTGCTTGAGCAGGTGGTTGGACTAGAAGACCTCCAATGTACCTTCCAGCTCTATTCTATTCAAAGTACCTAGCTAGCATATACTGCAAGAATATTTAAAAATAACTCTTAGAGGTTTCCCTCTAACTATTTTTTTCATTGTTGCCTTGGAATGTGACATACAACTGCAATTCACTAGGTTTCATTTTGCCCACAGTGAATAATATCTTGTTCTTTTGAAACTCATACACGGCCAATTTATGTAGAAAAGAACAAAGCAATTTTTGTTCTAGTCATTGTCTCTGTTAGCCAGACTGTATTATAATGTGACTTGGAAAAAAAGTCTGCACGTACAAAGACAGATAAATCCTTATTCTGAAACAGAATGTTCAGTCCATTGTGAGTTTTGAGGAAATTTGGATGTCTATCAATCATCTTTTCAATGTCACTCAATGTAAATCTGTAGCATTAGTAAATGGAACTCAATGGAACTCATTATTTAACATATAGTAGGGCACTTCAGGAAAAAAGATTAAAAATCTGGAACAGTTTTCACTCTGCCTGGGACTGCCATAGGCAGCAGCTATATTAACTGGAGATCTTTGTTTAAAAATAAAATCAAAATCCTAGACACACGTGTTTAATATAAAAAATAAAGGTAAATTTTCCCCTCACACATACATACTAGTCATTTCCAGCTCTGGGGGGCAGTGCTCATCTCTGTTACAAAGCCGAAGAGCCAGCATTTGTCGGAGGACATCTCTGTGGTCATGTGGCCAGCATGACTAAATGCCGAAGGTGCACGGAATGCTGTTACCTTCCCATCAAAGGTGGTCCCTATTTTTCTATTTGCATTTTTACATGCTTTCAAACTGCTAGGTTAGCAGAAGCTGAGACAAGCAATGAGAGCTGTTGCGACCAGCAAGTCCTCACTCCTGTTTAAGCAGGAGCCAGAGAAGCCTTTGATTGGCTGAACCGTTTGACAGCTCTTAGTGACAGCTCTTTTTGTAGTGACTTCAGCCATGTGGTGCTCTCTCTCTTTGCCTCAGGAATTGCCTCAGTTTGTCAGCAATCTTACCCTCATTGCCAGTTTTGAGTTTGGCACGGTGAGAAGAAGAGGCAGAGGCAATATAAAGCTTAACTGGCTTTATTGTTAACTTGTAACTCAGCTTGCGGCAGCAGGTGAGAGAGAGAGACAGCTGATTCCGTTTGACAGCTCCTTTTATACAGAGCTGTCAAACGGTTCAGCCAATCAGAGGCTTCTCTGGCTCCCACTTAAACAGTGAACTGCAGTGAGGACTTGCTGGTTGCAACAGGAGCTCACTCCATTACGCAGTCCTAGGGAGTTGAACTGCCAAACTGCCAACCTTTCTGATCAACAAGATCAGCCTCTTAGCCACTGAGCCACCACATATTATTTCAACTTGATATAGCCATGTTGAAATAATATGTTTAATATAGATAAGGGATGGGGAGATTCAGCCATGTTGCTGTCATTCAGATCTTTCCAGTGGGATGGGGGGGGGACACGATGTGGGTCACTCTACATGCATACATCAAAATGTGCTTCCAATTTTAATTATTTATTACACAACTTTGTGTAGCCAGCCACCTCACATATAGGTGATTCCAGGGTGCTTAGAAAAGGGGTGGGGAGTAGACACATCAGTGTTGGGAAAGAATTAATTCAGGATTTGGAAAGAAATGATAAAGGCCTCTTTCAAGAAAGCTTTATGAGTCATGATTATCCAGGCTTCACTGTTCACTAAACTATGGCCACACTTCAAGCAAATTCTACAAAATGGACTTTTTGTCTTCTAAAGGATTATGCTGGCTATCCAAATATTTGCTCTGTGGTCACAAGGGAAGAATACTATAATAATGCAAGGAATGCTATGCTAATAGGAGAAAATGCATTTTTCCAATTATGTGGGTTTCCAGTGAAACTATTTTCATGCTATTTCCCTATAGTAATAACCTTTATTTCCTTTAGTATTTGCTTGTTCATGGAGTTTTTATTTCTATTTCTTACTCCCTCAGCAACAGTTCTCATTTTCTTCCTGGCTGGTACCATCTCTTTTTTACTCCAATGTATTCATATTCATTTCTCCTTGTTAATCAACTTACCAATCCACTAGGCATGCTTGATAGTTACTTCCAGATAAGCAGTCTTATGTATTCTATATTCTTTTACTCTTAGATGGATGAAATGCAATGGGGCAAAGGAGTGAAGAAAACCCCTTCTTCAGTCTGCAGTCTTCCCTGTAAACCAGGAGAACGAAAAAGGATTATGAAAGGGATGAGTTGCTGTTGGCAGTGTGAGCTGTGTGATGGTTACCAATACCAGTTTGATGAAGTGAGCTGCAAGCTGTGCTCCTACAGTCAACGGCCGAATGAGAATCGCACAGGATGTAGCCCTATCCCAATTGTAAAGTTGGAGTGGCATTCACCCTGGGCGGTCATCCCAGTCTTTCTAGCCATGCTTGGAATTATTGCCACCATATTCGTCATGGCAACCTTCATTCGGTACAACGATACTCCCATTGTGAGGGCCTCTGGAAGGGAACTTAGCTATGTTTTGTTGACAGGAATATTTCTGTGTTATATCATCACTTTCTTGATGATTGCCAAGCCAGATGTTGCCGTGTGTTCTTTCCGGCGGATCTTCCTAGGATTGGGAATGTGCATAAGCTATGCTGCTCTGTTGACTAAAACAAACCGTATCTATCGCATATTTGAACAGGGGAAAAAATCAGTGACAGCACCCAGGCTTATTAGCCCAACATCACAATTAGCAATCACATCAAGTTTGATATCAGTACAACTTCTTGGAGTTTTCATTTGGTTTGCTGTTGATCCACCAAACAGTATTATAGATTATGATGAACATAAATCTATGGAACCAGATCAAGCCAGAGGCGTTCTCAAATGTGACATTACGGATCTACAAATAATATGCTCTTTGGGGTATAGCATTCTCCTAATGGTTACATGTACTGTTTATGCCATCAAGACTCGGGGTGTCCCAGAGAATTTTAATGAAGCCAAACCCATTGGATTCACTATGTACACTACTTGTATAGTATGGCTTGCCTTCATTCCAATATTTTTTTGCACTTCCCAAGCAGCTGAAAAGGTAGGTGAAAATCAAGTAACTTATAAAATCATTACATTTTAAAATAAAGCATTGAAACCACCTTCTGGATATGGGGAAAAATGTTTGGACAAAAATGATTGGTAAGTGCTTCAGCTATACGTAAAGTTTCTGTTGTTGTTTTTCCTCTAGTTAGGTGAAGGTTATGATGATGATGGAGATTGATAAAGTGGTAAATAAATCACTAAGAATCACGTAATCCATTAATTTTATGGTTGTTTCAGCCACAACTAGAATGTAGTCATTGCTTCAGTGTGAAATACAACATATAGCTTAATCAGCTTTCTTATTCTTAATGTCTGTCAAAAAATATTTTATATGGGCCCATGTTTCTCAGTTCAGACAAAGCAAGAGCAAAATATTGTTTATTGCTATGGTATCAATTCCTCTAATGTGAAGTAAATATTAACAACCATTGCTGAAATCATACATACTGAATCAAACTTATTAATATGTACCAAGCACACCTAACAACATCCAGCCACCACTTGTTCCTGCAAAAAAACATTGTGTTGCATTTCTGGATTTAATAAAAAGAAGAAAATTGATTGATGGTAATTTCAGTTTATGCCAATGGCCTTCCAAGACTGTTTAGATATTTTTGGGATTTTACTCAGATAAAATCCGTAATAAGAGTTGGATCCAGTTAAAAAGTATGGCCAAGCATAGGGGTTTTTTTACATCAATGATGGCAATTTCAAACAAATATTTACATTAGAACAGTATTAAATGAATTAATAAATGGTTAACAATAAGTAATAAAAAGATATGGAGAACCAAGTAGGCAGAGACCAAATAGAACCATGACCAACCATATGTCACTGTTGAATTCAACTGTCTGACAGTTTTTCTCTGCAAATTTGCATATGATGTATCTGAATATGGGTTTCTGTAACATTCATTATTCTGCTCACCCCTTATTTATAAATTCACCCCTGATGAATTTCAAGCAATAAAACCAAGAATCATATTAAGGTACTTTTCATTCCCAAATCTGAAACTAAGAATTGGGAATGATGTGGCTCCCGTTGGATGTCATATGTTCCTTGCAGTACCATCTATGATTATCTGCAAGTAAAACACGTAACAAGTACAAAGGAAAATGTCATCTTTTGAGTACAGGCATAAATATGAAGGGTACCATTCACCTTATACCATTACACATATATGTGAAGGCTTTATCCCTTCAGAGAGGGGTGTATGTGTGTGTGTGTGCACGTGTGTCTGTCTGTCTGTCTCTCATCTATCTGAGTCTCTCAGTGATTCACTACTAATATTAAATATGCACTACTAATATTAAATATTAAATATCATTACCATGCAGGTAATGAAAATCATACTGTCTTTTACATTTCCTAATTTAAATTAAATAGAATTGGAGTCTGTTCAGTGAGGACTATGAAACCATTCAAGACCCCACCAATATCTATTGGGGCCAAAACTAGAAAATGAGATAGCTTCTTTTAAAAAAGCACAGTGAACCTAATCCAATATCACTTAATCTGTTGTGCCTTCTATTTCCTAGAGGTCTCCCAAATTACTTCTGGAGGTCACTCCAATACTCTGGAGCATGTTTTAGAAGAAAAAGCCATTTTCCTAATGATTTCCACTCTTGACAAGCAGCATTAAATACAACTCCATGTCTGTTACTGTGCATTTAGATAATTACTACCTTGCTTAATGTTCCTAGTTAATGTTAATCTTCTTCTTTTCTTCTTTTATATAAGATTAACTTGCTAATTTTGTTTCTCTGTCAGTCTCCAGATCCAATTAGAAATGTGAGGGAGGGTATCTACTTTGCAATGAGTTTGTTCTACCTCAGCAAGAGAAAATTCTGCAACTGCTTACACAACATTGGTATTGTTCATTTTGTGCACAGAATTATAAAGTATCTTTAGATAGCTAACCAAAATCTATTTTGCAGTCAGTTCATTGAACATTCTCTTATCCCAGCAGCTCTAATTCTATGCATTTCATAGAAAGATACCAACTGAAGCAAAGCATATGTTGTTCAAATTAACCCATGTCACGGGGACACAAATGACCCTCTTCTTAAATACACTGATTCTTCCTGCTTCAAAAGCAATATAATTATCTCTTAATCTGTACTTCTGCAGTTCATCTGAGTGCATATCTTTTTGACTTCAAAATGCAATTTCTGGTCACGCTTCAATAACACTCTCAATTATTATAAGGAAAAAATGTCCCTTTTCCCCAAGATACTGCTTAAAAAGAATTGTGGGGGTTTTTCCCTTCCCTTCCCTTCCCTTCCATTTCCTTTCCTTTCCTTTCCTTCCTCCTTCCTCCCTTTTCTGTTCCCTTTTTTTTCTTTTTTGATAGATAAAAGCAATATTCAGATAGTTTTTAAAATAACAGTCTGGGCTGTTAATGCAATGCTTTTAATGCATTGTTATTAAAGGTTGTATTTTTTCATATACTTCATGGGGAAAAACTCTAAACGAGAATATTTGGAAAGTAAAATTAAGCAACTATATATGCAACTTACACCAGATCTTTTATGTCTCCTAAATTAGAACTTAATCCTTTCTATGTGTATGGTACTGAATATTCATTGAATTGCATAAAACAAAGATATTGGGAACAGAAGGAAAGAATGATAAATTATTTTATCACCCTAAAATGAAACAGTAACCATGAAGAATATTTTTAATCTTAAAGATAGTTGGAACAAAGTATAAAATAATTCCAAACATAGACTTTTTTCCCCCAAATATAACTATATAATGTTGAGTCAAAGGTTACTTGGGAAGAAATTAATATTTTTTAACAATGTAGCTCTTTTGAAGATTATACATGGCTAAGCCTTTTATCTAACAGCATCTTTGTCACTTTGAGGTAGAATAGATACTATTTTTGAAAAAAAAAAAGCTGCCAGTACAATAACTAGCATATTAATTGGCATGAAACACACAAATATTTTTTTTGTATTGGAAGTTTATAATGGTTCAATTTTGAGTCACATTTTTTTAGCTTTAATGAGGCTTTTTAAAACAATGGTTTGGAAGGCTGTTGATTGCTTCTGGCTAATTTTCTTATTAGTAGTTGATTCTGATTAAAAATTTTGACAGCAACCCCAGTGTGTGGACCACAGCCAAAATGGCCTTTTAATTATTCATTATATGCTATTTAATTTAATAAAAGTGCAACAAGCTTCAGACAATATGAAATTATTATTGAATTTGGCGGGATGGGTTTGTGGAACTTACTGAACTGTTTGTTTATTTATGATCCAAGATCAAGTCACAATTTTTTTAAAATACAACACACCATTAATACAGGCATAAGTAAATACATACTCACTGTGTTTGTTTGTTTTTATGTTTGTGTGTGTGTGTGTGTGTGTGTGTGTATGAGTTAGAGAGTTACCATAGATCGAAGACAACAGATATATGGAAAGTTTCAGACAACATTATTGTAACTGGAATTATTCCCTCACTTTCAAGAAGTTTTGTGGAACTTACCAGGATTGTCCTTTATGTTCTGGTATATTTAATTTGATCTTGAAACCACTGAAATCTCTTATCAGGAAACCATAGGATCTTTGGGCCTAAAACAGTTGAATACAAATTCTTATTGTTATTATATGTTGTGATGATATATTATGTTTTATTGACAGTGATGATTGTTCTATACCTGCACTTAAATATAGTACAGCAGCTTAGTTTTTATTTAATTTAATTACTTTTTAAAATAATTTACAATGTTGGTTATAATGATAAAAACAAGTACAAATTAAGCAATTCAAAAAGAGAAATAGAAAGAAGAAATAAAGATTTGGTATCAGCAAAAAGTTTGTAAAAGATTACCAGAGCTTTATAAAAACACATCTTTTCTTAACTTTGATCAAACAAACCAACTTTAATATTCCTTCCTTTTACTTCTAATAATCTTGAACTTAATTCATTCAGATGTTGTTGCAGGCTCTGATCTCACGTCAGTTTTTCCCATCCTAATTTTTTTTTCAATTATTTAGTAAACCACTTTTGTAAATCTAATAAAGAGTCATTAACCAGGTGCCAGGTGGCACTCCCTTAGTTTATTATTTGTATTTCCCATTTAACTTTCAAGGCTTTAACTAGCTTCTTTTGTAGGTCCATTAGATAATGCTTATCCAAGTGATTCTTTTGCTTGTTTCTACTTTAATTATATTATCTATCTTATTGTATATTCCATGCTTTTTTATTTTCACTATTTCTGATTCTAATATTTCTGTCATTTAATTTTGTTTCACTTATTTATGTTGTAAATCTTTCAAAATATACATTCACATCTGTCATTCCTTCATTAACAACTTTTGGACTTAGTCTTGCTGTAGAAACAGATATCATTGTAGCAACCAATTTCTGATCCCATTGTTCAAAAAATTTCTTGGAGCATTTCAAATATCATAACATTTTGTTTTAGTTTGTAAATTTTAGTATCAACCAGAAACAAAGGTCAGGCTTTTATTGTCTGTCTGTCTGTCTGTGAACTTTAGGCTCCTCTAATGTTCAATTTCTGAATACATAAAACTCATGATAAAGCATGATCTTGATGTTTAGATCAGCCAATCACAATGGCAGTATAGCAATAGCAGTTAGATTTATATATAATTTCACAGTGCTTTACAGCGTTCTCTAAGCAGTTTACAGAAGCAGACTATTGCTGACAATTTGGATTCTCATTTTACCTACCTCAGAAGGATGAAAGGCTGAGTTAACCTTGAGCCTGATGGGATTTGAATTGTCAAATTGCAGGCAGATGGCAGACAGTAGAAGCAGCTTGCAGTACTGCACTCTAACCAACAAGGCTCAATGGCAGTATAATGAAGTAAAATAAATTTGATTTCATTATTTACTTACTTATTTATTTTTGGGGCAAGATGAAATTTCTCAATTTCTGTGAGCAATGAAATTACTTTTGGAGAATTCCAAATCTGCAATATTTTTCTAGATAATTAATCAGTATTGTTAGGATGAAATTTGGAGTTAAAAAAATCTAATGTCATTTCTTGACATTATAATAGTTTAAAATTGTAAAGAATTTTAAGATGAGTATTTGTCATATTTTGTTGTATGCTACAAATAATGTTTTGCAAGAATTGGCTATGAGTTTCATCACATTTAAGCTGAAAATTTAAAAGCAATTATGTACTTTTAAGCATATTATATGAATTGTGTATCTATAAGTTAGTAAATATAATTTGAAAAATAATATGGTTTAAAAATGTGAGTATGATTTGAATTACATAGTCCAAATTTAGATTTTATCATCACATGAACAACTAAGGATTAATTGGAGGAGGAGGAGGAGGAGGAGGGGGGAGGGGGAGAGGGAGGAAGAGGAAAGACACAAATGAAAAATAATCTTATGGATGGAAAGACAGTGCTATCATGACTAGATTATGTCTGTTCACTGTCTACTTATGAAGTGGTTCATAAGAATAATGGAAAAGTGGTCAATTATTGTCCATTGTTATTCATTAATAACATTAATTCATTAATAAGCACCAGCCAATGATTTAAGGAGAATTAATCATATCTCATAGATTGAAGTATAATACTAGCCATTCTGTAGCGAGTGTGGTGCACAATAGTTTAATAACATTCTCAACTATTCAGAGATAATATTATATGTTCTGTTGTCAGGACAACTAACATTCCTTGTGTGCCATTTGCTTCCCAGCTAAGCACCATAGTGTATCACAGCTTGTTAACTCACCTTTCTAGAAAAATGATGTTATACAAACAAAATGCTCATGGTAATGTTACCAATATAATTGGTCTTGACTACAAAGCTATTTTAAATTCTCCCCATATTTGTGAATGTCGCATTTAGAAACAAAGTCAACTCCCAACAAGTGTTAATCCAATTATAGAAACTATAGGCTGAAACAGAATCAATACCAAATGGCGCTTGAAAACAGCACAAATGGCCCCTGTAAGGTCAAATAGAGCAGAATGAAATCAATAAACTAAACTGAAACAAAATATTAGAATTGCAAAATGAGAAAGGGAGTAGGTAAGTGAATCCACCAAGTCCCAAAGCAAATTATTCAAATGGTTAGCATAAAATTATTGAAATCATTTTCTGGAATCTTTTTTTCTTAGAAATCTGTTTTCATTTTTATTTATTTTTATTCTTTGGAGACTTCTTTAATATGTATATTTGTCATGAAATATGAAAAGTAGTAGAAGACTGAAGGTGATTTTACCTAGAATACTTTTATGCAGGAAAATATATCTTATCATGCACACATTTTATATGTTCTACAGGCAGATACAAACTACAACCCTAGATAGTTGGGCTGTATTTCTCAATTAATGTCATGTGTACATCCATGTACATACAAAAACACACAAAGACACAAACACATTCCTGTAGAGGCATAGATTAATAGTTAGTTATCTTGATAAGTCAAATGAATAAATCTGAAACAGATCTCAGTTGCAGCATGAAAATTAATAATATACAGCAAAATGGGTCTACTAATTATACAGTAAAATATTTGGGGATGTGGTTTGGATATGTTTGCAATGAAAGGTACCTATCTCTTTTTTCCTTTTCCTTTTTTCTTTTTCTTCATAATTTTCGGAGATTGTCTAGTACTAAATATAAACTCCTTATAGTAGCCTTAACATATGACCAATTTACATTGATATATTAATCTTTTATTTTATTTTTTTACTTTCCAGTATATAAAATAGTATGTGTCAAAATATATTCAGGTAAACACAAGGTATCATGAAAACTGCTTCTAAACTTCTGCCAATAATATTTTGTTCTACTGATTTTTTTTCAGGAAGGTTAATTCACAATATTTCAGGATCATGGGTCAGAATGGGTGAACCCACTATCTTATGTGCTGTAGCGGATTTTGAACTGAAATAAAAAGAGGCTGGTACACTTTCAGATCAATCTTCCTATTCTTATCCTTCTGACACTGTCTGGGAATTACCTTAAGTGTGACCTTAAATCTCTTATTGAATATCACAGGACTGAAGTCTTAATATATGATACCCTGGTGGAAACAGACCAGAACACAGAATGTGCTTCTAGACCTTATTGTAATTTTACAATAACCAAAAAGAAAGCCTGGAGAGATTGAGAATTACTTAGAAAACCACTGGAATGGGTTTGTAGGATTTTCTTTTTAATCTTCTGCAGCTCTTTGACAAATGTATCTTTGCAAGTTATTTCTGAAGATATTTTCTGAATGGCAACAATGAAAAAGAACTCAGTCTTAGGATAAAATCACACCATGGTGCATGCTTCAATGCCATGTAAAAGGAGTTTTTTGGGGTAGATTTCTCCTGTTTAAAAAACTGCTGTAATCATGATCTTTATCATGATTTGACCATATGTAGCTCCTATCGCATAGGAAAAATCAAAACTGAAATAAATGTTTATTAAGTGTAATGGCAACCTATGAGGTAATAAGAAAAAAAAATTGTCTGCCTTATGAAGCATACTTTTATTTATTTATTTTGATTTGTCAATCGTTTACAAGATAACAGGTATAAGTATATTAATAGTTATGAATGGATACATGAAATGGATACATATAAGAAAAATTAAAAAGAAACAATAGAACAGGGATGGTAGGCACGTTGGTGCATTTATGCACACCCCCTACAGACCTCTTAGGAAAGGGGTGAGGTCAATAGTAGACAGTCTAAGGTTAAAGTTTTTGGGATTTGGGGAAGATACCACAGAGTCAGGTAGAGTATTCTAGACATTGACCACTCTGTTGCTGAAGTCGTATTTCCTGCAATCAAGTTTGGTGTGGTTAATCTTGAGTTTGTATCTATTGTGTGCTCTTGTGTTGTTATTGTTGAAGCTGAAGTATTCATTGACAGGTAAGTCATTGCAATGTATGATTTTATATACCATACTTAGATCAGACCGAAGATGGCGTAATTCAAGGTTTTCTAGGTCTAGAATTTCAAGTCTGGTGGCATAAGGTATTCTACAATGACTGGAGGAGTGGAGAACTCTTCTTGTGAAATATTTCTGGACTTTCTCAACTGTGCTAATATCAGATACATAATGTGGGTTCCAGACTGATGACCTGTATTCGAGTATTGGTCTAGCAAATGTTTTGTATGCTCTAGTTAGTAGTGTGATATTACCAGAGAAAAAGCTACGTAAGATTAGGTTAACACCTCTTAATGCCTTTTTGGCTATGTAGTTACAGTGGGCTCTAGCATTTAGATCACTAGAGATGAGTATTCGAAGGTCCTTTACAGAGCTTGGATCATCAACAAGGTCTTGACTATTCAGCTTGTATTTTATTTTCTGATTTTTTTTGCCAATATGTAAGACAGAGCATTTATTTTTTGAGATTTGAAGTTGCCATTTGTTTAACCATTCTGATACATAGTCAAGATCTTTTTGAAGGGTAGCAGTATTGTCTGTGGTATTGATTGGTACTGACTATTTTGATGACTCTTCATACTTTCAATTAAAGCAGGAATTCATAATTAAGAGAGTGGGAGAAGTAATGCTATTATCACCTATTTACTGGGGAAGGGGCACATACATTCAAGTCATCCCTTTTCATAAGGCTTTTTGTTGGAATGCCATATTAATGATAATTAATTTATAAAAAAAACACTGAAAAATATCTGCTGAAATCTTACCTAGTGGATGTTTATTTTATTGTGCTATGTATATTTATATTTATTTTTAAGTATGAAGAAATTGTGAAAAAATAATATCAGAATATGTAAATATATAGACAAGTAGACAAATACGTCTGCAAGCAGTGTGCTCTAGCAAAAGAATAAATAAAAGGATTTTGTAATTAAAAGTGTGGGCATCTCAAAAGAAACAGGTTGGATAGAAATAATGCATACTGTCAGGTGCAAAGGAACAGGTTCATCTGTTAAATTGTTGTACAGAATATTTATTTAAGCCTATAGAAAGAATCTAGTCAATTAAAGTTCAACATTAAATTGGTGCCAGATAAGGGTCAAAAGAATTCAGCAGGAGTTGGACCATTTGTGGAAACATGACTCTAAGCTAATGATGCACTTAACTCCACCTTCCCAGTTCTGTCTACCATTCTACATCTGCAAGATCATAGTTTGCTGTCTTTGTCCTATAAAGAGTAACAAGATTTGAGAACTGAGCATTGACTAATATATGGCTTCCGAGTCTTATTTCCCCTCTAGCCTTTATTTGTATTAAATTAATGAGAGATTATTAGAGCAGACCATAATTCTCTCATGTGCATTCAATTTTTTCTTTGGCACCTTAAATAAATTCATAAACTTTCATGGAGCATTGTCAGGTTGCTCAAATCCTTAATAACTAATTGAAGAAGCTATCAGTATAGCTAACTATTAAGTCTATTAAGCATTTTCTGGTTTATAGACTACTGAATTCTCATTGTCACATGAACAGTATTATTCATATCTTATCATTTACATTATAAATGAGTATAATTTTATGGAAAGATGCAAATGTGAAACATTTGTCCCTAAACAAAACTGTTTTCATAGTGCCATTATTGATTTTTGACTTTGCCACCTTTTCCTTTGGGAAATGGGAAATGCTTAAGTCCATTTGTTCCTTAATCCACTTCATGTCATTACATGTATGTGTGTGTGTGTGCATTTCCAGGTGCCTTTTCCTTTCAAATAAATAAGAGGAACAGGCTGGCCCAGTTCAATTTAGCAGTATATTATTTTACTGTACATATTGCATTTTAGGCCACTCAGAGGAAATGTAAATGGAGTAGTTTCTGGTTGCATAAAGTACCATTTAAATAAAGCCACATTAGCAAGTAAGCACTCTGCCTACTGAGTGTTTCTTAAAACAAAAGGATTATCTTCCTTTTCCTGCCATGCATAGCATTGCTTGATTAAAAAAGCTAATGTGTATTTCACCAGGAAAGTGCTGTACACCTCTGAGAAACTGCATAAAATATCAGTTGCTATAGCAACAATATATTCAAGAATGTGCCTGTTGAAAGGGTACCATGAAACCATTTGTCAATGTATACATTATAGAACTAAAAACATAGCTATTAGCATTTCTACATATGACACTCCATTCTACCAAATTTTGAGTTATGCAACTCATCATTCCCATAACTATGATAAAAGGAAACATGTAGATCACCTGGAATTTTAAATCTTTTTTCTTCTTTTCATCATCTCATCAAGTCATGTTGACTTCTAGTGACTGCCTGGACAAATGCCTGCAGTTTTCTCAACAAGACTTCAGAAGTGGTTGACACTGCTTCCTTCCTAGAGTTGAGATTGAATGACTGGTCCAAGGCTTGTACCAGCTGGCTTTGTGGCTAAGACAGATCTCCTTTTTCTAGGTTGATTTTTCATTCTATTTGGTTATTTGTTCAATTTTTTATTTTCTTTCCTTTCCTGTCCTGTCCTGTCCTTTTGGACACCTATATTAGGCTGAGGCTGAAAAAGGTGACTGGTTGCCTGTGGCTATCACTCTCTTCTTTAGTTCAGAATCAGTGACATGGCCAGTATAAATCATTATTTTCCCTTCCATATATTATGTCGATAAATTAAATATAAGACATTATTGTTTCCCTCACTGTAGATTTCCTTTACAAGTTGTTAGAATGACATGGCAGTCTTAATTCTTAAAATAAAAAAAAACCACTTTGTTAAACCTTTTTTTTAAAAAAAACAACTTTAAATTAAGATGTTAGTTTGACATCATTATTATACAGGGGAGGGGGCATCTGTGTTAGCATCAACACATTTCCCCTATGCGATCTACAGCTTCACAGCAACAATCTGCTGAAGTCAAGCAAGGAAGATAATTTCAACTTTATCTGGGGAACCCAGAGTGGGATGGAGCTCATTAAATGGCTCGTGTGATTTTTATAATATTATACTATATTAATTTATTTGATTCTTTTTATTGGTTTTATTGTTTTAAATGTGGTTTTATATTCTGTAAGCCACCTTGAGTTGCCAAGGCCGAATAGGTGGCAATATAAATTCAATAAATAAATAAATAAAATTTGATCATTGAGATTCAGATATGACAATATAACATTTATTTTATCATAGTTGAGTCTATCACCCATAGTAAATTTCTGAGACAGTCGTGAAATTCTCTTGATTCAACAATTCATAATATGAAGCACAATATTTAGTTTTAATTAACAACAGAAAATTTCCAAGTATTAATTTTAAAACTATCTTAGAAGAGTCCAATAGTTAGTGAATGTGAATCTATCTATATCTTCATCTATCTATATGTACATCATCTATATCTATATCTACATATATATCTATATGTGTGAGAGAGTGTTTCTTGAATTCTCTGAATAATTTTTATAGAAATACATCTTAGTAAATATATTAATATTTATTTAAATATTTATTAGCTATATATTCACATTTATGTTTAATGTGAGATAAGCAATACGATTTATTTACATGTACAAATAAAAAAAAATCCTTCAAATAATTATTTCCAGGTGTTTTCTTAAAAAAACAACAATTTAAAACCAGAAATTAAACTACCATAGAAACTTTTAGTACCTATTACATATCTCAAATATCTACCTTAAGGGATCTGTTCCAAAATAATAGAGAATGTTGAAGCAAATGTTTGTTGGAGCAAATATAAAAACTAAACCTTGAAATCATGCAAAGTAGCTTTACTACATAAAAGTGCTTTGCTTCTTCCAATGAACAAACAAAACAATGTTTTCAGAGCAATTTTCTTGAAGAAATCAATACTGTTGTAGACTTACTCTAAGGAAAATAGAGGTAAAAATGTAGTTTGCTTTTCTTTTTCATTCCAGAGTGAGTAATGCTTTGAATGGTATTTATTCAACATGCCCTGAAACTCTGAAATCATAAAACATTCTGAGCTTTATAGAAATAACAAAATAAGCATTTATTTAAAAGTACATGCAAGAACACTGATAGAAGGTCAGAAAAATGCAACTTCAAATATTTAAATGGAATTGGAAACATATCTTCACAATGAAAACCAGCAATTGTATCAGCTTTTCAAATACAGTTAGAATAATTTAAGGAAGAGACTATGATATTTTGGAATAATTTTTACAGTAGTTAAGTATATGAGTCAATTTACTAATGAATATGCAATGTCAACACTGATGTACAGGAAATTTTTAGTTAATAATTTAATGTCTGAACACATTCAATGGAAGAATGTTCAGTTTTTTAAAATAATAACCATTTATTATTCATGTTGCAGATTAGTTTTTCCTATCTTATCAAGGAATGAATTAGGCATAGATGCTTTAAATATGGATGTGATCCACAAGTTCACAGAAAGAATGAAAAAGATCCCAATATTTTTTTAAAAAAAGATCTGGTACCAAAGAAAGAAAGATTGATTAATTCATCATTCAGACAAACTACTGAAGGCTCAAAATTCTATAACTGAATTTTATATGTGCAGAAATGTTTCTCATGCTTACATAAATGCATTTTTATTTAAATCTGTGTTTGCCAGCATTTCAGGACTAGATTTTAATATCCTTTATTTAAAAAATTTTTTAACTGTTATGGGCTCTACACTTCTTGTTTTTTAAATCATATTACATAAAATGCCTAAGTACATGGCTTTGTTTGTGCTTGGAAGCTAAGGAAAATTTAATATGTGGATTGGGGATGACTGGAGAAATTCAGGAATGAGGGGTAAACTGGGAAGTTTTAAAAGCAACTTCAAAGATAGCAAAGAGAAACCATTTCTACAATGACAATCGACTTTGGATGTTACTCAGTATCACTCTGGGATGACTTTAGAAATTTCAATAATAAATTAAATAAATGAACAGTAATTCAAAGAAAACTATATAGATATGTCCCTCTAGGTTCCCTGGATCCAGCTCAGCTTGAAGGATTACTTTTTAAAAATTTCATGGTTCCTGATAAAAACTCTGTGCTTTAGGCTTTTAACCAATTAGATAGATGCAATAATGTTTCTAATGATTTTGGATGGCTATCTCTTTGTGGTAAATACATTTCTTCCACATAGTAAGAATTTCCCTTGATTTAATAACAAATAAAATCATGCATAAAAGAGCCAGTTTGGTGTAGTGATTAAAGCATGGACCTGAAATCCATGAGTTGTAGTCCCACCTTAGGCACAAACCCAGCTGGTGATTTTGGGCGAGTCATTCTTTCTCCAAACTAGGAAGAAGCTAGCAAGGAAATATCATTACTTAAAACACTATTTAGAAAACTTGTCCAGGCAATCACCAGGAATCAACTGACTCAAAGGCAATAAAAACAAACAAACAAATCATCTACATAAGGATTTGTTTCTCAAGCAATATCCTCATTCTTTTCTCTTCTTCCAGGTTTAGCTTACAAATGATTATGTTAAAACGTAGCAGTGAAAATGAAAGGTACATAAATAATATATTATATATTCAAATGTCTCAGAATCTGTGGTTAAAATTTAAGGCTAATCCTCAAGATTAACTCTTGCCTAAGAGGTCATAAATCAATAGATTCTGTTCCTTGAAAGTTTGGTGTTAATTTTTCCTATCACGCTTGTTGCATTGCAATTTCCCATAAAATATAAAAACACCTATAAGATTTGTTGGCAGTTGAGAATTGTGCATCTACTTTGAAATATTGAACAGGAAGAGCTCAAGGCCATAATCCTGTTCTTGATAAATAATTTAGAGAACTGGATATTAATTTTCAATGACAAACATGCCACCAGCCATTTGGATGGCATAAAAAGTATATGCATGAGGCTGTAACATTCTGTATTTATAATAGGACTATACAGATGGATGCTGACGTATTACTAGTAATAATGTCTTTGTGGAATGTGGAGTATCTTCACAATGAAACAATACTGTAAAAACTTAATTTTATATAACACTGATTTAGTCAAAAATTATTAAAAAAACAATTGGCACCTCCAGAGGTAGTTCTGCAGTCAGTGAGGAATTCTTTGAAACCAGAAAGTTTTGACACTTTGATGTTTCATGCAGAAAGTAAAGATATTTTTCTTTGCCTTCACTTTGGTGGGATTATTCTGGTTTCTTTCTATATATGAAAAAATGAAAATTCAAGTAAATAATGTATATTAAACATGAAGTTAAATTTACAAGCCAGGAAAGCAAATGAAAAGATAATGCAGGAAGGCAAATGAAAAGATAATGAATTTGGTAGAGAGGCAGAGAGAAATGTTCAATGCATGTGACAAATATAATATCATATTCTATTTGTGTTATTGATCCAAATATAAAAGAACAAAAGTAGAATGGAATGACACAAAGTATAAATATCATTTATTACTTAGGGAACACTTAACAGATAAAAGATCAAATTGAAACAGATGGTACTCTTTATTCATTTTTCATGGCCCAATTTGCCTATTTGTTTAAGGTTGGGATAGTGAAATGGTGTGTGTGTGTATATAAATTAAGTATATAAATAAAAATATTGCTTCTAAATGTTTATCAGACCACACCTCAGGCATGACAATCATTCTTGACTTTCTAGAACAGGGGTCTCTAACCCACTACTGGGCCATGGTCTATTTGAAACCAGGCCATCACATGCACAGCCCGACTCACATGAACGACAGGTCCCGGCATACACAGCCCCACTCACAGTGAGCCACAGGAGCCAGAGCACCCAGCCCCGCTTTCCCCTTGGACAAAACCATCCTCTCTTCCACCCTACACATACACACACACACACACACACACACACACACACACACACACACACACTAGGCTGGCAATCTGAAAAGGTTGGGGAATTCTGCTCCAGAACACTCAATTGCATGTTCATCAAAAAAGAGAGAAGCTTCTTTTGGCATGACTAGATCATGTCCATAAAGATCTGGCTAGAATAGAATAGAATAGAATAGAATAGAATAGAATAGAATAGAATAGAATAGAATAGAATAGAATAGAATAGAATAGAATAGAATACTTTATTGGCCAAGTGTGATTGGACACACAGAGAATTTGTCTTGGTGTAAATACTCTCAGTATACATAAAATAAAAGATAGATTCATTAAGAATCAAGAATCTTAATGTACAACACTTAATGATAGTCATAGGGTACAATAAGCAATCATATCATACTAGGAAACAGTCAATATAAATCATAAGGATACAAGCAACAAAGTTACAGTCCTACAATCACAAGTGGGAGGGGATGGGTGATAAGGAGTGATGACAAGATTAACATTAATAGTAGTGCAGACTTTGTAACAGTTGAATAGTGTTGAGTGAATTATTTGTTTAGCAGAGTGCTTTCGGGGAAAAAAACTGTTCTTGTGTCTAGTTGTTCTGGTGTGTTGTTTTGAGGGAAGGAGTTGAAACAGTTTATGTCTGGGATGTGAGGGGTCTGTAAATATTTTCACAGCCCTCTTTTTGACTCTTGCAGTATACAGGACCTCGATAGAAGGCAGGTTGGTAGTAATTGTTTTTTCTGCAGTCCTAATAATCCTCTGAAGCCTGTGTCTGTCCTGTTGGGTTGCAGAACCAAACCAGACAGTTATAGAGGTGCAGACAATATACTCAATGATTCCTCTGTAGAACTGTATCAGCAGCTCCTTGGGCAGTTTGAGCTTTCTGAGTTGGCGCAGAAAGACCATTCTTTGTTGTGCTTTTTTGATGCCATTTTTGATGTTAGGTGTCCATTTTAGGTCATGTGATATAGTAGAACCTAGAAATTTGAAGGTCTCTACTGTTGATACTGTGTTGTCTAGTATTGTAAGAGGTGGTAGTATGGGAGGATTTCTTCTAAAGTCTACTACCATTTCTATGGTTTTGAGTGTGTTCAGTTCCAGATTGTTCCAGTTACATCATGAGACAAGTTGTATAACCTCCTGTCTGTATGCAGATTCTTCGTTGTCTTGAATGAAAACAATCACTGTTGTGTCATCAGCCAAGTTCAGTATTTTAACAGATGGATCATTTGAGATGCAGTCATTGGTATATAGGGAAAAGTGGGGAAAGCACACAGGCTTGGGGGCGCCCTGTGCTGATTGTACAGGTGTTGGATGTGATTCTGCCTAGATTCACCTGCTGAACACAAGAATGTATGTGTATGTGCTATGTGGTTTCTGGCCTTTACATCTCTCATTTCTAGTCAATAAATATTTGGCTGCTCTTTTTTCAAAGTTGGGAGTTTGTCCCATTTATTTTATTTTTTATTTTATTTATTTTGTCAAGCAATTATAAGATAACAGGTATAAGTATAAACATAACTATGGATGGATACATGAAATGGATACATATAAGAAAAATAAAAAAGAAACAATAGGACAGGGACGGTAGGCATGTTGGTGCATTTATGCACGCCCCCTACAGACCTCTTAGGAAAGGGGTGAGGTCAATAGTAGACAGTCTAAGGTTAAAGTTTTTGGGGCTTGGGGAAGAAACCACAGAGTCAGGTAGAGTATTCCAGACATTGACCACTCTGTTGCTGAAGTCGTATTTCCTGCAATCAAGTTTGGTTTGGTTTACCTTGAGTATGTGTCTATTATGTGCTCTGGTATTGTTATGGTTGAAGCTGAAGTATTCATTGAGAGGTAGGACATTGCAATGTATAATTTTATGAACTATACTTAGATCGGACCGAAGGTGGCGTAGTTCTAGGTTTTCTAAGTCTAGAATTTCAAGTGTGGTGACATAAGGTATTCTGCAATGAGTAGAGGAGTGGAGAACTCTTCTTGTGAAATATTTCTGGACTTTCTCAACTGTGTTAATATCAGATATGTAATGCGGTTTCCAGACTGATGAGCTGTATTCAAGTATTGGTCTAGCAAATGTTTTGTATGCTCTTGTTAATAGTGTGATATTAACAGAGAAAAAGCTTCTCTTTTTCTAAGGTAATGCCTTTTTGGCTATGTAGTTACAGTGGGCTCTAGCACTTAGATCATTAGAGATGAGAACTCCAAGGTCCTTGACAGAGTTTGGATCATCAAGAAGGTCTTGACTATTCAGCTTGTATTTTATTTTCTGGTTTGTTTGTTTTTTCTTGCCAATATGTAAGACAGAACATTTATTTGTTGACAAGAGTTGGTCCTAGAACACTGACCTGGGGGACACCACTGTTGACAGGTACAGAATTTGATAGGATGCTCCCAATGTTGACTATTTGTTGTCTGTTTGTTGTCCCATATTTATGATTTTGCCAACCTCAGCCCCAACATTACCAAACTGCACTTAAATTTGGGGGTTTAGTTAATAAAAGAAGAACCTAATTAAAACTGAATCTCAGAGCCTAACTCCAAGGCATTATATTTGGGGAATAGCAATAAGCCTGGCTGGGCATCTGAATGAGTAGCAAACAGATCAAAATTGCAGTCTCTGGCATTAGTTTTTCTTGCTTTAAAAGCATTTTATAACGTGATGCATCCAGCTAGATATGTACAACGTTACAGATGATTATTAACCCAACCCATCTTTTTGAGCAATAAAAGAATATGGCCAAAGTAAGCTCTATTTCTATTTTTGCAGTGTGGATATTGCTATGATTTAGCTAATTTTAAAGTTTTCAGATCAGAGTGAACAAAGAGATCCCCAATATACAAGAAATGTTGGAGCTGCTGGAAATTACAGAAGGGTGAGGAGATCTGAGAAGAGATGTTAGTTATTCCTTGAAACTGAAAAAAAAATTCATATAGTCATTTAAGAATACCCCAAGAACATTGTTACTTGTAGGAAAAAAGTATCTATTGCATCATTGTGTAAATATCTTAATTATGAACAGAGATTACTGTTTTACTATATGCAGTTCAATAGTAAGGTTAACTTGATAAAGCCTCTAACCAGTTTATTTCTACATATATAGAAGACACATAGGACATATGTTTACTGTGGAGTGCTTGATGCTGTCTCAAGTTGCTTGTTTGCTTGCAGATGTTTCATTATCCAAATAAATAACATCATCAGAGCTAAGGAGTGTGAGGTTTTCTCCCTGATTATAAACTAGTTTGTTCTGGCAATGATTGTGGGGTGTGATTTTTCTCCTTGATAGTTCTTCAGAAAAAGCTGTCTCAAAAAAGGAAAAGTTTTGTATAGATGCCTATACAACATCTTGCAACAAATTGTATACCCAAGCAATTTTATCAAAAAGTACATGATCATTCGATCTACTGCAAGATAACCAACACAAGGTATGAAAAGTAACACTACAATGCATAAATGGCATCTAAGAAACAAGTAAGACTATTACAACCATATAGAATCACCACAGCATACAAACCAATTAAAGCCATCCAAAAGATCTTAAGTAAACCAATAGACCTAGTAGTCCAAGAAATAATGGGAGTATACAATATACAGTGTAAGTACTATAAGAACCACTATGTAGAACAGACAGGCAGAAGACTAGCAGGGTACAACCATGAACACCAAGTAGCAGTCAGAAGACATTATGAAAATTTCTTCATGGTCAGATTCACATGGTATATTCAACCATAGTTTCAACTGTAAGCTTCCTGGAACAAACTAAATCCAAAAATACTAGGGAATTCCTAGAAGCTTGGCAATCAGACAAATCAACCACCAATAGCCATAGAAATAAATAAACAAAAAGCTAGAAGAAAACAACAACAAACAACAAAAACAGAACATGTCCTCTTCAACAATTAACACCAGAACAGAGGTGGTATTCAACAGGTTCTGACCAGTTCTGAAGAACCGGAAATTTTGAGTAGTTCAGAGAACCAGCAAATACCACCTCTGACTAGAGATTTTACAGTATCCTTCCCCTGCCATGCCCACCAAGCCATGCCCACAGAACCGGTAGTAAAAAAAAAAAAAGAATCCCACCACTGCATCAGACAATCAAGTGTAAAACAATACCTTAATCAACTATCAAGAACAAAGCAACACACACATCTAACACCGACAAGGCAAGCTATTGTATATAAACAGAAAGCAAATCCCACACTCCGTAGAAGTTAATGATGTTATCTAGCTGGGTAACAAAATATCAGCAAGCAAATAACCAAGCTCAGAGAGCATAAAAAATTTCACAGTTCAACCCTGACTTACATATATTTGCTTCTATTGGAACTTTTATTTATTTATTTTGGTCAGCTTAAAATTCTGCTTCTTTATTTTGCTTTAAGTATAGCATCTTCAATACTGCAGTAGCTTGAAGCTGCAGTCATTCTGCCTCATCTATTTTTGGTTCTTTTTTCATGACAGTACTAGAATGGAATGGAATCTTGGGATTTGTATCTATTGGCACCAGGTTTTTGTGATGCATATTTATCAGGCTCCAGCTAAATTATTTTGCAAGGCATTAAATGTACCAGGCTCACACTCAGCTTCTCTCCCCCCTCCCTCTCTTTCCCTCCCTTAAATTTAGAAATCACAAAGCCTGCAAGCACAGTTTGAATATCCCTCATGTGACATTGCATAATCATACAACTGCTAGCTAAAATAACCACAGCTTAATGGAAAATAATTGCCATTCCATTTTCTATGTTTTGAGCAACAGGAAAATAACACTGTTTCTTCTTTGATGTTTCTTTTTTTATTTTCAAAATGTGATTATAAATAATTCAAAGGAAATATTATCCACTCACTCTCATGCAAAATTTTATATTTAATATATTAGGCCCATGTGAGACAGCCATGTTTTGCCTCAATCAGGCATGGAGGTGAGGTGTTTTCTCACAATGAGGAATTCCACCATGCTTCTGGGGCTTCATCTGGCAGTATTTAGTTCCAGTAGCTAAAAGCATGTGCTTAGCCCTCACAAATGAGGCACTGCAAAGCAAAACCAGTGCTTCCTTTTTAGGGGAAGGAAGGCCAGATTGAAAAGTGTCTTCTATGAATATTCATCAAAGTGAAGTACTTCAGAACTGCATTTGAACATTTTTAATATTTATTCCTTCATTTATTATGCTGTTAATAAAAATCTCCCCAAAACTAAAAAAGGAAATCAGCAACAAAGCACATACTCACACACATATAGTCAGTCCTCATTCATAATTGGGACCATCAAGTTGTTAAGAAAAGCAGCTGCTAACATAGTTTATGATTTTACTTCAGCTTTCTTTTGCTTTATAGACCTGCAAAAATAGCTAATGTAAGGGATGGTCATACAGTTACTTTTCATCATTATGAACTGTCACTCTATGAGGCAATTATTTCATGAGAACTACCTGTAAAAATCAGTTGAAAAGATGAAAGGAGGGCTCTCTGGGCACCAAGGGGTCCCACAACCTGCTTGCTCCTTTGGGCTCCTCATGCGAGGTTGCAGAGCCATGTTTTAATTCCTTTTCGGAAGACCAGGAGAATGGACACTTTCCCTCATCCCTGGGGGGCAGAATATTCCACAGTGATTTGTAAATCTACACATAACAGTTCGATTCATGGATACATTAAGGCATAACAGAAGTTTCCGTGTTGTGCCAGTGGGTCATCAAACTCTGAAACTGCCATAGCATGTTGTTTCGATTACCAAGTTCCACACTCAAGACTCAAATATCAAGTGGAGTCAGGATAGTGATGATTTTAGAAAGGAAAATAAATGCATTATACAGAGCTTTGGACAATTCTCTGAGTGAAAGATAATGATTGGTCCCATCTACAAATCCACAAGCCTATGTTTAAACAAGCCTATGTTTAAGCTTGTTTATAGTCTTTTGCCCAGAGAAAATTCATTTGTTTTGATTGATTGATTACCTGCCACAAAGTCACTGTCAGCTCTTAGAGATCATATGGATAGATTTTCTCCATGATGATCTGTCCTTAACCTGATCCTTCAGTTCCTTCAATGCCATGCTCAGCACTACTATGAGTCTATATCTTGCTATTAGTCATTCTTTTGTTTTCTTTCCTTCCATCTTTCCCAGCATTAGAGCTTCTCTAGAGAGCTAGGGTTTCACATAAGTCCAATGTAGGATAATCTCATCATTTATGCCTTCAGTCCTCTGGGTTGAAAATTCATTGGTTTGATCAAATCTAAACCAATACTTCTGAAATGATCAGATTTAAATCAAGAACCTTCTGATGCTTAGTGATTCAAACATTTGGGGAAGGTTGGGGAGGAAGAGGTAACATTTCATCGTAAAATATCCATATTGGGAAAATAGTAGAATGAAGATAAGGCAAAATAACATTGTCACTGACAGCACTGACGTCTTAGCAGATTCAGGGGCTTACTAAAGATTGTCTTCCTCTACCTGAGAAAAAGATCTTGAAGCAATTAATACATGGTTCAGTTCAAATTTAGAAACAGGGGTGAGACAAGAGATTTATGGAATCTTTGGGATCCATTAGGCTTGATTAGAAGCTACACGTACTGTCATCTCTTCATTTTCTGAAATGTTTCTGTACATTTTTCATTTAAGAAGTCTTTATTGATTTTTAATGCTTATCTCATCTTTCCCTTGTAGGCTCATCTGGTGGAAGCACCAGTTTTACCTTGAGTGAGCTTTAGAAATAAGGTAGGTCAGCCTGCTTAGAACTTGGATAGGGGCACTATAATGCCACATCTCTAAGCTAGTCAGGAAAATTGAAAACAACTGAGAGAAAAACAATGGCAAACCACTTCAGCACTGTGGCTAAGAAAACAATATGAATATATTCATGAAGTCACTGGAATTAAGGTCAGCTTGAGGGAATGTTATTTTTATACCTACCCTGATTAGAGCTCAGGTTAGATGATATGAGACCAGTACTTCAACACTGGCTTTATTATTTGCATGCTACTTTTCTGAAATGTTTCCATGTCTAACGACAAGTAGATATGTTTCTAATTTCCATATCATAACAAATGGGCTGGAAGAGGGAAGGGAAAGGAAGAGAAATAATTTATTCTTCAAAAAAGAAGAAAAAAGGAGGGGAGTAGTCACGGCAAGTAGATGCATTATCTTTCTCAGCCTTTTTTCCCCTGTGAGGATAATTGAGCTATTGATATGAAAGGAAGATGTGACACATACTTGAAAGTATGTTTGGCTCCTTTAAAAAAGTTTAAATTAGGGAGCTAGATGTAATGTAATTTTGGAACAGCCAGGATGGAGGGATTACTTTTTCACTCTGAAGCCATTTTATGCTTAGAATGATCAGCCAAACTGCTTTGTATCTCATATCTTTTCCTCTTATGTGTCACAGAGAGTGGGAGAGACATGTAAAAAACAGTTTACAGAAGAAAATATATCAGTTCAAGAGAAAGAAAACAGTAATACAAAGAAAATTTGGTTATTCAAAGCATTGTTGTTAATGATAATTAATGAAAGAAATATGATTTACTTCTCGGCTTTAGATAGTTAAGATGGGATTCTTTAACAGAGAGATTACACACACAAAAAGTAAAAGAAAGTAGCAATGGCAAACAGCAAAAAATCAGGAGGAAACATGACATTTTGATAATCGCTGACTTTGTTTAAAAAATTGGTTGATACCAGAAATGCAAAACTGGACTGTTTTCTCCCATGAGTATTGATGAAATTATTTGTTGCCAGTTTTCTAGATTTTTGACATTTTTTTTTTTTTAAGACTCAGAAGAGGTGGGAAATAACAAAGACAGAAGAGGCGGGGTTCAGCAATGTAAAAGGACCCCACTGCCACAGCCCAGCTGCTATTCACCAAAGGACTGGCACTGAGGCACAGACATATCCACCCACTTTTTGGGGGGAAAGTGTGTCTTATGGAGCGAAAAATACAATAACTTATTTATGTTTTTAGTTTATACAGTTTTAAAATGTATTTATGATTGTGAACTGCCCAGAGTTACCCTGACTGGCCAATCATTCAATCAATCAATCAATAACTGTAAATGTGTTGCATTGTTTCCAACATCATTTAGGTATTTGCAGTAGATAATATTGCACATGTAAACTTCTGCACATTCTTGCATTCAAACTATAAAGCGTTTTGGAAATGTGTGGATATGCAAAAATGTATTACTATGTAAGGTTCTCCACCAACATGTGCACATTATGGAACCAAAATCATATAACATAAAAGGAAACCAAACACTTGCACCATAAAGAATGATCCCCACAGTATGCTCACCACTTATCTTGGAACCATATATTAAGAAAGTTTGTAAATTAATTATCTCCATTGAATGCAACAGGCTGAATCAAAGTTTATAATGCAATCTTCTTTAAATTAACCTGTGCTTCATTTGCATGTTAAGCATTTAATTGATACATGTTCATATGTATTTGATTTTGAATCCAACAATCAAATTTGCTTATATTCTTTTTGTGGTAGACAACAATACTGGGGAAATTGGGGAAATATTTGAATAATGTGAGAACTTCCTGGTTCATTCTCAAAGTTTTTATATAAGTAGAAAGCATTCTGTGTGGAGAAAAGTGAAAAATATCAGGTGGTAAAAAGAGGTATAACCTATATGGTAAACCAACTTCTGAATAGTAAGAATAATTAGTTAATAATAGCTAATTATAAAGCAAGATATCAAAACTCTTCAAAACTGTCAGCTTTTTTGCAGGACTGTCTTCAGTGATGATCACTGGCTTCAAAATGGTGGGTGCAACAATATTGAATGTCTCAGTTTAATTGTGTTTCACATGCAATCTCTACAGGTAAAATAGAAAAGGGCTTTGTTCACTTAATTTCAACCACCATTTTGAAACCAGAATTTTTTTCTGCAAAGCTAATTATGCTTACCTCCTTGCTGTATATAGGGGAAGAACCAGATGTTTGACCAGTTCTGTCAGGAAACTGTTATAGCGGAAATTTTGAGTAGTTCAGACAACTGGCAAATACCACCTCTGACTGGAGATTTTACAGTATCCTTCCCCTGCCATGCCCACCAAGCCGCGCCCACAGAACTGGTAGTAAAAAAAAAAAAAGAATCCTACCACTGGGAAGAACAACTCTTATTTCTTTTTCTTCTATAAGCCCATCTTTGATAATTATAAGTCTATTGTCCTCTTTTCTGGGGACATCTATAGAAAGGTTGAGGTTGATTACCAGATTATGGATTCATTCAGTTTGTCAGATAAAATGATGTTGATGTCACTTTGGAAAGACTAGAAATTCCTGTGTGAAATAAACCTCAGTGGTTTTTTTTATTCTGCTTTTATTGATTATACATAAAACTAAACGGAATCAGTTCAGACAAATAAAATAGAATATGTGTTGTATATAATGTAGAAAATAGCTCTCTTTACACTTTTCCAGATATTGGAACATATTATAATTTAGGAATTTGGCTATCACTTCTAGTTTTAACCAGCTTGTAAAAGACTTATAAAGTTTACCTACCTAATTTTAAGATTATATTTTTGTTCATTTGATTTAAGAAGTAAAAATGATCCAGTCAATAATCTCACAATATTTCTTCACATAAAAGCTTTTCTTTCCCAGTAAAGCTCACTTGATCATGATATTTTGCCTCTTGCCAGGCAAAATTCTTATCTTCTTTGTCTTAAATATTATGTTTTAAAATATAAGTATCTATATTTAATCCTTGAGTTTTCTGTTGGAAGTGATTGAGCTACTTTTTTTTGCCTCGAGTTTTTGTTCATTTGTCTAAGATGTTGACTTTAAGGATTATTTTTGGTTTTTTTTAATAGTACGATACCATTAAAAAACATTGAAATGTGCAATATGAAAGATTTAGTTTAAAAATACATAAGCTGTCTTTTAGATTAAACAGTCCTCAGGAAATCCATAAGAGCATAAAATATCAAGTTAGTAATATTGTTTTGAATTAATGCTAGGCAAAGAATGAATGTCCCAGGATTCACCAAGTTTCCCTTTGATATATCTCATAAAATATAAAGATCAAGCATACAAACTTTGCTGAATAATCATATTGATCTCTGACTTGTTGGAAATAGAGAGAACTTCTTAGAAAAATAATTAAATTGACTATCTTCACATATGCACACAATTGAGGTAAAGAAGCCATCTTAATGTTAAGAAGTCAATAAGAGATTCCGATTCATCCAAGCAGATGTATTTTTCCCTGTATCTATTTATTCAGAATATGTGTATACTATGTCCCCATTTTAGAAGGATCTCAAATTAGTGTGCCATAAAACCAATTAAACTATAACTGATGAGAATAAAACTCTACATTGAGACATATTTTAAAAGCCCAACAAAACAGTAACATAATAAAATCAGCAATCGTTTGTTTCATGGGTTCATTTTTTTAAACCCAACCCAACTGGACTAACTAAAACTCAAGAAACATAAAAATGTAGTGGACTCTGAAAAGGTAGTTTCTTTTTATCTCTGTATAGATTTGAGGTGATATTATGTTGTGAAAACAAACATAAAAAAGTTATACGTGTTTCCTATATTCTGTCCCATATATCTAGATTATTATATATTATTACTATTTAATTAAAATTATTCATATCCTTTATTCTACATTATTGCTAGGATGTATCAATGTTTCTTAAAAAACTGTTCTTTCTTAAGTCTCCTCTGATATTTCTTCCTTTTTTATTAATGGCTGCATGTAGAGTTCATGCACTTTTTATTGTGTTGTCTTGCTGGGCATCTGTACTTCTTTTAGACTATTCATTCCTTCCAAAGGAAAAACACCTACTTTTGTCTGGCAGTTTAACTTTGCAGATGGCTGCAAAGCTTCTAAAACATGCATTTTCTCCCATCTCCTTTCATACCCATTTCAAAGTTGCAGTTTTATTAGCTCACATTGCCATACTATTGCTGGGCAGAAAGTGAAATAGGAGGAGAGGAAGGCAAGTGCTTACAATTTTTCTAAGCAGCCTGCTTTTCCATGGTTGGTTGATACAATTGTTGTTTGGTCATCCAGTAGGCCAGATATTTGAACTGGATTTGACATTTTTATCCATCTATTGAGTTCTTCCCAAGGACCTGAAATAAGCAGATATTGTTTGATGGTGTTAATGGTATCATTGCAGGATGTAAGCTGTTCCAAGTAAATCTGCCTTTTCTAATTGATTGATGGTGATTTTGTCAATGCTGACAGTTGTTTTGGAATTATATGCAAAGTGCCTATTTATTATCTTTATTAGATATGGGAAAAATATCCTTGTGCCACAAAGATGTCTGTAAATTCCAGGCATATTTTACTTCACCAAAAAAAGCATTACAGTTTGGGGGCAACCACCGAAAAGGCCTCCATCTGCATAAACATCCACTGTATCACAGTATTGTATGATATTCAGAGCAGTTTCTCAAAGAAGATTTTAGGATTGCCTGTGTTTGAATAGGAAGAGATCTTCTATCAGATTCAAGCACCTTATAAGGCAAAGTAAGGTAAAGGTTCCCCTTGCACATATGTGCTAGTCATTTCTGGCTCTAGGGGCAGAGCTCATTTCTGTTACAAAGCCAAAGAGGACATCTCAGTGGTCATGTGGCTGGCATGACTAAATGCTGAAGGTGCACGGAATGTTGTTATCTTCCCACCAAAATAGTCCCTATTTTTCTACTTGCATTTTTACATGCTTTTGAACTGCTAGGTTGGCAGAAGTTGGGACAAGTAATGGGAGCTCACTCCATTATGCAGTGCTAGGGATTTGGACCACCAAACTGCCAACTTTTCTGATTGACAAGCTTAGTGTCTTAGCCACTGAGCCACCACATCCCTAAGGGAAAAGTAGTATCCTGAAATAAGACTAGAAATGAATAGAGAGCCAGAAAAGATAACAGATGACTTTTTTTCTGCCTCATATCACACAATTCCAGCCAGTCCTGTTGCCCAACATTAATTCAGGTTTCTGAACTAACTTCAGAAAGTCAGTGAAATGAATTACAATTATCTAATAACAACAAAATGCATGTGTTTTCAATTGCTGACAATAATGGATTAATCCCCACATGTTCAAAGTGCTATAGTTTTACAAAAATGTGAATTGGCCAGGTTTTGTATATTTATTTAAGAAGCTTAGGGCTTAATGTATATGAACTTTTAATAGGCCTGAGACTTATTGTCTTCTTTTATAATTAGAACAATTTATTTCTCTATTGATTTTATAAACAGAAGAAAAGAATGTCTTTTATGTACCATGTAGTAATGAGTTAATTAAGTCAACCCTAAAACAAATCTATTTTCACAATTCAATATGTACTTTAGTTTACTCAACTTTAAAGTTCTAAATGGCTAGGAATCCAAATCTATGGAATACTGCATCCAGTTTTGGTCACCACATTGTAAAAAAGTTGTTGAGACTCTAGAAAGAGTGCAGAGAAGAGCAACAAAGATGATTAGGGGACTTGGAGGCTAAAACATATAACGAATGGTTGCTGGGATTGGGTATGTCTACCGGTAGTTTGATGAAAAGAAGGACTAGGGGTGACATGATAGCAGTGTTCCAATATCTCAGGGGCTGACACAAAGAAGAGGGAGTCAAGCTATTCTCCAAAGCACCTGAAGGCAGAACAAGAAGCAATGGGTGGAAACAAATCAAGGAGAGAAGCAACCTAGAACTAAGGAGAAATTTCCAGACTGAAGCTTAATCATTGAAACAATGATTGCCTAACAAGGTAAATATTCATACATGCATGAGGGGAGTGGGGAGAGGGAGGCAGGCAGGCAGACAGCCATTAATTCTAACCATGTTTAGAAATGAATATATTATGAATAAAAAAGCCTGAAACTGAACTTGGACCCTAGGGTGTTTTCTTAGAAGGGTGTTCCTTATTAAGGCTTTGCTTGTGTGAACAATTGAATCACAAAACCTATCATAATGTAGATCATGCATTGTTTAAATACTACATATGGAGTTTGTTCATTATGCAGTATGTCATTCATATCCAGAAAAAATGATTCCTTGAAACAACTGTGGATTACTTGTCATGTGAACAAAGATTCTGGGAACTACCATGGGGCCTTAGGAAGCAAGAGGTTTGGACAGAGGACATGGATCAATATAAAAGCACCATTCCTTACATTAGTCACATTATATGTCCATGAATATGCCATTGTAGATTTCAATGACTTAAATCAGCTAAGTATACTTCCTGTCCAAACTATTGCTTTTCTCAGTGAAATATAGAAAGCATCAAAGCTCTCCACCATTTTATTTCTTCTTTTTAAAAAGAAGCAATAATAATAAGTTGGCACATTTTACCCCAGAAGCAAAATCTGAAGTATAGAATGGGTCTCATTCCAAAATAAGGCAATGGTGTTGCTCAGAATGAATTATGAAGGGGAAAAAGTGAAGCTCTCCCCCCAAAATGCATACAATATTTTGCTTTTAGTGAAGAAAATAGAAGTAGAATTGAAATAGAAATGCAGATGGAGAGACAACTGTGCTCAAACGTGCACACACACATGGAGAGGGAGAGGGAGGGGGAGAGAGAGAGAGAGAGAGAGATCCCAAGAATGGAGGCTTTTAAATAATATATTGGTTGCATTAGCCAACCTGGTAGGACTGTGGCAGATTGACATGAATAGATCAAATGTTTTGCTACACACGTACTTGTTAAATCAATATGAGTCATTAACTCCCTTCAGTCGTGGAAAATGAAAACTGATAATGACTAGGGACAAGAATGAGGAGGCTTGGCCCTTTAAAAATTCATACTTTGCAATCAGTGATGCATTAGCCTCAATTCCTTTGGCAGATGAACCACATTGTCAATAGAGGCTGGGTAGATATGCACAAGATAGCATGTGGAGTTTTAAGGATTTAATCTGATTCAAAAGTGAGTAAAGAAGATTCATTTGGAAGAAAGGCTGCATGTCAGATCAAAGGGGGATAATATTGCTGTACAGTTACTCAAGATACAAAGTAGGCCAGCAAACATTGCTCAGCCATACTAGCCTGTTCCTTCCACTTCTCTTAAAGTTTGGCTAAAATAGTTGGGTTAGAATTTTGTAAAGTGTTCTTTCAAAATCAAATTTAGCAGATATTGCATTTTTTCTCAGACAGTGGGTGAAAAGAACTTGCATTAAATAACCTCATAAAAACATCACCAAGTGTTTTATCTATCCCTACAAATAAGGATTGAAATTTGTAGCTTCTTATTGAGTTGTTGCTCTTGGGTTTGGAAGTTAAAGATTTTTTTTCACTAAGTACAATATTAATGAAACAGGTCAGGAGAGATCAGAGACAGAGATAGAGATAGACAGACAGACACACACACAGAGAGAGAGAGAGAGAGAGAAATGAAATAATAAAATAGATTTCAATAAGCTCACAAAATCGTATGGCTATCAATGCAGGATTTAACTATCACAGAAGACTGCAGCTGTAAGCAATCTATCTTGAGATCCATAATGTAGGGGGAAAAAAGCATACTCTTAAAAGGCTAAATGTAATATCTGGAATTAAGACTAATACATCATTTCCATAAAGTAGGAATTGAAATATGCCTACAAGCTAATTTCTAAAAAATATTCTAATGTAGTTGTTTTGGCCACAAGAAGGTTAATATAGAGATTAAAGTGTCCTGTCAGGCTCCAAAAACTAAGGTTCATTATGATTCCTCCAAGCATCAATCCAGAGAAGTATTTATGAATATATCTCACAAAACTGTAACAGCAGTGAAATCAAACATGGAGCTAAAATCAATTAATAGAATGCATAATGCAGAGTTTATTCAAGATTAATGTTTTTAAGGCAGATATTGCAGTATTGGCATCATGATGGTGTGGCTTTTAAAATGCTGGATTTTTTGGCTGGAAAGCCAGCAGCCCAGGTTTGAGACCCAAGCACCACGCCACAGGGAGAACTCCTGTCTTTACCCCAGCTCCTGCCAACTGAGCAGTTGAAAAGCATGCAAATGTGAGGAGATAAATAGATGGGAAGATAACAGCACTCCATGACATTATGCTGGCCACATGACCATAGAAATATCTTCAGACAATGGACATGTGCTGGCGACATATAGTTGGCGACAACTAGCAGAGTAAAACCCCAGGTACTGTTACCTTTTTCATTGCAGTATTAGGCCATTGTCATAGATGCAGTGTTCAACTTTAAAGCTAGCTTGACCATCTGCCCCCATACCCATGATGAGCACCTATGGCATGCATGCCAGAGGTGGCATGCAGAGCCCTCTCTCTGGGCATGTGAGCCATTGCTCCAGCTCAGCTCCACCACACATGCATGTGTGCCTCCTGCCAACCAGCTGGTCTTTGGGTCTCTGCTGCACATGCATGGGGAGTGCATGTGGGGTGGGGAGCATGGATGGGGGATATGTATGCATGCATGGGGAGCACATGTGCGGGGGATGTGCGCATTGCATTGTGGTGAAATAGTTAGCCATCACTGCCCTATACTGAATGCTCTAAATCACGGATGTCAAATTCAATCACATCACATGATGTATCATGATTCTTTTTGCCTTTGTGGAGCTGGGGTGGGCATGGCCTGCATGTGACACATTTGGTTTGTGGGATCACCAGTTTGACACCTCTGCTCTAAATCAATCCAATGACTAATTTGTATGGAGATGTATTTGCAAAGAGCTTATTTATTATGCTAGAAGGCTGATGGATAATAGTTAGGAAGCAGTTCACACCTATCCTTTTGATAAATGGGCACTAGAATAGCTGCACATCAGTTTATTAGCATTTCTGCAATACAATCAGTGCAGGTGAACAGGAAAGCAAATACAGGGCTCCAACATTCTATATAGTGCATAAAAACATATGGAATACACAACTGGATCAGGGCAAAGCAATAGATGCAATTTACATAGACTTCTGTAAAGTCTTTGATTCAGTGGTACACGACAAACTACTCCTAAAACTAAAATCTTATGGTATCTCTGGACAACTGCATAATTGGATAGAAGCATTCCTGTCAATCAGTCAACAAATGGTCAAAATTGGGAGCGTCCTATCAAATTATCTACCTGTCAACAGTGGTGTCCCCCAAGGCAGTGTTTCTAGGACAAACTCTTTTCATACTCTACATAAATGACCTCTGTGATCATATGAAGAGCAACTGCATTCTCTTTGCCAATGATATAAAGCTATTCAATGCCATCGACAATACTGCTATCCTTCAAAAAGACCTCGACTATGTGTCAGAATGGTCAAACAAATGACAACTTCAAATCTCAACAAATAAATGCTCTGTTTTACATATTGGCAAAAAAAAATCAGAAAATAAAATACAAGCTGAATAGACAAGACCTTGTTGATGATCCAAACTCTGTCAAGGATCTTGGAGTACTCATCTCTAATGATCTAAGTGCTAGAGCCCACTGTAACTACATAGCCAAAAAGGCATTAAGAGTTGTTAACCTGATCCTGTGTAGCTTTTTCTCTGGTAATATAACACTACTAATTAGAGCATGCAAAACATTTGCTAGACCAATATTTGAATACAGCTCATCAGTCTGGAACCCACATTATGTATCTGATATTAGAACAGTTGAGAAAGTCCAGAAATATTTCACAAGAAGAGTTCTCCACTCCTCTACTCGTTGCAGAATACTTTATGCCGCCAGACTCGAAATTCTAGACCTAGAAAACCTAGAACTACGCTGCCTTTGGTCCGATCTAAGTATAGTACATAAAATTATATATTGCAATGTCCTACCTGTCAATGAATACTTGATCTTCAACCATAACAATACAAGAGCACACAATAGATACAAACTCAAGGTAAACCACACCAAACTTGATTGCAGGAAATACGACTTCAGCAACAGAGTGGTCAATGTCTGGAATACTCTACCTGACTCTGTGGTTTCTTCCCCAAACCCCAAAAACTTTAACCTTAGACTGTCTACTATTGACCTCATTCCTTTCCTATGAGGTCTGTAGGGGGCATGAATAAGCGCACCAACATGCCTACCGTCCCTGTCGTATTGTTTCTTTTTGTTTTTCTTATATGTATCCATTTCATCTATTCATAACTACTGTATGTTTATACTTATACCTGTTATCTTATAATCGCTTGACAAAATAAAATAAATAAAAATAAATATTACTGCATAAAGTCTTCTACAGTAATAAAATCTCCTTTGAGCTTCCAGATTTTCTAGTGCTTCTAGATTATCTAGAAAAATAGATCCCTCCCCCTTTGAAAAAAAAATCTAAAAGTTATATTGGTAAATCAAGTAGTCTAATAGTTTTAATATAGCCATGTAGTCTTTCGAAGAACTCAAGGTCCATTTTTAAAAATTCTGTATATTAAATAAGTTTGAAATATGATAAATATGATAGGAAAAAGTTCCACTCAAAATAAACACATTTCTTAAACCAGGGATCCCCAATCCTTGATCCATGGACTGCTATGAGTCTGCAAAAGCGGCAGGCAAGTGTGCAAAGCTACATTAGCACATGCATGGATTTAGATTGTGTGCACAAAACTATTCCCTCTCCCCTGCCACTACCGCCACCCACCACTGCTGCTGTGCTGCTGCTCCTTGGAGCTGGAAAAGTTGAGGACCACTGCCTTAAATAGCAATAGCACTTAGACTTATATAGTGCTTCACAGTGCTTTACAGCCCTCTCTAAGCAGTTTACAGTGTCAGCATATTGCAGTCTGAGTCCTCACTTTATCAACCTGAGGATGGAAGTCAACCTTGAACCTGGTGAGATTCGAACTGCCAAATTGCAGGCAGCCGTCAGTCAGCAGAATTAGCCTGCAGTATTGCACTCTAAGCACTGTGCCACCATGGCTCTTATTCTTAAACCAATGAAATATGCTAGACTTCTTTAGAAAGATATGGAGCCTACAGTAATTATTCCAGGTAATAAATCCACTATTATACATTTGTGCCTTGTAATCCTCTGCAAAAGTGAAACATGTTGATTTAATTAGATTTATTTCAGGTAAGTTTAAGTCTTCTAATGCCTACACTTTAGTTTCCCTGCTCACTGTAGGAGACTTCCAAGTCTTCATATGAAACAAGCAATTATTAATATATGTCTAGTACATTTCTATTGCCCAAAGCGATTTTAAAAATAGCTAGCTGTTCATTACTTGTTCTTGTACTAGAAAAGATATTGATGCCTTCAATTACTCAAATTTAGATCTATTTGCAGATTTTTGTTTATACTGTAAGTGAAAAAGTTAGTATGCAAAACGTCCTGTTAATGTCAGTAAAAAATAATCTATCTCTGATGCTTTGTGAAAAAACTTGTTACCACAAAAGATGATTATAATATTTTCATGTCTCTGTAAAAATCAACCCATGCATGACCTTGGTAATAATTTCATTATTTTCAATGTTTTGCTGGATACTTTGTTTTTGCTGAAGGCTTTTTTTCTTTCTGTTGAGTAGCACATATTTTCAGGGTTTGTGATTGGTGAGGCTGAAGCCAGCAAATGGATTGAAAGAGTGCATGATCTCACTTTTGCTTTTCTTCACATGTTTTTCATCTTTTTTCAACATATACATTTCATAGTTGCTTGAAATTAGACAACATGAAATTACCTTAAGAAAAGCAAAAGTGAGATCATGCTGAGAAGTAACATGATTACAAGTAATGAAATTCATCTCTAGATGTACAATAGTTTTAAATCTGCAAAGCAATGTTTTCTTTGAGGATGCCACATAACATTTACAGGATCTATGGGATTATGCTTTAAAACAGACAGGTCATTGTACACTAAATTTCCTAACCTTGTAATCAGTATTGTTTTTAACCTATCAATAAAAAGTTTGGCAGAGATATATTTCCACTGGCTTTACTAGCAGACACTGGGCAGAAGGGTAAGATGCATCACAAGCCAAGCAAATTTGTTCAATAGTTTTGAAAAAGGAGTCAGAATTTAAAAGCAAACAGGCTATGCAGACAATGGATTTGAAAGGTAAAATATGTGCTTGCTCAGCACTATGTGGGCATTGGGCATTATCTGCTATTCCTTAAAAAATTGTGGCTGCTTTGTACTCACATGTCTAGTATTATAGAATGAGGACCACTTAAGTATGCCAGCACACACCAGAGTTTAAGATATCCTTATGAGTTAAATAAGAGTAGGCTAGAACTAAAACTTTTTTAAATGTTTTACCATTTTCCAGAAGGGTAAATCTGGTGAGTAGAATTTCAGTATTTGAAATACTGAGAAGTTATTAAATTAAATCGGACTTGTTAAGGCACATCATGAAACCCATCTGAGGGTTTGTACTATGAAAATATGCAAAGCAATTTTCTTGCACATATGGAATCTGATAGCTGATTTCTGAACTTTCAGCTTTAATTCTTTTCAAAGTCATCTACCTAGCAATACACCATCTTCTAGGCCAGATTACCACAACTGATATAGTACCAACTCTGCAAGTACTAAAAATGCATATAGAATTGGCATTATTTAATAAAATCATGTAGTTTTATGCATGTGTAGAGAAATATCTCTAAAACACCATGGGATATAAACACATAGGATGCAGAACAAAACAGACATGTCACAGGGCTGTGGACAAGTCAATAACTGTAGAAATGATTTTTCATTTCAATCCCATTTAAGGTGAAAAAGTCAAGTTCAGTTAAATCAATAGAACTTCCTTCTAAGAAAATTTGACTAAGATCAGGCTGAAAAGTCAACTGAAGCTATTATGATTTCCCATTTATTATTTATAGCTTTTTAAATATAAGATTACCCAATTGGTTGCAATCATTTGTTTATTTAACTAGTAAAATATATCCTGAATGTGTCAAGACACCACGAATATTTCCAAACCAATGTCAGTCCTTCAAGATAGATTAGAAATCAAAGTCAGACAAACTAATGACATATTTTTATTATATTATAGTAATAGAATTTTGAAGGTCAGAATGTGCTTCCTACTCCCTCCCTTTATCTTTGTGAGAAATAACGAAGGTCTATTCTCTATTCTCTTTTCTGAGATATTTTCTCAGGTTACAGTTCTGTTCTGGACTGAGATTTCTTTTATCTCAGTCTTTATCATTGTCTTGAAACTGTCTCTTTATCCAGTTCCTCAGGGCTATTTATTCCTTCTGACTATTACATCTGACCATAATATGTTTCCTTCTAAGTTGGTTCCAGATTAGAAATCCAAATGTGTATAGAATAGAATACATGTACTTGAAATAATAGAAGAATTGGCTGTGATAGGCTTCTGACTCATTGGGCAAAGTGTACCAGAACTCATTGGTACTTTCCTTCCAATAAGCAAATAATGCTGCTTCTAGAAATAGGATAACTGAGATTGTCATCTGGTCTGCAGTTTATCTGTCTTTATAATGTTCAAGCTCTAGTTGACTAAAGTCATGATGGGCCCTAAAGATCAATATCTATGAGCCCATCTGCTGAGGACCAACCATATCACATGAAAAATTGCAACTGGTAATGCAAGAGGAGTAATTGAAAACTAGATGAATTAATACATAAACTGAATTAAAGATACATGCTGTATGTTTGTGAAGAGTGGCAATTTGATGTAATGATTAAAACACCAAGCTTACCCACTCCAAACCAAATTGAATGATGTTGGACCAATGACCCTCTCTCAGTCCTAGGAAGAAGGAATCTTGCCAAGAAAACTACTGAGAGCTCACCAGGAATTAACACTGATTGAAAGGGAGGGAGGGAGGGAGGAAGAGAGAGAGAGAGTTTACAATCACATTTATAGGCTGGTCTGCCTTTTAGACTAGTTAATGAATATATACTGGGAAGCAATTAATTATGACCAAAAGGACTAAAATGTATATAAGAAAATGTGAATTATTGCCATCTGGGTTGTCTTGGTGCACAGAAAAATAAGAATGTATATGTTGGTGATAAATGTTGTGCTCAAATGAATTGTGATAATGGAAGTACTATGGATTATGGGGGGAAAGTGTGCAATATTCTGAATAAATGCAATTCAGAAGAAAAATGGTTTGATGAAATGAATTTAAGCAAGCTGAAAAAGTATTGAAGAAGAAAGGGGCAATTCAGATATCCAAAAAAATAAACGAGTACCTGCTAAGAAAAAGGATTATTTCTTTTCAAAATAGGTAGTTTGAGTTTGTTTTCATGTACGTGTGGCAAAGAAACAAATGTAAATTTAAAAAGCATAATTTACTAGAGTTAGAGAATGGGTGCTGAATGAAATAATAATATATGGTGGAAATAATGCTTATAGGAGACTAAATGAAAATCTTGGGAATGAGTTAGCATTGTGTGATAGAGATTAAGGCAAGAATGTGCAGCATCCTCTTCATAGTGTAATATATTTATGGAAATAACTATATAAGAAACTTTGTTGATGTTACAGATGTGTTAATATGGAATATAAATAGGTGTATATTTTTATGCAGATAGTATTCATTGTTGGCTGAGAACACAAATGATTTTTAATGAATGTCAGATAGTTTATATGAGTATGGAATTAATGTGGCTAGGACCAGGATAGCTGTGTTGACAGGGAAAATAAAATTATAAACCGTTAAGTTATACATTAAAAGTAATAAACAAAAAATCAGAGCAAGTAGATGAATATGTATACCACATTAGAAATTTTGCCAAGAATAGGAAAAGGGATGGAAAATTTTTAAGATTTACAAATATGAAGAGAGAAGGTCAAGGATGAATTGTTGTTGAATGAATATAGACTGGTACAAAATGCACAGAGTATAAAAGTTAGTCTCCATGCAAAAAACATATATTGGAGTGGATTTCCTTATAAAATTAAATAAATGTAAGAAAGGCCTTCTTCAAATTAAGGAGATTTCTATTGACTTCCGTGGATGCATACAAGCACTTTTTGAGATGTGATATGAAAGTGGTTTGCCATTGTCTTCTTCTAGCCTTTCTTGAAATCCCCACATGGATTTTCAGTTCCTTTATTCTCCAGCCAACTGCCAACTAGGCCTAACTCTAGCTTCCAAACTCAAAGTCATATTAGAAACTCAACTCATATTAGAAATATATTTCAGGGCACCCTGTCCACCCTTGATCAGGCCCCTGGGTGTGCCAACTGCCTATACAGCATAGTACTAAATAATGAGCATATTGTAAAACTGGATCACCAACCATGCGAAGGGCACCTGAAGCGACGTTCACACCAACTGCTGCTGGTCTTCGACAGTACCAAACTCTCTAATCGAAATGGCAGGTGGTAGTGGTTCCCAGATTTCAACCTCAAGGGTCAAGTCTAAATCTCAGCACAAATCTAAACAGACAAAAGGGAATTCTAAGGCCTCAGAAAAAGATGCCAACAGACGGCACAAGGCATTGGAAAGACAAATAGATAATTGCACATGGGATGCACACAGGACCTCTCAAGCTTGTTTGCCCCACAGTCCAGTTCCTCTTCCCACCCTCCTCCTCCCCTAGATCTCTCCCTCTCATCCAGGCGCAACATGGCTCCACAGACTCAACACGCCCAGTCAACTGGATCACCAACCATGCAAAGGGCACCTGAAGCGATGTTCACACCAACTGGTGCCAGTCTTCAACAGGACCAAACTCTTCCAGACGAAGTGCCAGAAAGGATGAAGGCCTGGATGGAGATGGCTATCCATCAGGGAATCGCAGCAGGCCTACAACATGCAGTTCTGACCAAGGATCAGCCTGCACCTGCTGAGTATGATTCACAATCAGTTTGATCATTGGTCAGGTCAGAGCAACACTATACCCAGGTACAGTTTCAAGGGGATGCGCTCCTCCTAGGGCCACAGGAGGAGGAGCGGGAGGAGACAGAAGAGGTAGAGCACATTGATCCGATGGAACAGATTGAATCGGGATCAATACATGACAGTAACCCAGCCCTTTCAGAAGTGGACCCCTTAGAAAGGGGGATGTCTGAGGATGAGGGCCTTGTTACTGACCAACCTGTATTTACAGGCTTATTCCGCCCACAACTATTCAAATCACTATTGTTTAAGACCAAAAACACTGCGAGTCTGGACAAGCTGGTCCCTTTTACCACTCCAACTCCTTCAGAAGAGGGACCAGAAGATCTAATTATCAGCCAACTGGTAGTCAAGGCAGATGTGATTCCAGTTCCTCACATGTTTGCAGACCTGGTACAGAAACAGTGGGCTTCTGCAGCAGTCTATCCTACCCCTACGGGTTATGACAGGAAATACTTTAATTTGGCCTCTGATTTCTTAAAATTGTTGAATACTCCTGAGGTAGACGAACCTATTGTGGGATTAGCATCCTCGTCCTCCATCCCCAGTGAAGTGCTGGAGGCATTAAAACCAGAGGAAAAATGGGCCAAGCTGGCCCTACACAGGGCTCATCAGTCTGATCTGTGGGGCATCAGAGCAGCCACAGCTGCTTCCTTCTTTACCCATTCTTCTCTCAGATGGCTCTGGCTCTTACGGGAGCATGTCCCCAATTCCAACATTAGAGCACACCAAGACATTGCAAAACTTATTTCAGTCGCTGAATTCTCAGCTGACACAACCTTTCATGCAGTTAAGTTTTCAGCCAGGGCCGTTACTGCACATGTCACAGTGCAACACTTACTATGGTTAAAACATTGGCAAGTGGATATACCAAAAATGCAAGCTGGCTTCATCTCCTCTTGTGGGAGACAGACTGTTTGGCCCTTCCCTCGATCCGCTGCTTATTGAAACTCAAAACAAAAAGAAAATTCTCCCTTCCCTTTTTCGGAATTCAGATTCTAGAAACCCTCAGTCCTTTTGGAAGGGATCCTTTCGGCCCTTTTATCAGGGACCATTCTCAACCAGATACCAGAGACCCCCATTTTTCCAACCAGGGCAGCAGCCAGAGAGGTATGATTTCGTGGTTAGGAACTGAAGAGGTGGCCAGTCCAAGAGATCCTTTCGAGGAGCAGGAAATAGACTTTTCCAGCATCCAAGATAACTCTATGGACCCAACCCCCATTGGCGGCTGCCTTAAATTATTTGCGGACTAATGGGACTCCTCAATGTCTGATTCCGAGACACGATCAGATTCGGCCTGTGCTAAAGTTTCAATCCACTCCCCCAGACTTCTTTTTTTTTGAAAATTTTATTTGGGTTTTTACAAAAACAAAATACAAATAAAACATCTTTTTTAAAAATAGCATGGTCCCAGGTTATCACTTCTTCATACAGACACAAAACTCAATTTCATGCTCATTTTTATATTCTATTCCATATTTTATTACCATTTTATATTTTCTACATAGTTTTTCCCCTCTTTTAATTTTCTCAACTTTGTTTTAATTATCTCATTCAATTCAAATCATTATATTTATACTTTTGTCTGTCCTGTTTCAATTTCATATTATCTTTTCTTATTAAGCAAATTTTTCCCTATAGTTACCAATTAGAGTATGACACCTTTATATCCTTTAATTTTATCCATTCAAACTCTTATTTAAGCTTCAATGTATACCTTTAAGATTATAGCATTCAATATAATACATAACTTCAAATCGAGTTCTGCTTGGTACATTCTTAAAATAGAGGCTATATTCTTAAAAAGAAATGTATGTATGTATGTATGTATGTATGTATGTATGTATGTATGTAAATAAAACACACATTCCATTCCAATTCAATTCCAGCATTAATATGCATTAAAATCTTAACATCTTTAACATTTCTTTTCAATTAAATATCATACTTCCTTGGGAACACTTATAAACTTTCCATAGTTAATTCTTTTTTTCCCCATATTTCTCACTTATATTTTTATAAATCATTACTAATAATTTAAAATGTTCCCCTTTAATTCTCTCAATCATTTTAATTCATTTATTTATTAACAAGTATCCCACTACATTACAGTAAATATTTTATCCATCATCATATTTTCTAAAATTATTTCTATTTGTAATATAACAATGCTATCTTATGTACCTTTGCAGAATCCCTTTTGCAATTAAATTTTCACCCATTATCTCTAAACAAGCTTATGGTTACAATCCTTATATCTTCTCTCTGTTTCTCCATTTCTTGTTTCTGTTTTTTACAACTTCTTTTCCTTGCCTTCTTCCCCCTCTTCTTCTCCCTCCCCTTTTTACCCCCTCGTCTCTCTACTTCTAACTCTCTCATCTGTAATCCCCTCTTCTGTTGCTTTCTAATATTATACTTATCTTTCAAATTGTTCTTCTTTTTGGTTGTTTTTTCTGGTCTTAAACCTTTCACTCTCTTTTCCCCCTTTTCTTTTTTCCCCCCACTTAAAATTATTTGATCATTAAAGATGGCTTCTTCTTTGTCCCAGTCTTCTTGTTCGGCAAGCATTTCTTGTTGCTTCTCATAGTTCCAGATCTCCATTTCTAAGAATTGAAACACGAAGCCAAAAGAACTTCTCCCTTCTTGTGCATCTTCTTTCCATTTTTTAAGTTCCATTTTCAGTTCTTCTAAGAGTGATACCATTTTAAAAACTTTTAATCAACCACCCGGTTAATTTTAGTCATCTAGATGCAAAAACCAAAAATCACCAAATAATCCAAATAATCTAAGGCTGTTTCTACTTGCTTCTTTTTTCCACTTTCTCTTTCTGGGGTTCTATTATTTTGTTACCAAGTTTCAATTAAAATGTATCTTTGAGGAATCTTGTTAAAATTTCACTGTAAGTTCCTTTTAATTACAGTTCCATTCCTTAATTCCAGGCAGTCTCCTCCATTTTTCCAGATCCTGCCCTTTTATTCTTTTTTTTTCTCCTTTCCTGCTTTTAAAAACTTTTAAATGTCCAGAAATCTTTATTATCCCTTTGACTTTTATTTTCAGCTTAGATGCCTATTAATGTCAAAGTGGATTTTTTTCAATTTCTTGCTTAAGTCTTGTAGCAATCAGTATAAGGAAGGGAAGAAAAAAAACCTAATCCTTTCCCTTCTCTCTCTCCTTTGCAGCTTCAAAATCTTTGGGAACAATGTTGTTAAGTTTAAATTCCAGGGTACCTTATTTGTTGCTTTTGCTGTTTGACCCAGTCAACCAAATTTTTCTCTTCTTATCTTCCTCCTGCACATTCTTTTCCGGTCGAGTTCTTCTTTGTGGTGGCCATTTCTGACCACCGCTACAACCGCCTTCGGGAAAGGGAGTAATGGCCAGCTGGGGAGGATAGATGCTGCTGTCCTCAACCCGGCAGGCAGTCTCCCCCCTCTTCACCACCTCTACGGGGTGGCTTAGCCCCAAAACCAGCTGACTCGAGGTGCTCCAGTGACGAGCACGGATCAAAGCCTCGGAGAGATGAGGTTTCGGTCTGTCGCTGAAGAAGCTCAAACCGGAAGATCCCCACTCCCCCAGACTTCTTCACGTCCTGCCCGCTGATGATATATTAATTTTGTCATCTTCTGTTCATCAAGCACTCAGAGATACTGAGACCACATTACAATCCCTGCAACTACACAGGTTCTCAATCAATTGGAAAAAGAGTCAATTAACACCATCGACTCAATTAATCCATCTGGGGGCAATCATGGATATGGTGGAAGGCAAAGTTTTCCTTTCACCAGCTAGACAAAACAGCATCCATCAATTAGTAAAGGAGATCAGAGTTCAAAAAAGGGTACCCTATCTGACCTATCAAAATTGTTAGGCAAGATGATCTCATGTATACCTATTATTCCTTGGGCCCGCCTCCACATTTGATCCCTTCAGTGGTTCCTGCTCCTGTACCAGCAATGCGGCCAAAGCAACTCCAAATACAAGGTCAAGGTTCCATCAAAGGTCCTCATATCTCTCCACTGGTGGACTAGACCAGTCATCAACAGAGGTTGTCTCTTCAAAGAGCCCCACAGACTTACCATCACCACCAATGCCAGCCTGTTTGAATGGGGAGCTCATTTTCAATCGCTCACAGCCCAAGGCTGCTGGTTCTCCATAGAACAGTCGTGCAGCATAAACTGGCTGGTGCTTTGAGCAGTACAACTGGCTCTCCTCAGCTTCCTTCTACAGGTACGCAATCAACGCATACTAATATTGACCAACAACGTAACAGCAAAAGTTTACATAAACAAACAGGGGGGCACACAGTCGAAACACCTCATGCAGTAAGCGGAGCACTTGGGTTGTTGGGTGGAGAGCAACCTGCTTTCCATCAGAACAGAGCACATTTTGGGATTGTCGAATACACAGGCAGACTGGCTAAGCAGGGCCACGATCAATCTATTGGACTGGCACCTCCATCTGACCCTGTTTCAAGAGGCGGTCAGGACATTTGGACCGCCGGTGGTAGACCTGTTCGATTCCCCCCTCAACACTTACCTCCCAAGATTTTTTTTCCAGGTACCCCTCAGAAGGTGAAGAAAACTTCAATGCGCTCCATTGCCATTGGTCCCCGGGACTTTTGTACACAATCCCACCACTTCCACTGCTTCCCAAGGTCATCCAAAAGCTGCTAGACGAGAGGGCAGAGCTGCTTCTAGTAGCTCCTTACTGGCCCAGACGGCTGTGGTTTGCAGACCTCCGCAGTCTATCCATTTCAACACCATGGAGAATTCCGCTGGACAGGGTCTTGCTAACCCAGGGACCCCTTCAACATCCAGACCTCAATGGTTGCACCTCACCATCTGGAGGTGGAGCAGAGTTGTCTGAAGAGTGAAAAGTTTTCCAACAGAGTTATTGCCACCACCCAAGCTGCCAGACGCCCCTCAACAACTCTCATTTACAGTGCCACGTGATCCAGTTTCTGTAAATGGTGTACCAAGTCTCAAATTGATCCCATCTCTCCATCTGTGGCTCAAATCCTAGAGTTCTTACAAGAGGGGCTTGACAAGGGGTTATCACCTAATGCATTGAAAAGACAGGTGGAAGCCTTGGCATCAGTTATCACTTGTGAATGTCTACTATCTCTTTCCCATTACCCACGCATACAGAGTTTCCTTCGAGGAGCCAGCAGTTTACCGTTATCCCACCTGGGACCTTAACAAGGTCCTTCTTGCACTCACTAAGTGCCCTTTCAAACTCTTGAAATTGTCAAGTCTCCAATTTCTGACATATAAAGTAGTTTTCCTCATAGCGATCACTTCCGCTCCTCGTATTTCTGAACTTGCAGCTTTGTCGATCAGACAAGATCTTTGTGTCTTCCATTCTGACCAGGTGGTCCTTCATCCTAATCCTATGTTTATACCCAAAATTAACTCGGCTTTTCACAGGGCACTACCTAATTTTTGTCCCAGACCATCCCAAGTGTTGGAACTACAATGGCATAGGCTTGATGTGAGGCAAGCATTGTGAATATACATTCACCACACAGCAACTTTCAGAAAAATGGAAGCCTTATTTGTGTCATTTCAGCCCAACACTCAGGGATGCAAGGTCTCATCTTCTACAATAGGCCATTGGCTACGGGCCATGATAGCGAAGACGTATCAGACTCAATCACTACAGGTGCACAGCTCATTCGACAAGGAGTGCTGCAACATTGGCAGAGTGGGCTACACAGGCACCAATAACTGAAATTTGTTGAGCCGCAACCTGGGCCTCTCCATTGCCCTTCATTAGGCATTATAAAATAGATTTGTTTGCATCTGCTGAGGCCTCCTTTGGCAGAAGAGTTCTGCAACGGGTCCACAGGGACCATGAGGGGATTCCAAGCCAGATGGAGTCCCTCCCATAGGACAGGCCAAGCTTTGGTATGTCCCACTACTGGATGCTCTGAACAGCTCATGGGAGAGAGGGTGTTGGTACTTACTTTACATGCCCGTTCCCTTTGAGCTGTGAAGAGCATCCAGCCCCATCCTTTTTCTGTCTGGTGGGGTCCTGTTTCAGCCAACAAATTGTTAGGGCATTGAGGATGAGGGTGTTTATTTCTCTCATCTTCACCAAAACTGGGGAACGCTGGGGAGGAGTCCCGTCGAGGAGGAGGAGCATTGCACAAATTAAGCCCAGCCTAGACATGCAGAGACTGAAACACCTCCCACTACTGGATGCTTTTCACAGCTCAAAAGAGAACAGGTGTGTCAGGTAAATACCAACGCCCTTTTGCACTCATTGTTGCAATAATTGACACTATAAACCAACCATCTGATTTCTACACATTGATACTCTTGCCTGCTATGTGCCAAATATAATTCATACAATGCAGTGTTTCCAAAATGTGCGCACTGACGTGTGCATGCACACACACTCACATATATCCTGGCCCTCTCTGCATTTTGTCAGGGTATGAAACAATGTAGGCAATATTACTCATTTTTGACAGCTTGAAATAGCTGCAGGTATTTGCTTTATTCCCAGACTTTTCATTGCCATGCCAACAGTGTTTGTGAATTTCTGAGTTGCTGTCGATTGTCAAGCTAAGCTGTCAGTTGTGGCTTGCCATTTGACCAAATACACCTGCACTACACATGCCCTGTTGTGAGCTGTTATCATATTTGTCTATACTGATGAAGTGTAATGAGGGGAAAGAAATAGCAAGTGAGACAGGGAATCCCAGGAGCAAACTTATCTCCATATCTGTCATGGATTTGGGTAATATTTCTCATTCCTTCTTTGTCCAGTGCTTTCACACAGGCATTGCAGCCTTCTTGCAACTGAGGGAGCCTAGCAAATCAGAGCTGTACATCCAAAAGAACATATGGATTGAATTGCAATCATAGATCAAGGTTTCCAAAGAGCATGAGTATATGTTCCTTCCAGATCCAGTTGAAAGTTGATGGAGAGCAATGAAAATTTTGAAGAGATATTATGTTTTAATAGAATTATCAGCTGAGACACATTTGCTTGCCTCCCTCTGAAGTTCATAAATATAATTTATGCACATCTGACATGTGTTAGTCCAATGTGGCAAGATGATATCTCAAGGTTATGCATACTGGTATGCAGTAGTTAGTATCCAACTGATGCCTGCCAGATGCTCCATTCAAAATATAATACCTTCATGTGGTATGAAGAAGATTTTATGAAGGATTAGATGATACTCAGTATGGGTAGTTTCTATGAATAACATTAGCCTTTCAGATTGGAATGCCCCCCACCCCCCTCACCCCCCAATCTTCTTTGGAGTGATGGGTTTCAAAGATACAGGGCAATAATTTAAGCAGAAATCCACTTATTGCACAGACAGAATTAATTTACCTTACCTTACCATATATTACCAGGGAATGGAACTGATAGTTGATTGAGAGATTGAAATTCCATTTTTTCCTCTTTTTTTCCTGCCAGATATATAGGACCTACAAGCTCTGCTGTAAGTACTTAATCAGATCTGATTTAGCTTATTCTCTTAGATCAGATGATTTGTAATTATTCAATGATTTATCTAGAGTTTCATGCTGGGTTTTGCCAAGCCAGAATTAAAGAACTTATAGTTGGATATATATTGAGTTTAAACAATTCTTTTCTAAGTCTCATGAATCAAAGTTACCTTTGAAGATTGCTGTGCACAGAAGTTTGTGTATGAGTCTATATGTTTTGTGCACGTTTATATGTGCACTTGAAGAAGAAAAACCTCTTTTATTTGAACTCTAATCTCTTACCACGGGTAGCATGAATGAAGTGCAAAGTAGCAAAGAAATACGATTTATAGCAGTAATTCAAATTTGATATTGAATACCACAAAATGCCAAGATTATGTGTCAGTCACTTTAATGGCATATTTGCAGACATGAAAAATGAAACAAACTGTTCCCTATTCATTTGCTTGAAGAAACAGAATAAGCACACCAAATCCTAGTAGGCTTAATGTTCAAAGACTCCAAAATACATAGTTTGGTATTCACCCTCATACAACAGTGGTACATTGAATTTTTTTACTACCGGTTCTGTGGGTGTGGCTTGATCGGCGTGGCAGGGGAAGGATACTGTAAAATCTCCAATCAGAGTGGTATTTGCCAGTTCTCTGAACTACTCAAAATTTCCTCTACTGGTTCTCCAGAACTGGTCAGAACCTACTGAATATTACCTCTGCCGTACATAGGAGCCATGGTGGTACAGTGGTTAGTATGCAATATTGCAGGCTACTTCTGTTGACTGCCTGCTGCCAGCAGTTCAGCAATTTGATTCTGACTGGCTCAAGGTTGACTCAACCTTCCATCCTTCCAAGGTCAGGTAAAATGAGGACCCAGATTGTTGGGAGGCAATAGACTGGCTTGGTAAACTGCTTAGAGAAGGCTTTAAAGCACTGTGAAGTGGTATATTATAAGTCTAAGTGCTATTGCTATCCTTCAATTATGTGAAGGAAACTCAAGCTGCTGTCCTGTAGTTCATAAATTGTTCCATCCCCCCTCTTCAAAGGTAGGGCAAATGGAATATCACAATCTAATCCAGCACCAAACACACATTTAAAGGCTTACAACACTGCAACACTGACTGCTGTGTCTTGTTCATTTTGACCCCTTCGCCACAGATTCAGCTGATCTCCTGCTTGCACCACATAATTAATAGTTTTCCCTTGTAGCCTTCTTGGTGAAACTGACCTTTGAACCTTTTTTGTAGTGGCCAGTCTCATATGAACATCAGGGCCACTCCTCCAATTAAACCTTCTACTGAAGCTGGAATCACCCAGTCTTCCTGCAGGACTGCATAACGTTTTTCCTTCTTCTTTGAGCTACACTTAGCTTTTGAATGTCACATTAGGAGCTAAACTTGTAAAAAGGAGGTGATGCTAGGAGACCTTTGGATATTTCGGTTTAACTTAAGAATAATTCTGTTAATATTTCATCCCATTAATTAATTACAGTTTCTTCAATAACTTCCCCCTTGCCTTTTCTTTATATCACATGAAGTAATGCAGCCAAGTGAGATCTTTGGGGTATATTTGCGCCAAAGTACCATATCATCGGAAAACTGATTTTTTTTTTCTTGGAAGCCCAGACTATACATTTCCATCCTAATATAATAAAATCTATGTGTGCCACTTAATAAAATTATATGTGCAACTTAATTAATTATTAGATGTACTTAGAAAAACCCTTTTACAATTATGAGTATCCAGAGTCTTGTAGGAGCTGAAAGACAGACCAATTTATTGTAATTTATACAAGTATGGTTAGAACACTTTTACTTCAAACAGGAAAGCAGGAATGGGAATAGTGATCCCAGGATTCACAAAGCTTCATATATTTCTTGGCTTTTCCATATTACGTCCGAACGAACTGAGTCGAAACATACCCTGAATTGATGGCGTAAATCAGATCAGTGATATCACCTTGATTCAGCTTTGTTTTTTACATTAAAAAACATAATCCTCCCCCTGCACTGATCAAAATTGAAACCAAAATTTCTGCTGCTAAGTGAGACCTGTGTTAAGTGAGTTTTGCCCCATTTAACAACCTTTTTTACCACAGTAGCTAAGTGAATCAGGGCAGTTGTTAAGTTAGTAACACAATTGTTAAGTGAATCTGGATTCCCTGTTGATTTTGTATGTCAGAGGGTTGCAAAAGGTGATTGAAACATCTCAGGGCACTGCAACTGTCACAAATATGATCCAGTTGTCAAGTGGTTTAATTTTGATCACATGACCCTGAGGATGCTGCAAAGGTCATAAGTGTGAACAACAGTCATAAGTCACATCTTTCAGTGCCATTGTAACTTCAAACGGTCACTTCAGATTGGACTCAACTTTGAGTCAAGATGAGATATTTCAAAGCAGTCCATTTTGTGCACTTCTACTGATGTCACAGACAGATCCATGCAGTTTCAGGTGAACAATATGGGTGTTGTTTGCGTCTTTTGCAATCTATCTGTCTGTGGCTCTGTCTCTCTCAGGTCAGTTATATGTTGCTATGCAGTCCTACATAATTAATAAATAACAATAGCTACTCTCAAAGCCTCATATCCTGAAAATGCAATATTAGTTTTAACTGGTCTGTTAACTTTCTATAGTCTATTATTTTAGTAAAAAATATTAATGCAATATACTACATTGAAGCACAAAATAATATGTGAAGTTATTTGAATACAACTGGGGACTGTTGTTGAAATATTGGTTAGAAAAAAAGAGAGTACTGCTGTGCTCTCCAGATATCATTATGTAAGATAAAGGGAAAAAAAAATATCTGTGTGTGGTTGCATGTAGTGGTAGGGGTTATTTGACTAATGGGGAAGTAAACCAGTGTGGAGGAATAAAAAAGGCTTCTCCAGTTATTGATACTATAAATATTTAATTTCAGATAGTTTTTACAAACTCTCCTATTTGGATTTGCAGTCATTTTTTCCTCTTAAGATTTTTTTAGACTTTTGACAAAAACTTCTCTGTCAGGGTAATTGCCCATATTACGCAGATGTAATCTGCAACTCTTATGCTGCAAAAACATATGGACTACATAACTCAATCAGGGCAAAGTAATAGATGCAATAAACCTAAACTTCTGTAAAGCCTTTGATTCAGTGGTACATGACAAACTACTCCTAAAACTAAAAACTTACGGTATCTCTGGACACCTGCATAACTGGATAGAAGCATTCCTGTCAAACAGACAACAAATGGTCAAAATTGGGAGCGTCCTATCAAATTCTGTACCTGTCAACAGTGGTGTCCCCCAAGGCAGTGTTCTAGGACCAACTCTTTTCATACTCTACATAAATGACCTCTGTGATCATATCAAGAGCAACTGTATTCTCTTTGCTGATAATGTAAAGCTATTCAACACCACAGACAATACTGCTACCCTTCAAAAAGACCTTCACTAGGTATCAGAATGGTCAAACAAATGGCAACTTCAAATCTCAAGAAATAAATGCTCTGTCTTACATATTGGCAAAAAGAATCAGAAAATAAAATACAGGCTGAATAGTCAAGACCTTGTTGATGATCCAAACTCTGTCAAGGATCTTGGAGTACTCATCTCTAATGACCTAAGTGCTAGAGCCTACTGTAACTACATAGCCAAAAAGGCGTTAAGAGTTGTTAACCTAATCTTACGTAGCTTTTTGTCTGGTAATATTACACTAATAACTAGAGCATACAAAACATTTGCTAGACCAATACTCGAATACAACTCATCAGTCTAGAACCCACATTACGTATCTGATATTAACACAGTTGAGAAAGTCCAGAAATATTTCACAAGAACAGTTCTCCACTCCTCTACTCATTGCAGAATACCTTATGCCACCACACTAGACCTAGAAAACCTACAACTATGCCACCTTTGGTCCGATCTAAGTATAGTATATAAAATCATACATTGCAATGTCCTACTTGTCAATGAATGTTTCAGCTTTAACCATAACAACACTAGAGCAAACAATAGATACAAACTCAAAGTTAATTGCATCAAACTTGACTGCAGGAAATACAACTTCAGCAACAGAGTGGTCAATGTCTGGAATCGTCTACCTGACTCTGTGGTTTTTTTTCCCCAAACCCCCAAAACTTTAACCTTAGACTGTCTACTATTGACCTCACCCCTTTCCTAAGAGGTCTGTAGGGGGCGTGCATAAGCACACCAACGTGCTTACCATCCCTGTCCTATTGTTTCTTTTATATATTTTTTATTTTTCTTATATGTATCCATGTATTCATAACTATGTTTTTACTTATACCTATTATTTTGTAAGCAATTGATAAATTAAAAAAATATGTTTTGAGGCAAGAACCTTAGGATGGTAACACGTGGATAAATATTCTCACACTTAAGGGATATTGAAAATTAGTCCTAGAAGACCTGTTTAAGGTTGCCTTATCTCCCCTTGAGTTTGCCCTCTCCAGGTAGTAAGTTTTCCTATTGTGACCTCACTGCTCTCTTTGATACCCAGTGTTTCCTGATGCAACAGCTCTGGACATACTGAAATTTCATGAAGTCCATAATAGCACAACTAGAAGATGCAAGTTTGCCATTGCTTAAGACTGACAAGCAAAAGCTTTAATTTGAGAAACATTTGTGTCAAGCAGCTTTAGCCACTGATCAGTGTTATTGTACTTCTTGCTGTTCTTTGCATCTTCAGTTTATTACTGTCGTCTGCCAGGCTTATATAGTGAGCCTAGTGTAAGTTTTTTGCTGAAATAAAAACCCATATTTGCACCAAATAGTATCTCCCCATTGTCCCATTAGTTATGTTCCCTTAAATTCCACTGTTGAAAATTCCACAAATTACATTGGGCCAGTCTTTATTATCTCCATTCTTGGAAAAAAAAACACTGCTATTTAACATTTCTTATAGGAGAGAAGAACCATGTGGTTTTAAAGGCAAATATTGATGTTAATTTAGTTATTGTTATATTCCTCTGAAAGAGCAGACACTTACCTTCACATAGTTTTAAAAAGTATCACCATCCAATGTCTTCTGAAAAGCTTCTACATTCCTGCATGGAGGCATGTTGCTGTTTTAAGAAAAAAATATAGGGCATTTTTCTTTTAACTACATGACAATATTTTATTAATAATGTAAATCAGATATCTATTGAACACATGAAGGCTAGACATAGAGTAAAGGCTGAAGGAACAGATAATGGCTAAATCCTTGTGCCCATTGACCTCTTACTTTTCCCAGTCTCTTTGTGCTCAGTAAACAGATCTGGGGAGGAGCTGTAATTGTCTGAAACCAATTTGAGCTTAGCTCACTCAGAGGTCATGACTGCATGAGCATCAGAGTCAGGAAGGAATGAGGCAGAGAAAACTCAAAAGTGTAGTGAGGGCAGGGGAGCAAGTCTGAATAGGAAGGGATGGATCAATGGTTGCAGAAACTGATGGATGGAGAAATAAATAGAGAAACATGGAGATTTTATATTTCTTGTAAAAAACATTAAAATCAGATGAAAAAAATAAGTGTTCATCAAGCTTTTTGACCATAACTTGATAGTATCTTATTGCAGGCACGAATGAAACTATATACTGTACAACAGTTGCTGAGAATTATGAATCAGAAGACATAAAAAATTATGCTCTCAAAGGTTTAAATTTGTGGCACCTAAATGAGTATTTTCTGCTTACATATTGGTCATCTGTGGCCACTCAACCGTCACAAGATTAGATTATTAAAGCAATCTGAAGATTGCCTTTTGCCTTGTTTCCATTCTCACCTGAATCATCTTTAAAAAGGTGTCAGACAAAAAAAATGCCAACATCAGTTTGTACATATCATAACAATTCTACAAGTGTGCCTAGATTGATAGAATCTAGATTTGCCTAGATTGATAGAATCTGGGGTCACTGAATTATATGCAAGTTTTGTGCCCTAGAGTCAGACATGACCATACAGAAGGTAAAATCTTTACATTTTACCTTTCTGTTGGATTGCAGACTGGCATGGCAAAATTTTCCTATCACAGATAACAATGTAATTAGTTAATGAAAATAATACAATTCTAATTCATTTATAAAGATCATCTGTCTCTTTTCAGACTGTCAGAAATAGAAAAACATTTGCCCTAGGCAAATGACTCCCTGTTAAAATACTTTATGAAGAGTCTTATGACAGATACTTTGCCCTGAATGAGAAATTATACATATTCATGAAAAAGGGATTTTCAGTTTTACTGTTTTGTTTTTGAATGTTGCCTGCATTCATCACCTGCTTAGGACTATTTCACAGCTAATTAATTTTCGTCAGCCATAAATGTTTCCAAGATTTCCACATTGCTCAATGAAATTTATTCAACATGACAATTAATGCGTGGCAAGTTGAAGTCTGTAATTGATAAAAGTAAATTCCATGTCACAAGAGTCTACAGATTACAAGCTCTCTTCTTGGTAGGACTAGCCCAGGAAGAGGAGGGCATCCTCTGATCTTACGAATTATTACTGCAGGCAGTTTTCATATAAGTGCAAAAGAAGGCTTCTTTTCAAATAAAGATCAGATCTTCTTCTCCCTATTCCAAAAGAGGATAAAGAAATTCAATCAAGAGTAATAATGGCTCAAACTATTAAAAATAACATTTTAGAGATGTGGTGATGGTGGTATATGTCACGTGAAAGATAAAAGCACAGATTTGAATGAGGAACTCTCTGTGCAGATTTCTATGTAATAATTATCTTTAGTCTTCAGATAAGTGCTTGAGATGACAATTACTCATATTGCCTTCCTAATTCCTTGCCTTTCTTTTTTTAATTCAATTCACCCAATGCAGCTCAACTCCGTGTACTAATTATGTATTAAGCTATCCCCATTCTTCACTGTTCTGTAAGGCAGAACAGGTCACTGCTACTGTTTCCAAGAACCTAGTATCTTCCCAGGTTGATTAATTTTTCTCATGTTACCCTTGCAGGTAACTTATATTGAGCTATAAAAAGGTAGTATATTTCAGAGATGTCTTCAACTCTTTGCTTATTTTGCATCAAATTAGATTCTGAGTTCTGTGCAGTCAGATTTGATATTCATTTCATCTTTGAGTTACTGTTTTGCAGCTTAGCTCAGCAAAATTTTTCCAACAACATCCTTCAATCCTCCTGTTTTCACAATGTACTTCTGCTGTATTTTTGCATCAAAAAGGGTGTTGGTACTTACCTGACACGCCCATTCTCTTTGAGCTGTGAAGAGCATCCAGTAGTGGGAGGTACTTCAGTCTCTGCATGTGTAGGCTGGGCTTAATTTGTGGAACGCTCCTCCTCCTCCACAGTTCTCCTCCTCAGCGTTCCCCAGTTTGGGCAAAGATGATAGAAATAAATGCCCTCGTCCTTAATGTCCTAAAGATTCGTTGGCCGAAACAGGACCCCACAAGACAGAAAAAAGGGTGGGGCTGGATGCTCTTCACAGCTCAAAGAGAATGGGCGTGTCAGATAAGTACCAACGCCCTTTCTCCCATGAGCTGTTCAGAGCATCCAGTAGTGGGACATACCAAAGCTTGGCCTGTCCTATGGGAGGGACTCTGTCTGGCCTGGAATCTCTTCCTGGCCCCTCTGGACCCGTTGCAGAACTCTTCTGCCAAAGGAAGCCTCAGCAGATGCAAACACATCAATTTTATAATGTCTAATGAATGGCGATGGGGAAGCCCAAGTTGCGGCTTGACAAATTTCAGTTATTGGTGCCTATGTGGCCCACGCTGCCGATGTTGCAGTGCTCCTTGTCAAATGAGCTGTTATGCCCCTGGGCACCTGCAGGGACTGAGTCTGATATGTTTTTGCTATTGCAGCCCATGGCCAATGGCCTATTGTAGAAGGTGAGAACTTGCATCCCTGAGTGTTGGGCTAAAAGGACATGAATAAGGCCTCCGTTTTTCTGAAAGCCACTGTACAATTGATATATATTCGCAATGCTCACCTCACATCAAGCCAATGCCATTGCAGTTCCGTCCCTTGTGATGGCCTGGGGCAAAAATTAGGAAGTATCAGCTCTTGTGCCCTATGAAAGGCCGAGTTAATTTTGGGTATAAATGTAGGGTCAGGGCGAAGGACCACCAGGTCAGCATGGAAAACACAAAGATCCTGTCTGATAGACAAAGCTGCAATCTCCGAAATACGATGAGCAGAAGTGATCGCTACAAGGAAAATTACTTTATACGTCAGAAATTGTAGACTTGATGATTTCAAAGGTTCAAAAGGGCTCTTAGTGAGTGCGACAAGAACCTTGTTAACGTCCCAGGTGGGATAATGGTGCACCACTGGAGGGCATAAATTTGCAGCTCCTCGAAGGAAAGACCATATACATGGATGATGGAAAAGAGAAAATAGACCTTCACAAGTGAGAACTGACGCCAAGGCCACCACCTGTCTTTTCAACGTATTGGGTGATAACCCCTTGTCAAGTCCCTCTTGCAAAAACAATAGAATTTGAGCCACGGAAGGAGAGGTGGGATCAATTCAAGACTTAGTACACCATTTGCAGAAAGTGGACCATGTGGCATTGTAAATGTGAGTTGTTGAGGGGTGTCTGGTGGCTAGAATAGTGGCGATAACTCTGTTGGAAAACTTTTCACTCTTCAGACCACTCCGCTCAACCTCCAGACGGTCAGGTGCAACCATTGAGGGTCCGGATGTTGTAGGGGCCCCTGAGTTAATGAAACCCTGGCTGGTGGAATTCTCCAAGGAGCTGATACAGAGAGACTGTGCAGGTCTGCAAATCATGACCATCTGGGCCAGTAAGGAGCTACTAGAAGTAGTTCCGCCCGCTCATCTAGTAATTTCTGGATGACCTTGGGAATCAGTGGGAGTGGCGGAAATACATACAGGAGCCCCGGGGGCCAACGACAGCAGAGCGAGTTGAAATTCTCCGCTCCTTGCGAGGGGTACCTGGAAAAAAAACTCGGAAGCTGACTGTTGAGGGGGGAAGCGAACAGGTCTACCACCGGCTGTCCAAATGTCCTGACTGCTTCTTGAAACAGGGAGGGATGGAGGTGCCACTCCGATTGATCGATGGTGGCCCTGCTCAGCCAGTCTGTCTGTGTATTCGACAGGCCCGAAATGTGCTCTGCTCTGATGGAAAGTAGGTTGGTCTCCACCCAACGACACAAGCGCTCTGCTTTCCGCATGAGATGTTTCGACTGTGTGACCCCCTGTTTGTTTATGTGAGCTTTGGCTGTTATGTTGTCGGTCAGTATTAGTATGTTCTGATTGTGTACCTGGGGAAGGAAGCTGCAGAGAGCCAGGTGTACTGCTCAAAGCTCCAGCCAGTTTATGCTGCACGACTGTTCTATGGCAGACCAACGGCCTTGGTTGTAAGCGATTGAACGTGAGCTCCCCATCCAAACAGACTGGCATCAGTGGTGATGGTAAGTCTTTGTGGCTTCTTGAAGAGGCAGCCTCTGTTGATGACTGGTCTGGTCCACCAGAGGAGAGATATGAGCACCTTTGGTGATACCTTGACCTTGTGTTTGGAGTTGCTTCGGCCGGAGCACTGGTACAGGAGCAGGAACCACTGGAGGGATCTAGTGTGGAGGTGGGCCCAAGGGATGATAGAAATACATGAGATCATCTTGCCTAACAATTTTGATAGTTCCGCTAAGGACACCCTCTTAAGACCCCTGATCTCCTTAACTAATTGCTGAATGCTATTTAGTCTATCTGGTGATAGGTAAACCTTGCCTTCCACCGTATCTATGACAGCCCCCAGATGGGTTAACCGAGTCGATGGTGTTAATTAACTCTTTCCAATTTATTAAGAAGCCATGCTTTTGCAGGGATTGTAATGTGTTCTGAGTGTCTTTGACTGCTTGATGGGTGGAAGATGACAAAATCAAGATGTCATCAAGATAACACTGGAGCCATACGGGGATGTCCCAGAGATGAGCAGGTGGTGCTGCGAGAACCTTCGTGAAGGAAGCATTTTCTTTTTGGCACGGGTTTCGGTTAGTAGTGGTTCAAGGGAAGGGCCAAACAGTCTGTCTCCCACAATTGGGGATGAAGCAAGCTTGGATTTGTGTTTGAAGTCGGCTTGCCAATGTTTTAACCATAGCAAGCGATGTGCTGTGACATGTGAAGTTATGGCCCTGGCTGAAAACTTGACTGCATGATAAATTGTGTCAGTTGAAAATTCAGCAGCAGCAATAAGTTTAGCAATATCTTGTTGTGCTCTAAGGGACGTGTTGTTGTAGGAGACGGAGTCATCTGAGAGAGGAACGTGTGAAGGAGGCAGCCATGGCTGCTCTGATGGCCCACGCATCAGACTGATGGGCTCTGCGTAGGGCTAGCTTGGCCTGTTTTCCTCCGGCTTTAATGCCTCCAGCGCATCACTGGGAATGGAGGAGGACGTTAATCCCACTATAGGTTCATCTACCTCAGGAATATTCAATAATTTTGAGAAATCAGGGGCCAGATTGAAATATTTCCTGTCATATCCAGTGGGGGCTGTGTACACCACTGCAGAGGCCCACTGCTTCTGTACCAGGTCAGAAAACATGGGAGGAACTGGAATCACCTCTACTTCAACTACTGGTTGGTTGAAGATCAGATCCTCTGGTCCCTCTTCCGAAGGAGTTGGTGTGGTGGAAGTGGTTGACTTGTTTAGGCATGCAATATTTTTTGCCTTAAACAAGAGAGATCTGAAAAGCTGTGGGTGGAATGAGCCTGTAAAAACAGGTTGGTCAGGAGCAAGGCCCTCATCCTCAGACATTTCCCTTTCTAAGGGGTCTGCTTCTGACAGGGGCTTGCTATCATGTATTGATCCCGATTCAGCCTCTTCCATTTGCTCAATTTGATCCACTTCCCCCTCCTCCTCCTCCTCCTCCTCCTCCTCCTCCTCCTCCTCCTCCTCCTCTGTCAGCCCTTGGAGGGGGTTCTCCCCCTGTAAATGTACCTGGGTATGGTGCTGGTCCAACCTGGTCAATGACCTCAGCGATTGGGACTCATGATCGGTGATCACAGGATATTCCCTGGTCATAACTGCGTGTTGAAGCACCACTGCGATTCCCTGGCAGATTGCCAGCTCCATCCAGGCTTTCATCCTCTCTGGTGCCTCCTCAATAAGACTATCTCTTTGACGAAGACCAGCAGCCATCGGAGTGAATGTGGCTTCAGGAGTCCTTTGCGTGGTCGGTGTTCCAGGCACTTGGGCTTATTGGCCTTGGGGAGCCGAGCTGCACCTGGATGAGAGGGAGAGATCGGAGGAGGAGGGTGGGAAGAGACAGACGGGTTGGAGGAGGGGAAGTCCTGTGGGACATTGTGCGCCTCCCAATTGCGCTTGTCTATCTGCTTTTGTAAAGCTTTGTGGTACCTGATAGCATCCCTTTCTGAGGCTTTAGAAGTCCCCTTAGCCTGCTTAGGTTTGTGTTGAGATTTGGCTTTTGCCTTCAAGGATGAGGTCTGAGAGATGCTACCATCTGCCATTTCGATTCAAATTGGAATTACAGTATGCTTGTTAGATAATGCTGTGAAGGCGGTTGGCATGCCCAGGGACCTGATCTTAGTCAAGACCGGTTGCGCTGATAATGGTTTTATTGCCCCCTCCCCTATATATATATATATATATATATATATATATATATATATATATATATATATAGCACCTATCTAAAATGAGTCGTATCTCAGTAATAATATTTTATTGAAATTAAAATATTATACTGAAGATAAATTTATTATTATTATTATTATTATTATTATTATTATTATTATTATTGCTCTTATAAGCACTAATGTGTGTGTATGTATGTATGTATGTGTATATATATATATATATATATATATATATATATATATATATATATATATATATGGATCTTTGGTTGTTCGGTTTTCTCCCGCGTAAGATTCAAGTATCTAGGCAACGTTTCGATGAAGTCTCATTCATCATCTTCAGGCTTCTGTCTCCGGCTCTGTGCTTCTCAGAGTAATGGAGATTGTAGCTGCTTCCTCCTTTTAACTGCCAGTGGGGGTGGGACTTGATTGGGTGGGGGCTTGGCTGTGTTCTGATTGGGTGGGGGGTGTGTTCTCATTGGTAGGGGTTTGGCTGTGTTCTGATTGGTTGGGGGTTAGCCGTGTTCTGATTGGTTGGAGGCGTGTTCTGTTCAGGTGGGGGCTTGGTTGTGCTCAGGTTAGTCTTAGTTGCTGGGGGATTTGAGCTGGAGAGTTGTGATCTTGCTGTTTGGCTTCTAGTTCGTGGTCCTGCTGCATCTTCATAGTGGGTGTCGGTTTGCTTCATGTATGGCTCAGAGGGGTTTGAAGTGGGTAGTGATGCAGCTGCAGTGCAGCTTCTGGTCCATGGTCGTTTCTCATTTTCTGAATGGGTGGGAGTCTGTTTTCTACATGGAAGTGTGGTGGTGGCATCTTGTGTGGCTCTCATGGGTGTGGGTCCGGTGTCCTTCTTCATGTTAGGTACTGTCTGTTCATGAGGGCGGGTTTCCAAATGGCTGGAAGGCGGGAGGTGTCATCTCGTTTGTTCATGCTGTGTGGGCGTTTTCTATCTCTATGGCTTCTCTGATTATTCTGCTGTTGAAGTGTTCGGTTTTGGCGATAGTTCTGGTATTTTTAAAATCAATTTCATGTCCTGTGGCTTTGAGGTGTTGGACCAGGGAAGAGGTCGTTTCTTCTTTTTGATTGAGTTCTTATGTTCTTCAATGCGTGCACTTATTCTTCTGTTAGTTTGTCCAATGTATGTGGTAGGGCAGGCAGTGCAGGGGATTTCGTATACTCCTTGGTTTTCTAATTCGATTTTGTCTTTGGGGTTTCTTAGGATGGTGGATATTTTTCTGTTTGTGCAGAATGCTGTTTTGATGTTGTGTTTTTGGAGGATCTTGCTAATTTTGTCTGTAGTGCCTTTTATATATGGGAGGAGGGCTTTGCCATTTTCTTGTTCTCTGTCTTGGATTTTGGTTGGGGTTTCTTTTTGGATTAGGTGGGTAATCTTCTTTCTTTGGAATCCATTGGCTGTAAGTACGTTGGTGAGAGTGTGTAGTTCGGTTTTTTGGTGTTGTTCATCGGCTAAGCGTTTTGTTCTGGAGATGAGTGTCTTGGCTACGGAATTGATCTGTGCTGGGTGGTGGTGTGAGAGTGCATGTAGATAGCGGTTAGTATGTGTTTTCTTCTGGTAGATGGTGTGTCCTAGGGAGCCATTGGATCTTTTGTATACCAAGACATCTAGGAAGGGAAGTTGGCTTCTGTTTCCATGGTGAATTGTATTTTTGGGTGTAGGCTGTTGAGGTATGTGAGGAAGTTGTTCAGTTTTTCTTTCCCGTGTGGCCAGATTATGAAGGTGTCATCTACGTATCTGAGCCAGAGTTTGGGTTTGTGGTCGTATTTTTCTAGAGCTTGTGTTTCAAAGTGTTCCATGTAGAGGTTTGCGATGACAGGTGATAGGGGTGATCCCATGGGTGCTCCTTCTATTTGTTTGTATTTTTGTCCATTGTAGGTGAAGTAAGTATTGGATAGGCAGTGGTTGGTTAGATCTAGGATGTGCTTGGGGGTTGTATTTGTTTTGGATGGCTGTCAAGGCTTCTTTTATTGGCACTTGGGTGAAGAGGGATATGACATCGAAGCTTACTAGTAGGTCGCTAGGTTGTAAGTTTTGTTTCTTTATGATCTCGATGAACTGGAATGAGTTTCTTACGTGTGAGTTGATGGATTCTGCATAGGGTTGTAGTTGTTTGGCAAGAAATTTGGCCAGGTTTTGTAGAGGTGAGCCTATGGAGCTGACTATTGGTCTGAGTGGGGTTCCTTCTTTGTGTATTTTGGGGAGACCATAAAGCTTGGGGCATCTGGATGATTTTTCTCTGGGTATGATTCCTTGCTGAATTTCTTCACTGATGGGGGAGGCTTTTATTTTGGATTTGGTAGTTTTTTCTAGGTAGGTGGTGGGGTCTGTCTTTAGGGGTTTGTATGTGGGGTCTTGGAGTAGGTTGGTTAACTTGGTTTGGTAGTCAGATGTGTTCATTACCACTGTCGCGTTGCCCTTGTCTGCTGGTAGGATTATTATGCTGGTGTCTTCTTTCAGGTTAAGTAGTGCAGTTTGTTCTTCTTTGGATAAGTTGCTTTTGGGTGGTTTGCTAGTGCAGAGGATGTTGGTGATTTCGAGTCTGATTTTGTTAGCATCATCAGGGTTGGTTTTGGTCAGGCTGGTTTCAACTCCGCATATGATGGTTTCTGTGGGGATGTGTTTGGGAGCGACAGCAAAGTTGAATCCTTTTGAAAGGATCTTGGTTTCAGCTTCAGTGAGGATCTTGTCTGAGATGTTGTGCACTGTTTGTTTCATGTGTGGCTGTGGGGGGAGGAGTTGGTTTCTGGCGTTGTTGTAGTTTCCTGAGTTTGTTGGTGTGTGTGTCTGTCTTGAGGATGGTCTGTGTTTTCGGCTCTCCAGACAGCGAGTTGTTTGGATTTGTCCCAAAGTAGAGGGTGAATCTTGTTGCTGAGTCTGAGGTGGAGTGTGAGGAGATCTTTGTTGATTTGGTCTAGGAGAAACCTTTTTGTGTGAAGTTCATTTCTAATTAGGGCCAGTTCTGTTCTTTTAAGGATGCGTTTGGTGGCTGCTGTGTTGGTGTGGAATTTCAATTGGAAGCTTGTGGGAATTAAATTTTGATCTCGGCAGTTACATAGGAATGCAAGGTCACATAAAATGGAGGCTCTTTGGACTTCAAGTTTTTCATAAGTCCTGGTCAGATGGTGGGTTTCCTCCCCGTAGAGGTGCAATATTTGTTTTCTGAGGTTTTCGTGGGTATTTGTATGTGGATCTTTGGTTGTTCGGGTTTTCTCCCGCGTAAGATTCGAAGTATCTAGGCAACGTTTCGATGAAGTCTCATTCATCATCTTCAGGCTTCTGTCTCCGGCTCTGTGCTTCTCAGAGTAATGGAGATTGTAGCTGCTTCCTCCTTTTAACTGCCAGTGGGGGTGGGACTTGATTGGGTGGGGGCTTGGCTGACTAACCTGAGCACAACCAAGCCCCCACCTGAACAGAACACGCCTCCAACCAATCAGAACACGGCTAACCCCCCAACCAATCAGAACACAGCCAAACCCCCTACCAATGAGAACACACCCCCACCCAATCAGAACACAGCCAAGCCCCCACCCAATCAAGTCCCACCCCACTGGCAGTTAAAAGGAGGAAGCAGCTACAATCTCCATTACTCTGAGAAGCACAGAGCCGGAGACAGAAGCCTGAAGATGATGAATGAGACTTCATCGAAACGTTGCCTAGATACTTCGAATCTTACGCGGGAGAAAACCCGAACAACCAAAGATCCACATACAAATACCCAGAACCTCAGAAAACATATATATATATATATATATATATATATATATATATATATATATATATATATATATATATATATAATAAGTATAAGAATAATTAAGTGACACAGTATTATGCAAAGTAAAGCCAAAACAGCCAAATTGCGAACGCCTAAAGGCCCAGGTTGATAAGTGTAGGAGCCTTCAACAGCTTCCCTGCACAGGCAGACACAGGCCTGGGTACTCGCTGTTGTGCCGCTGAGATAATTGGGCTGTGAGTATTAAGCCAACAATTTAAAATAGCCTCGAATGTAACCAAACCAAGACGACGGTATAATAGTTCCCAAAATATTGAAGGGAACCTGCTGCTCCAAGCAGAACTACCTCACACAGCTCGAGAATGAATAACTGGCGCACGGCCATGAGGTTTTGACAGCACAAAATGGCCTCTGGCCGTTAAACTTTTGGCGCGCTCCTCAAGCAGCAACTTTCCACCTTGTAAACGAATAGCCGCCGGTGGCTCTTTCTGTTAAGCTTAGTGGTGGGAAAAGATGGAAGTTATCAAAAGTTTGAATGCTCCACTTCGAATGGCGTTCAGAGAGGGGGAAGAGCGATACGACTCGATTTGGAGTGAAAAGCTCACGCCGCTGACAGACTAAAAGAGAGAAATGCTGTGGCAATTGAAATGGCAGGGGCAGGGATATCGGCTGTGGGGAGAGGTGCAGAGCAACGCCGAAGCCTCCTGCCGCTTTGGGGCATGAATTGGCACTTCCCCGAATCAGACCTGTCTGGCTGCAAGATCAACAATGCGAGCCAATTTGAGAGATTGTAATGGGATAGAAGGCTAGAGACAAACTGATTAACTGTCAAACCTGCTGGCAATGAAAGAATTTTTCGGCCAAGGAAGAATCACAAGCACTGCCTATCTCTCACAAGGCTGAGCAAAAACTTGGGAATGCTGAGGAGGAGTCCCGTGGAGGAGGAGGAGCGTTCCACAAATTAAGCCCAGCCTACACATGCAGAGACTGAAGCACCTTCCACTACTGGATGCTCTGAACAGCTCATGGGAGAATGTAGCTTAGCTCAGCAAAAATTTTCCAACAACATCCTTCAATCCTCCTGTTTTCACAATGTACTTCTGCTGTATTTTTGCATCAAAATGGGTTAGCTCGGCCATAGGAGAAAAATGATGTCTATATGACACCTACAGTGGGAATACATCTGCTCTTGAAATGGTTGCAGTAGTTTCTGGGAAAGGGAAGGAAAAGGAAAAGGAAAAGGAAAAGGAAAAGGAAAAGGAAAAGGAAAAGGAAAAGGAAAAGGAAAAGGAAAGGAAAGTTCTGTGGGAGTGACTTGGTAGGCATGGCAGGGGAAGGATACTGTAAAATCTCCAGTCAGAGGTGGTATTTGCTGGTTCTCCGAACTACTCAAAATTTCCGCTACAGGTTCTCCAGAACTGCTCAGAACCTGCTGAATACCACCTCTGCTGCAAATGAGTGTGGAACCTTCTTGGAACTGTTGAAAGGACTGTGTTGTAGACTGGAGATAGATGATGTTGCATCCCTCCCCCTCTGTTGAGAGAGGGCTGTTCAATTTTGACATTGATGGCCTCTTTAACCACTATTTCAAACCAGCACATGGCACAATGTAGAAGAACAGACCCATCAGGACTAGATTCAGCAATCCATCTGCATTTAAAAGACACAGGCCACTCTTTTGAAGACAGCAAATCCACATTTTGGACAGAGAAGACAGCTGGTTTGAAAGAGGAGTTTAAAAAAGCACCTTTGGGACAACCATGACCTGGATGATTGAGAATTCCCATAGATATAAAGAGCTGAATATAATAACTATGAGAATGTGTGTTTTTGTTTATTGTTTTTCAAAATGTTTAATCTCTCAGGGCTGCAGACTCCATCTTTTTAAACTAAAAAAAAATGAGTGGGAATGCTAGTCCCATCTTAGTGTAATTCAAAGCTTTCAAGTAATTCTTTCAAGAGTGAAAAATAAAGGTGGGTAAATCTGGCATCAGTGGAGCTGAGATATGTGACCAGCTATTATGAATGCCATTGTTAATGGAACATCATATGCAATATTCATATACAGGATCAGAGTTTGAAATATTTTTATGGTCTATACTTCTGTAGTTTGTGTTTGGCCAAATCTTATACTTTCTTCATCATGAAACAACTTGTTAATACAATCTCAGTTCAAGGGTTCTTTAGCTTAATAGTAAATTAATAGAATCAGCAGTGGACTCACAGCCTTATCAAGTATTAAATAGTGTGGTGTGGTGAAAATAGCTTGCTGTCATTTTCTTTTACCTAAAAGAGAAGATTGCTTTTTCTTTAATTGCACAGCATTGAATTGAAAATCAGGTGGTGCAACATGCTTCCTTGACATTCCCATGGAAACCTATAGAGGTTATTTGCATGCCTTGTTATTCTGTATACTAATAGCTTCAATCATCATAACTACTGTCATTTGTTTATCAAATGTCCCCTGGGGAGTCATCATTAGTCATTGGTGAAACTCACTGAACTTCATTGCAGACTAGCAATCAACTTAGCATAACTCTGTAACTCAATTGCCACTTTAAAGTATAGCAACTACAAACCTCAATAGGCTAGTATTGATGTCACTTGACTGTAAACTTTTTAAAAAGTCATAAATGGAAATAATGAGTAATATATTATTTGAAATGTATTATTCAAGTATCAGGATTATTAATCACTGACTTCTTTGCACATCGGTGTGAATACAGTGAAGTTTGGAATGCAAGAATATTACTTTTGATTACTAAAATGCTTGAGTATTGATTACCTCAACTATTGTATTTTATCTGATACACTTGGACTTTCAGAACCTTTTAGAACAATACTTTTTGCTTGTCTTGAGAGCTAGACTAAGTTCTCTCAGTTGCCCATCTCAGTTTGGGAATGCTTCTGAAATCTATTTTTGGACCTAGTAGTCTATATTGCCTTTAGATTGCATAGTTCTACCTTTCTACCATAACTGATTTTTCCTTGTATTTTTGATTATCCAAAGAATGGTTATTTCTGAGAGAAAGAAATGCAGAATTAAATGCATAAATAAAATGGAAAAGTCATAGTTGTGGTAATAAGAGTTAGATATGGAAAAAGGGTTCTACCTTTTCAGAATTAAGTGTTATAGATGTGCATTTAAAAAGACAAACAATGTGCATAAAATGGTGGTATTGCACTCTCTATTAGCATATTTTCCCCCTACATTCCACCTCTTCTACCTTCATATATCTTATTTTTTTAAAAAAATATGCATGAAACATTTTAAACCCAGGATTATTAATTTTTTTTAAGAAAGAAATATCCTAAAAAAACAAAACACAACTTTTTTCCTTTAGTTCAGTATTTTTAATGCAAGATCATATAGGTGTATGTTCCAAGGGCTGCTTCCCGATATATGGCAAAATATATTAGGAAGTACAATAATGGAGGCACTTCTGGAAAATTGGCAAAGATGAAATGGACAGTGGTGTGCCTCTCTTCCTCTTACATAGATATAATTCTATACATCCATATGAGAACTACATCATGAGATATATTTGAGTATTCAGCACACTACATCAATGAACCTCAACAGCTACTATGTTTATCTAGTCTGTTCATTCTTTCCATGAAACATTTCAGTAGGGTGGTAGGATCTTCTCTGTTCTTAGCTATAACTCTCTGATATAAGGTTGTCTATAGAGATTGTCAGACATCCAAGTCATGGTTATCCCAAAGGTGTTTTTTCAAGAGGCAATTGGACTTTCTTTCTATTTCCTTGAACATTTTGCTTCTTATTCAAGAATGTCAGAACTGAAGAAACTTCTTGGATGAGAAGTGAAATATCTTCAAGGAAAAACAAGGAAAGTCCAGTTCCCTCTTGAGAAAGCACCTTTGATATAAACTAGACACTTCTTGCGCGTGGTATAGCCTTTCTCTTCGCAAAGGTAGATGAACGCTGTCAAGAATGAGATGGGATGAGATGAGATGAGATGAACAGATGGACATGTTTATGGGATATACCCATCCTCCTTGTCCTTGGCAAAAATGAACAGTCATGTACAAGCTTTCCATTGCCTGGGGCATTAATCTGGGCTTGCTTGTGGCTGGCTACATTAGGAACAGTTCGAAAGATGGGTTGTATAAATCCTTAGTTGTATAAACAGAAGCTTAGAATCAAAATCACATGAAGTATTAATACCACTTTATAAATCCTTAGTAAAACCATTCCGGGAATACTGCATCCAGTTTTGGTCACCACATTACAAAAATGATATTGAGACTTTGTAAAAAGTGCAAAGAAGAGCAATTAAGATGATTAAAAGCCTGGAGACAAAAAAATATGAAGAACAGTTGCAGGAATTAGGTATGGCTAGTCTAGAGAAAAGAAGACTAGGGGTGACATGATAGCAGTATTCTAATATTTGAGGGGCTGTCACAAAGAAGAGGGGGTCATCCCAGAGGTGGTATTCAGCAGGTTCTGACCAGTTTTGGAGAACCGGTAGCAGAAATTTTGAGTAGTTCTGAGAACTGGCAAATACCACCTCTGACTGGAGATTTTACAGTATCCTTCCCTTTCCATACCCACCAAGCCATGGCCACAGAATCGGTAGTAAAAAAAAATTGAATCCCACCACTGGGTCAGCCTATTTTTCAAAGCACCAGAAGGCAAGACAAGAAACAATGGATGAAAACTAATCAAGGAGAGAAGCAACCTGGAATTAAAGAGGAACTTCCTAACAGTGAGAATAACCAGTGGAACAGTTTGCCTACAGAAATCATGGGCGTTCCATCATTGGATGATTTTAAGAAAATGATGGACCGTCATCTGTCTGAAATGATATAGGGTCTCCTGCTTGAGCAGGGAATTGGAGTAGAAACCTCCTAGGTCCCTTCCAGCTCTATTCTGATTGATTGATTGATTGAAAACGCATTATGGGATTTCAGAAACTGTATTTGCTTGTTCAGTTATTAGGCCAATCTTCCTCAACCAGGGTCTGTATCCTAATGAACCATATTTTATGGCTGCTTTATCAGTACTCCTTTATGGCAATAATTTTTGTAAGAATTATGTTTTTAAAAGCAGCATATTTGAAGCTTTAAATAATAAACAAATGAATAAAAACATCCAACATTTTAGTAAAGCCTATAAATAGACAGCTGTTTCTGTTATTAACTTCTATCAAAAGACCTTAACTGATGGAAATCATTAAGAACAAAAAATAAGAATTCCTTTATATTTCTTTTCAAAGTGTTAGTACAAAAGGTCAGTTATTCTTCAATAGAGAGAATTGTAAAATGTGACCTTGGAATAGTATTTACAGCTCTCAAATCCCTTCTGTATAGGAGTGTTTATGTAGAAATAGTGCCAGAATTTGAATAGAATATGACATACCATAGACATCCCGGTGTTTGTATATGTGAAGAAAATAAATAAATTAAAACTCTATGTTCAGTCCAATGTAAGTGGCAGGAATGAGGATATATTCCTGGGGCTGTTCTGACCCAAACCTTGTTCCAAGGAAACAAACATGAAACAGAGGTAACAGCAAATTGTTTTAATGATTCTTTATTAATTCCTTTCCTTCACAGTTAAAAGGCTGTTTAAGACTAATTGTCTCTGATAAGAACAAGCCTTGCCAAGGTTGTGCAAGGCTGCCAAGAACACTAGATAAAGTTACTAAGAAATATTTTAAACACAAAGAGTCTCCAAATACCAACCAAGATATTCCGAATGTCCACAAGGCTTAAGTGCAAAAACTCCTTTGCTTCCTGAAAAGATCTCCGGTTTCTCAGCTGGCTTTTATCTCTTAAGGGAAGGCCCATTACCTTGCAGCTTTATTCCCAAGTCGCCCATGTTGCTGCAGCTGCTCTTTCCTTTCAGCAGCCTTTGCACATGCACACTGGGCATAGGCTCCTCGGGGACCTCTTCATCACTTCTGCCAGCCTCCACAATCTCCCAAGGCAGCATACCACTCCCTGATGGTCCTGGCCCCATCCCTGCATCACACACAGACCTCTCATCTGAGTCCTTGCTCTCCAAGTCCTCAGACATCTGCACCTGCTGCCGGTGAACCACAGCAGGGGCAGATTCTAATAGTCTCCTCCGTGTTTCTGGAGATTTAAGGTAAGAAGCTGCCACATTCTTCACAAAGCATTCCTCCACAATCTCCAGCCCACTACTGGGCCACAGCATTTAAAAAACTGGGCTGCATGAATGGCGAGCAAGCGCACGTGCATGACGCTCCATTCAGATAAGCAGACAGCACTTGTGCTCATGCGTGATGCTTCATTCACGGTAGCAATGGGAGAATGTACCCACCACTTGCACAAATGGAACTGTGCACAAGTGGGCATGCACACATGCTTGTCACACAGTCACATACTGCTGGGTTACCAAGCTGGAAAGCTTGGGGGGACTGCTGCTCTACAGCAATTAATGGCCAACTTTGGGTACTGTTAAAGTTCTCAACTTTCTTTCTCTCATTATGTCCTGTATGACTTGAGCCCTGGGTGTGTGAAAGCAAACCTTTCTGATTCTAAGGCAAACTGTCAAACTTATGTTGTCACAGTGGTGTCACATGATGTGTCAGGACTTTCCCCATTTGCTAAATTGGGTGCAGGCATGGTCAGTGTGAGTTTGACAGCCCTGTTCTAAGACATTCGAGAAGAACATTGAATTAGAGGTAAGGAGACCCACATTAAATAGCTATTCTGCTACAAAACTGACTGGATGATCTTCAACAATTATATTTTTTGTTCTTTGTTGCCTCAGAGTTTGTTAGGGTTAGGATTACCTCTGAGTAAAGCTCAACCCCAAGTGTTGATCCGCCCTCAATTGCTAATGTATGCTGTAACAATTTCTATAATATTCTGAAAGTGACTTTGTTCTCAAAAATCCAATCTATCCATTATCTTTCTCATCTTCTGGGCATCTCCTTTATATGAGGCCATACTGTGTACCAGACCAAATCTTGCTGACATACCTATTTTGTACATTTGACAACAATCTGCATATAGAAGTCCCCTGGCTGATTGCACTGAAACCTTTCATTTTGTATCCTATGATTTTATTGCAATGTTTTACTTCTAAAGATGCTGAGTTTCTGAGTAGGTGGTTTGTTATTTAAACAACATGCTGGCAATGAACCAAGAGTCCCTTAAAAGTTTATCAATATTTACTTGGCATCATTGATTTTATTTAATCCAAATCTTCCTTTAATTTTAGGTTGCTCCATTCCTTCAACTCTTGCACTGCAATTGCTAATTAGAAAGATTATGTCTTTGCTAGCCATTTCATTTTCCAACTTTGGCATTCAATTAGCCATTGAATTCATCACTGCTTTTGCAGGATTTTGTCTGTTATAGAACCATACCCATGTGTAACACTGTTCATTGGACAATCATTAATTCTGATATGATTCTGTCATTTATTTAGTTACAAATCAGCACATTTATAACAATGTCTCTTTGAGCATCATCGCCACTCCATTCCTTCCTATGATCTCCTGTCCTGAATATCATATAATTATCTGATATAAAGTAGCCCGTTCCAATCTACCTACACTCAGAAATTCTTGAAGCAGCCTGAAGAATTTAGTGCACTTCATCTCTGGAGTTTTCTTTGGTTCATACCAAACAAGGACTTCACAAAGTCCCTGTTCCATCACTGGGTGTCTTAGTCAAACAAAGGACCCTTTTAAAAAACCGGTGCTATTAGTAATTCCCTTGAGTCTTTAGCCTCACCATGTTATCATTTCCAAACCTATTCATGAATTTCAAGGTTCTTCTTCACTAACTACATTCATATTCCTGGATTGAGGGATCTTATTGTCTGTCACCCCAAAGTCTAAAAATTTCAGTCATATAATTTTCTTGGCATCTACTCTTTGGCTATTGACTCTTTAATATTAATTTCCATTTCAGGCACTGAAATCATCTTAAAATGAGTATGGAGGCTATTTTCATCATACTGTAGCTATTCCAGAGAAGAAGAAGAAAGTAAAATTATATGCTTACAACTCATGGGAATTTATTCTTTTTATGTTAGTGTATTATTTGAGGTAATATTTGAACAAAGCTGTCCTATAATGCAAAATAGTTTCTAGCCTTCTATTCAAATTTCAAGATAGCTGTATCTGAGTTCATGTTCATTTTTATTTGGAACATATAAGAATGAATTAATATACTTCTATAAATCAGATGAAAAAATAAATGAGGGACAAATCTTAATCTGCAATTAAAGCATTAGTTGATTACATTATTAAATAATTTGATGAAGCTTGCAAAATATCATAAAGCCCCTGTGATCTGTAACATGATTTACTATTTTTTCATCCTTAGTTCTATATGCTTGTACAGGTAGGTGATCCATTCAGGCACTTAATTCTTAGCATATAAAAAGATTTAGATTATGATTTATTTGACTTGATGGAAGCTAAAATCATGTTTTAGTGCTTGACTGGGTTGGTCCCCTAGAATGTTCATTCTCTTTTAGAAATGAATGAAAGGAAAAGAATGAATGGCATGAAAAGAGCTGAAATTTACTATTCTACATTTTCAATATAGCTTCTCCCCTCTTTTAACTTTCTTAATTTTATTTTATTCATTTCATCTCAATTCAAATCATTGTACTTATATTCTTTGTCTGTCCTGTTTCAACTGTCTACTATCTTTTCTCATTAAACAAAATGTCTCCTGTAATCACTGATTGGAGTATGACGCCTTTATATCTTTCCCCTAAAATTATAACACTTAATATAATACATAACTTCCATTCGGATTCTGCTTGGTACTTTCTAAAACTACATACTGTATTTTTAAAAAAGAAAAAAATTATAAATGTATAATATAATTAGAACAACAATCCATACCAATTCAATTCTATCATTAATATTAATATTCATTTAAATCTTAACATTTTACACATTACTTTTCAGATAAATATCATACTTCTATGGGAACACTTATAAACTTTCCATAGTTAATTCCCCCCTACACTTCACTTATATTTTATAAAACATTAAGTAATTATAATGTTCCCGTTCCTTCCTAATTCAATTCTCTCATTTATTTTATTTCATTTATTTTGTGCACAAAAGTTTCACTAAATTACACTGACTATTTTATCCCTCTTTTTAATCATATGTTGTTTCCAATTTTCTAACATTATTTCTATTACAAATATAACAATACCATCTTATGTACCTTCACAGAATCCCTTTTTCAGTTAGATTTTCACCCATCTCTGAATAAGTCCTGTTTCTTTACATCTTGCTCCAAACCTTTGTGACTTCTCTTCCTTTCCTTCTTCCCTTTCTTCTTCTCTCTCCCCTTTTTACCCCCCTGTCTCCCCACCTCCATTTCCCTCTTCTGTATTCCCTTTTTCTGTTGCTTTCCAACATTATATCCACTTTTCAAATTATTTTTCCCTTTTTTGGTTGTTTTTTTAAGTCTTAAATTCTCCATTCTCTTTTCCCCCTTTCCCCTTTCTTCCCCAGATAGTTACTTGTTCATTAAAGACGGCTTCTTCTTTGTCCCAATTTTCTTGTTGCACAGTCTTTTCTTGTTGTTTCTCATAGTTACAAATCGCCATTTCTAAGAATTGAAAAATGGAGCCAAAGGAGCCCTTCCTTTCTTGTGTCTCTTCTTTATATTTTTTAAGTTCCATTTTCAGTTCATCCAGAGATAGTGCCATTGTAAAAAAATTTAAACAACCACCCAATTGTTTTTAGTCATTCAAATATAATATCCAAAAATCCCAAAGTCACCAAGCAATCCAAATACACACAAGCTGTTTCTTTTTACACTTTCTTCTTTTTTCACTTTCTCTTCCAGGGGTTACTATTTAGTTACACAGTTCCAGTTTAAATGTATCTTTTAGAAGTCTTATTGAGATTTTACATTAAATTCTTTTAAAATCCAGGCAGTGTCCTCCTTCCAGATCCTGCCCTTATTCTTTTCCTCTCCCTTCCTACTTATAGACAAAAAAGGATTTTTTAGTGTCCAGAAATCTTTATTGTCCCTTTGGCATTTAATTATATGTTCAGCTTAATTTTTGGTGCCAAAGTGGATTTTTCCGATTTCTTATTCAGCTCTCTGCGTTGTCAATGTGAGGAAGGAGAGGGAAGAAAAAAAAACTTCCCCTTTTCACTTTCTTTCACTGCTTCTGACTCTTCTTTGGGAGCGATGTTATCTTTTATAAAATTTAAATTCCAGGGTACCTTAGTTGTTGCTTTTTATCCCGGTCAGCCAAAACTTTCACTTCTCATCTTCCTCCTGCACTTTCTTTTCCAGTTGAGTGCTTCTTTGAGGTGGCCATTTCTGACCACCGCTCCTACCACCTTCGGGAAAGGGAGTTTGACCAGCTGAGGAGGAGAGATGCAGCTCTTCTTTATCTTCCTGGCAATCTCCCCCCCCCACCCTTCACCACCTCTACGGGGTGGCTTAGCCCCGAAGCCAGCTGGCTTGGGGTGCTCCAGCAGCAAGCCCAGGCAGAAACCATGCATGATCGCGGATTCCTGTCTACCGCCGAAGCCCTGCAAACCGGAAGCCCCCAGGCAGTCCAATCTCTTCTTGAAAGTCTCAAGTGATGGCACTCCCACAACTTCCGAGGGCAAGCTGTTTCATTGGTTGATTGTTCTCACTGTCAGAAAGCTTCTCCTTGTTTTCAGGTTAAATCTCTCCTTGTTCAGTTTCCATCCATTATTCCTTGTCTGGCCTACAGGAGCTTTAGAAAATAGCTTGACCCCTTCCTCCCTCTAGCAGCCCCTCAATATTGGAAGACCTCTATCATGTCTCCCCTGGTCCTTCTCTTTACTAGACTAGCCAAGCCCAGTTCCTACAACCGTTCATTGCATGTTTTAGCCTCCAGTCCCCTAATAATCCTGGTTGCTCTTCTCTATACTTTTTCTAGAGTCTCAACATCTTTTTTATAATGTGGTGAACAAAACTGGATGCAGTACTCTAGGTGTACTCTAGATTCCCATTGTAGGTAGCCAATTTCACAATTTAACCAAATGTTATGTAAAAAAGTAAGTTTTTTTTTCCTGTGAATAACTCTAGCAATATGAAAGAAGGTAAAAATCTATTTATACATATTATTTGTGCCATTCATGATTTTTATATAATCTTGTCATGCCTCCTTCATTGCAAACTCAGGAGCTAATTGCTGTAATATTTCATTTAGGACAGCTGCTTTTGTACTTTGAAGGCAACTTAAATTCTGGACTTCTGACCACAATCTTGACTGTTTTGTTAACCCCCTCCCCTAAATGTTCCTGAGTTTTCTTTTTTGAACCCTTTCCAATTCAATAATTCCTTCTTGAGATATGGTGATGAGAAATGTATATAATGCTTCATGCCCATAGATAGGCCAGGATGCTCTTGGTTATTTGGTTTTTCATTTTGGGGAGTGAGGGATGCTGGAGAATTCAATTTAAAAATATTATCTGGGGTAACTTATTTTAATGCTTATTCTAATATGGGTTTATCATCTCTAAATAGGCTCAGGCTTCTAATTTTCTTCCTCTATGACACTGAAATTTTGAAGTATGGAGCTCCAAGAGCATAAGGAGAACTTAAGGAGTGTCTGGCAAAGAACTGTAGATTGTCTGCCTTGCTAACTTTGGTTTTTCAAGAATTAAGACTCATTATTTTGGCTGCAGTCAAAATAATGCATTGGACAGATTCAATGTGCAGAAGAGATGTTATTGGGAGGAGTAGTGGGTTAGAGTTTTGAAATCCTGGAACATCCTTTTAGAAAAACCAAATCTTGACAAAAAGGGCATTTGAACTAGGAAGGTATCAAAAAGCTGGATGGCAAGGAATGGACTCAAGTTGACCCCTAAATGGAGTGGTAATAATCATATGGATCACATGAGAGTGAAGATGCTTTATCTTCAGTCATGATTGGGTTATATTACACTCTTTGGGACTGGTACACAATGGGTGGGTTTCCTTTGATGTATAGCTCTTGGTCAAGGAGTAGGTAGGCCTTCACACAAATCCATTTTTTGTAGCATAGTTAGATTATGAGGCCCTAAGACAACCACAATGCAAATTATTGAAATATGCTATAGATAGTGCTGGTCTTGAAAACAATTTAAAAACTGAAGCTTTCCTAGAAAGCAGCTTTTTACCTATGGCCATGCCATGTTACTTCTTTTTGAATGTATTATTTACAATTAGACTTTTGGATACAATTTGGTATGCTGGTTATCGCCTATAAAGGCCCACATGGCATAGGCCCAATTATTTTTGGGGGCGGGGCTTATCTGTCTCCTATAATTAAACATCTCATATGATTGGGCAGACTTAGCATTCCTTGGGAACTGCCTACCCAGAGATTTGTATGGCTCCCCGCCCTCAACACACACAATAGCCTTATTTAAATGAGTCCTGGATCTTTTTCCAGGCCTATATGAAATGACATGTTAAAATCTTTGTGTGATAACTGGTTAATTAGAGTATTTGGACACTTAGTTTCATGTTGTTTAATATTGGTTTCTTTCAAATTGCTTAAATTGCTTAACATGATATCCTGCAGAAAGTCATGTGTATATATTAAATTAAAACAAATACTGCAAACAAATGTTAAACCAGAGAGTAACTGTTGTACAAAGGCAAAATGTGCGCTTAGAAACCACCATAAAATAGGTGGACATCATGTCTGTTATATAAATCACTGTTGGCTTGGGAACTGTACTTAAAAAGTTATTGATCAATGTTTTCTCATCAAATTTGGGGAGGTATTGGCTTAATTCCATCAGATTTGGTCCTAAACTTGTGAATCTGAAATATTTACTGTAATAACTTGGACAAAAAGGTGAAAAGTGCTGATGAGATTGTAGATGGCTCAAAATCAAGTGGGATAGTGAAAGATAAAAACAAATCTAAAAATTGCTTTTAGCAAATTTGGATTGAAAATAAAAGAATGAAACAAACATAAAATTATTCATTTAAGTTAAAAAAAACCAAATACATTGGTGCAGAATACACAGAGATGGTTTAGCAAAAGATGTAAAAAGATCTTGGAAGTTAATGTGACAGAGCTGCTAAAATGGAAAAGCAATTTTAGATTGCATAAATCATAGCATAATTTCCAAATTATGAAAACTAATAGATACACTAAATTCTGCAGCACTCACTATAGAACAGTGTTCATTTGGGGCATTACCTTTTAAGAAAAAATTCAGAGAAACTAGAATAGGTTCAGAGAAGGGCAATGAGGATGACCACAGAACAAGAAACTAAGTTTTACAGTGAGAAATAAAAAATTGAGAAAATTTAAATGAATATGGAAGAATATGATAGTACTTTTAAAATGTGAAGGGATGCTATGTATTGCAAAATCTCTTTTGTTTCAGAGTAAAGTAACAGAATAGTATTCTTAAATTAAAAGAAACAACTCAATTAAATGTTAGGGAAAACTTTAGTTCTACAGTAGACCCAACTGCTAAGCTATAAATGTCAGAAATGCCTTTATTTGTATATCTTCACTGAGAAGGGGTTTGAACTCAATGACTTAAAGGTCCCTTTTGTTGAATTATATGGTTCTTAGAAACTCGTGGTTTTTGACTGCCCATGCATATTACAGCAGCTATGTTTTGAGAATGCCATAAGAACTTTTCCCCCAGAATTTAGAATTGCCTAAGAGCCCCCCCACACACACACACACAAGTTCTTGTCATTAGCAAATGCCCTCTCAGAGGATATATTACTCAAATAATCATTAACAGAATCCATATTGTTTTAGAATAAGGGCTGCATTTAACTACAGGCATTGGCTGGGAAAAAAAACTTTTAGGGAAGAAGGGAACTCTGCATTTTAGTCCATTAGAGCCTTGTCAATCACTCTGATCAAATTCTGTTAGTTTGTTGTTTGTGAAGTTTTTATAGTTCTCTTTTTTAAAAAAAAAAATTCTCAATACCAACTGTTTAACTGTTTCAGTGTCAGTTGAAAACTTATTCATTAGAAAAATACAGGTATATTTGGACAGTGTCTAAACCAGTGGTAAAACCTGGTCCCTACCACCCACTAGTGGGTGTTCCAGCTTTCATGGTGGGCGGTAGGGGTTTTGTCCTCTACTTTATAAATCACCATTACTGTGGAACCGGTGGGCGGTTAGAGAAAATTTTACTACTAACAGAAATACAAAAGTGGGCAGTAGGTATAAAAAGGTTGACTACCCCTGGTCTAAACCAAAATTCAAACAACTGTGTTAATTTTGTAATTGATATAAAAAAACATTTTTTCAACTATGAAAACTTATTGAGTAAATTCACTTCAGGTTAATTTTGTACCAAGTTTAAAAAGAAATTCTGTCACTATGGCCTCAGATTGATTGTGTAGAGCGAAAATCCACACATAACCTAAATAACATGAGCATCTGACAAATTGTTATTGATGAAGAATTCGGAATACAGAAGATCTGTTTGGAATGGCATAAAACTTCCATTGTTGAAGTTATTGCACTGACCTACTCCTTGTTTTTCAATGGTGTCTTTTCCTATTCTGTCTCCTAGGTCTATGTACAAACCACAACCCTGACAATATCTATGAACTTAAGTGCTTCAGTGGCCCTGGGGATGCTTTACATGCCGAAAGTTTACATCATCATCTTCCATCCTGAACTAAACGTCCAAAAGCGGAAACGTAGCTTCAAAGCAGTAGTGACAGCAGCCACCATGTCATCAAGACTATCACACAAAACTAGCGACAGGCCCAACGGCGAAGCAAAAACAGAACTTTGTGAAAATGTAGATCCAAACAGTAAGTAGTTTGAAACTTGTTGCTTTTTTTTTGCAAGAATGTTATAGAGACTGTGTTGAGAAGAATCTTATCTTTGAGAATTCATCCCTACTTTGTTCTTATCCCGAAGATTATACAGAAGTCTATCTGAAGGTGTTCTATTCCCATGAGATGTTCCCTTTATAATGTTAATCCTTTGCCCAGAGCTTTTTGATTCTCCCTGCTGAGAATAACTCTCTGGGTTGCTTTAGAATGCCATAGGCAATTTTTCTAGATATCTTCCTTTTCCTTATGGGGTAGCATTTTGAGCATGACGGTATTCTTTCATAATTGATCTCAGACTGAATACTCATTCAGGTCACCTTTATCTTATGCCGTTAAATAGAAAGGCAAAAAATAGGGTGGGTTTTTTTTTTTGCCTATTTTATGTACTTTACTCATATCAAAAAGTATGCCTTCACTCCTCATGACATCATTAAGACCATTGGCCATATTATTTTGGGGGTGACGGGAATTGAAGTCCAACAATACAGAGGATGCCTTCTGGTCTGAGGTTTTCAGTACAGCTTTAAAGGAAATGTCTTAAAATGCTACCCGTAATAACAACAACCATAAAAAAGCAATCTCAGAGCTATCTGCTTTAAAGGTAAAGGAAAAACTAAACTTTAAAAAAGTCTTGTGTTAATTTATATCCTAAATCAGTTGCTGTTTCATGTTCCAATATGAAATGGTGGTAGATTTCCTTCAACTGCAGTGAACACAAAACAACCATGCCTAGTTAAAATGGGATGGTAGTGGTTGTGCTGTTTATTTTGATGGTGCTGTTTTGATTCAGGGTGAACACTGTTCAGATGTTTATGGATGTGAATCATTTACCATGCAAATATCCTTGTTAAGCTCCATCCTCCTTTATGACTATTATTATTTGATGAACATTCATCGGGAGCAGTGCTTCAGGGTTTTGCTGGTTTCTAAATAGTTCCCAAGGTTATAGCTGCAGTTAGTTTTGATCTCCACCCCCACCCCTCAAATAATTGCTCAAATAATGAGTGTCATGGTTTTCCAACTACTCTCCCATTCCCCCCAAAAACCCTATTATTTTAATACCAACAAAATATTTTTTATCAATTCATTTCTATAACATTAAAGGGCTATTATAGTTAGAGAGAATATTTGGTAATATGAATATTCATTTAGATAGTTCAATTAAAAGACAGGTGATAGACTAACCATTTTAATTGACAGCCCTAATCATTGGCAGAGGATTCTGGTTAACTTGAACACAATACATAAAGGGAAATAAGATGCAAATTATGTCAAGAACAAAGGAATTTTAATACATGATTATTCTCATTTGAAAAGTTCTCTGAGTGGCATTCTCAGCCACTGGCAAAATGCCATAAAGTAGCTTCTAGTTCTCAGAATAGCAATAGCATTTAGAGTTATATACCACCACATTGCACTCTCTGGGCAGTTTGTAAGTGCAAGTATTATTTGACCCAACAATTTCGGTCCTCATTTTAACTAACCTTGGAAGGATGGAAGGCTGAATCAACCTTGAGCCCCATCAGGATCGAACTCTAGACTGTGGGCAGAATTTGCACTTAATCGCTATACCACCAGGCCTCCTTAATAGAATAGCTTTAAATGCTGTGTGGGTATTATGTCTGTGTGGTTAGTGGAGCCTCCCCTTGGGCTGTCTTCCTGCCTAAGAAAATAAAAAAAGCCATTGTAACAGTAATTTTAAAAGAAATGATCAAACACCAAACAGCAGTATGACCTAATGCTTAGATACAATTGCCACCAGTTTACTTAAAGTTCTTTAATTTTTGACTTTCTAAATGTTGTTGAGTCAAAACAACTCTGCAACCCCGTGAAACTGATACTTAATGGGGAGGAAAATTAAAATTGTCCATTAAACCAATTAGATTAGATTGGGTAAGGTCAGCAGACCTGTAATGTCCCATGTATGGTCTTCTCCTCTTTTTGAAGATTCTTTATGAAACAAGAGCTAATCTAACTATCCTAACCTGTGGCACTCTGTGTGATTTGGGAATAGCATTTCCAGAATTGCCACTCATCCACCACACAGGCTGTGGATCATGGAAGTTGCTAAAGAGTGTCAGATTGGAGAAAGCTGGGCGGATGTCCTGATCTAATGGTTAAATCAGAAAACTGCTTGAGTGTTGAGAAATTTGAGTCAACAACATCAGCTTGTTACTGCTTCTGAAAATGTCCTGACATGAAGAGTACCGAGGACAGTTTCTGGCATAACCCCAAGTCATTTCAACACCTCCTAAGCAGTGACTGAGTACTCTTATCCTTAATTTGGATACTAACTGTTCTGCAAGAGCCATAGGAATTGCTGTCAGATGTTCTGTGGGATGATAGTGCTTAACAATGTGTTCCTTCTTCTTTTTTTAAATTATACAATCATGTTATTTTCCTTAAATGAATGCTACAGATTTGTGTACCTCCAAACACCAAGATATTTCTTCTTCCAAAAGTTTTTTTAAAAAAAGTTAGCTATTGACTTTCTCTCCTTTTTCCTTAATGAAAGACTTTGGGGGGGGGGAGTCATTGTTATTGTATGCAGATTATTGCCCCATTGCATTCGGAAAAAGGCTATCACAGCATGCGTTAATGAATCATAGGCTGCAGATGAAGCATCATTAATAGGGCATCTGACATTTCAATCAAATATATGCAAGATCGTCAGTTTTTTTTATTACTCAGTCTTCAAACATTTTTCCTGTTCATGGTCTCAGCACTTGTTTATTCTAGCAGTCATTGTTCTCTAAACTACACTATTGTTATGTCAGTTATTCTCCATTAAACTGGCAATAAACAGAAGGAGAAGATAAATATACATATGGTGGGAGAGGTAAATTCAGAAACTTTCATGGAGCGGAGAAAGAGAAATCATTTTCTTGTGGTATTTGTAGTTACAATTGGATTATCAGATGGTCAAAGGGCTTTCTCCTCTCTCCTTTGTTCAGTTTAAAAGTGAGACTGTGGCTCATTGGAGTGCTTGCAGGCCATTTATTCTGTGCTTTGAAAAGGAATGGTCCCAGGAAGGTGGTATAGTACCAGTCATCTTTTTCTTATCCACACAAAGTCCTAATAATGATGGTATGTCATTATGGAGTCTATCTTCCAGGGCATTATTGACTCCATTTTCTGAAATGTACAGCATTGGTATTGCCAGAAAGGGCCATGGGTTCACTTTTAAATTGATTGGTAGCAAAGAAAAGACGCAATATTTCAGTCCACCTTGTGTGGGGTTTTGTAAATGCTCCAATCTTTAAAGTACCTCTTCTGAACTTTGAGTAAGTTTGTTCTCTGTGATACACCCAGGTTGATGCTTATGGAGGTACTGGTGAAGATTAGCCACTCTCCTAAAAATTTACAAGAGTGGTAAACTAAATAAAATGTTGTGCTGAATGTTTTACAATGGATAATGAATTACAATGCAGAGTGATTGTTATCTTCACCTTGTACTATGAGAGTTTTCCTATGTGGCGGCAGTGGTATACTTTGCAGCCGTCTAATTGTTGTTGGATATTGGCAATTTCCTACCATCTTATATAACTAACACTGGTAGACAAGGAGGGTGAAACTTATATTCCAACATTGTTTCATGGACTATAAGTTTATCTATTTTGATTATCAGGTATGAATTGAACTTTTGTTTTGTTTTTCTACCCAAAAATGTAGGTCTGGAGTTCCAAGTGTTCACTCATTTTCCTGTGGACACACATCCACACCCACACTTGTACCTATCAAACAAATGTTTGCTTGAATTTTTAAATGGAAAATATATGCATTGTTAAATATTTTAAGCAGGAAGCCAGTATTCCACAAAGCAAAATATTAGGCTGCAGAATCATCTTTATTTCCAAGAGGGTCCTTACATTTTACACATAAGGAATAATTTATCTTACAAAATAAAATGGGTCTGCAATCTATACTTCTACTTACCTGGTTAGAAAAAAGAAGGTGACCTGGGTGCTGTTGAGGGTATTTTGTGAGTAGGTAAAGAGCCAATGTGTGAGACCTCCATGGAATGATCTTAAACTTCCAATTGGACCTTTTTTCCTCCTCTCCACAAAAATGGGGATCCCTAGCATGGGATTTCAAAGGATCTTTGAAAAGCCCTAAAAGTCAGCTGTCCAATGCCTGCCAACCCTGTAACCATAATCACAATTTGCATCTGATGCATGTATGCTTTTTTTCATTGAAAAGCTTTGCTTTGCTATGTTTGACTGTAAGTCTGTCTGCTTTTGCTATATTTTAATTACTTCCTTTTTCAGTATCTTCAGCATCTTATAATGAAGGTGAAACTTGTACATGTAGTTTCTTTTCCCCAAAGTAATTTACTCTTCTCATGGTTTCACAGGCTAAATTTCACTGGATTTAACAAAATCTCTGATTGTGCTTTTATTTGAATAAATGGAATGTTTATTCCCCTAGTCATGACAACACTGGCACCAATAGAAGCATCTCAGCTGAATTGTTATTTTAATTTAGTGACCTGTGTTTGTTATGCCTAATTTGATACCATAAAGGCAAAATATTTGTAATTGTCAGGGATAGTTACTTTTAAAAATTCATGTTTAGACAACTACAAGATGAATGAATAGTTCAATGACATTGGATACAGAATGTTTGAGACTTTCCCCCAGTTTATTTAATGAAGTTTCTGTATTTTAATGGAACTGTAAAACTCATTACATTCCTATCTCTGTCTTTTTTTTAATTACTTGAAAATATCTGCAAAATCCCTACATATTTGGGCTTCCAGAATCTACCCCCCAAAAAAAAAAGTTTCAAAGTTACTTGTGGCCTCTAAACAATGAGATGTTAGTACTATCTTCCATATCAAAAAAATTCTGTTATAATATGTATTTATGAAAGTAAATACTTAATATTTTAAAAGGTAAAGGTTTCCCTGTCAGTCATGTCCAACAACAGGGCACAATGCTCATCTCCATTTCTTGGCTGAAAGAGCCATTACCTGAAGACAATTTCCATGGTCGTGTGGCCAGCATGGCTATATACCAAAGACCGAACTGAACGTGTCCAAGGCAACTGAATATGGTCTCTTCTAGAGAAGATACTTCATTCTTCTTCCCCCCCAAAGAGGCATTAATCACTCTCTATATCCAGTGGTGGGATTCAAATGATTTAACAAGCGGTTTGCCCAGGGTCAGGTTGGCTGTCGTGGGAGGCATGGCCCAATCTGACCCTGGGTGAACTGGTTGTTAAATTATGCACTCACCCCAGTTTCAAAGTGGATCCTGGGCACTGCACTCAATGGAGAAATAGGATATGGACCAGCTGGAATGAGGGAAGGAGGAGGAGCAGGAAGAAGAAAGAGGAAAAGTAGCCTTCTCCTTCCCTCACTCCGGTGACTCTGTTGTCCATTACTCCACTGTAGCGCAGTGCCCAGGATCCACTTTGATACCGGGGGTGGATAATTTAATCAACGGTTCACATGAACCAGTGCAAACCAGCTGCATCCACCACTGTCTATATTCAGCCATACATATACTGTAGAAGCCAGATTGAGAAACTGATCTGGTTTACAGATAATATAAATCATGCTCCTAATAACCCTATTTAAAGATAAAATGATAGGTAGCTATCTAGCTACTTTGATTGAGGCTATCATGAATAAATAAATGTCTCCAGTATTCATTTAATGGTCAGATGTGCTGTTGATATCTACCTCATATTTTTTCAATAATGGAAAATGGAAGCTACAAAGTTACTGGTAGTCAGACCTCAGAGGTATTCACCTCAGCCTTTTAAAAAGCTAGTCATGCTAGTCGTTATATTTTGAATGGAATAAAGTGAAATTTTGATCAAGGAACTCCTGACATGCTACTGATGTCAGAGATTAGAAGTGAAGAAGGGACAGAAATTCAGAAATACAAGCAGCTTTCAGGAGCTCTTTAACCTCAATAGGCTACATGGAGTGAAGGAAGAAGGCTAGTAATAAGTTCTCTCCATAGTCAGAAAGAAGTTGTGTTTGAAAGAAGCATTGTGGCTCAGAAAAGAGAGGAAGACAGGCAACCGGACTTCCCTTGTACTCTTTCCTTCTCTTTCCCTCACAGTGAGGAAAAACACTAAATTTAGACTCAGTCTATTCTCTTATACCAAGGATGACTTAATTAAATGTTGAGGTTACAATCAGATGAAGAGTGCCAATAATAAAAGTAGTGGATGTTGGTTTAAATATAGGTAGGCTGTAATGTATTTGAAGAAGTCTAGTTTCTTTTTTCACACAGGATTTGATACCCGCTCATCAACTAAAGTTCATGAGCTATTAATATTTCCCAAAAGCAAGCTAGCTTTCTTTCTTTCTTTCTTTCTTTCTTTCTTTCTTTCTTTCTTTCTTTCTTTCTTTCTTTCTTTCTTTCTTTCTTTCTTTCTTTCTTTCTTCCTTCCTTCCTTCCTTCCTTCCTTCCTTCCTTCCTTCCTTCCCCCTCCCTCCCTTCCTTCCTCTCTTCCTCTCCCCTCTCTCTCACATATACAGGCAGTGTAATGTATGATTGATGTTCTTTGAAAATAATATTTGGGAGAAAATGCAGTGTGAAATATAACACTTGACTCTTATCATCAGCTGAAGGAGTCACCTTCTGATCACTACAAGTTATATTTCTAGTAAAATGAAATGGTTGTCTGTTTCATATGCATTAAGAGAAGCTCAATTCAATTCAGCTAGGAGTTATTCTCCCTCCTTTCCATGCTATTCCAAAATGAGTTGCCAAAACACAATTCAGCTAGAATAGCGGTAGCATACATACATAAGGTTTAACTCTCCTATGAGTCTCTGTCTCTTTCAGACTAGAAGGATATAAAAATGCAATCAAATAAAAGAAGGCAGGGCTTAAAAGTTTCCATTGGTTGTGTACACGTGTTTAAAGAGGAGTGAATCGTGAATGTATCCCACAGTCTGCTGTACAAATGCTGCTATGCTGGGCTATCTCTTTTGCTTGTTCATCTGTATTAGTTTCTGACATCTTTGGCATGTTGTTGCCTACTTCATCTTTTGAGGGACAGGAGAGATAAGAAAATCAACCCATACCTCAAATTTTGAAGAGCAATGAAGACTGATAGCATGGTGAAAGGGACTGGATTCTGGACAAATCATTAATTTGTATATAAACTGTCCCAAGTCATGCTTCTGATATAAGGAGACTTTCTTTTGTGTTTGGAAATACCCAAACCTTTTGGGGAACTGCTTGGTTTCTTGACATTATGATATACTGCACCTTGACAGGTTACAAGCTTTATATTATGAGTGACACTAGCTCATAAAAATAAATGATATGATATATTTAAACCCATGGATTATATATACAAATATATTTACTTTTCCTATAGACTGCATACCACCTGTAAGAAAAAGTGTTCAAAAATCTGTTACTTGGTACACTATCCCACCTACAGTATAGCTCTTGCCTGCTTTTTTAGAAGGTAAGATAAAGATCTAACTTTTACTGCTTCATTTTTTAAAAGAAATGCATCATTAAATGTTAAAAATGCATTGACTTTACTAAGTTGCTAATGAAACCTAAAGTTGTTTGCATAGTATTAATTGAAATAATGAATTATAAAGTCAATACAAAGCTTGTGAGAATGTTTTCCAGCTAATGGAAAGCCATAGTCCATAATCTGTTTTTTTTTTTTGCCTCACAGAGTACATGAATTGCTGATATTTCATTTCTAATCTCAAAGATTGACTTCCTCAGGAGGAATGGATATGGCTAGCTTGAGAGTATGTTTTTGAGGAATGTATGATGATTGATCTCCCCATAAAGATAATATTTTTTCTCTCCTTTAAATGAAATAGAAGTTAACAAAGTTAACTTTATAACTGGATGGGGGTGAGGAAAGGAAAGGGAAAGAAAAGGGAAAAAAATTCTCTTAATGAAGAAATTAACTTCAATCCCTATTTCATGCCACCTGTGGCTAAAAGAGACAAGTTTTGGGAACTATAAGCTGGTACATCTGAGAAAATTTTGAATGATGAGAAGCTATGAGATCTTTATACATCTGTTCTTAGCATTCAATGAGATAAGATGGTAAGATCACACTCCCTGGTCATTTCCTCAGAGGATTTATCATGTTACTCAATAGTTACAATTCACTGTTTAGGGTCCTAAATAAATACAGGTCTTTGTTGAAATAGTGGATCAGTCTACTAGCTTGTGAGCATCAGGCTAAGCTGAAGTGCTGAACTTTTTAGCTATTTTGGATTCACCCTATTTCTCTCATTCTTTCATTGAACACAAGAAAAAAGGGGTTGTGTGAAGAACTCTTATCTATAATACGGATCATATGCTCATATACTCATATTCTAATAGTTTCGTGATTTTCTTTTTGCAACTTATTTACTGTTTACTGCTTGGGTGAGGGGATTATTTTTTTCTAGTAAACTGATGTATTTGTGATATTATGAAAATGTTGGTTAAAATTGCTTCCTTATTAAAATATTAATTAAAGGCTTTGATTGATTATTGATAAACAGCCATTTTTATCCTTAGAAAGGTTGTTGCAAGCATCTGCCTCAAATAAATCAAAAGACATTTGATCTTAACCTTGTTTGGAATGTGTGGTTTTCTCTCCCATAAGGGTTTAAGTAATCTAATCAGATATTTTCATTTCAGTTTTTAACTTTTTTTTTCTGAAGCCTTAGAGAGAGTTCCCAATGGAAACATCTCCTGGCACTTAGAATCAAATTAATGCTTCCTTAATGGATCTTTTGTGATGACAAAAACAAACAGAAGAAACAGCAGGAAAAGATTGTAGGATAAGCAAGGGAACTCTGTAGACCCTGTTCTCTCTTACAAATTTGTTAATACGATAGGTAATAACACAATAAAAGTCTTGTCTAAAAGCACCCAAACAATGCATTCCTATCACTTTTATTTCTAAAGAAGGCAAAGAGTGTGAAAAATCAGATAATATTCTGGTAAACCAGAATACGTTAATCTCCCTGTTTGATTTTGTGCAAATTTTTATTTTTTTCCAATTGCAAGTTTTGTTTGGTTCCACATTTTGCCTAATGTCTACATATCTGAACATATTTTTCTAAGACTGTAATGCTTTTAAGCAGTTTTCTCTTAGCATAATGCATTCTTTGATATTCATTACCATTAATACACTGTATAATCCCTCTATATATATTGTCCACTTAATTGACCTATCGCCTGAACCTAGGGGTGGGATTCTATCAGTTTGCACCTATTCGCTAGAACCAGTTGTTAACATTCTAAGCAGTTTGGAGAACCGGTTGTTAGAAGAAATTACTGGCCTAATCCTGTAAGGAAGGCAGGAAGGAAACATTCTGGTGTTGCTGACAGAAACTGTCTTTCCATTAACCCTTATTACATTCTTGGCAGAACTAGACTTCCTGCCTCTGGAACTTCTCTGGAGTTTTTTTCCTCTCCTTTGCTGGTACTTTGCTTGTGTGGAGTGACCATTTAAAGTTACAATGGCACTGAAAAAAGTGACTTATGACCATTTTTCACACTTACGACTGTTGCAGCATCTTCACAGTCATGAGAGGCCAGGAGAGGAGATGCATGGCTCGATGTGAGTGATATTGAGTTGGCCACACCCAGCCAATAACATGACTACTAAGCCATGTCCACCCAGTCACATGACCACCAAGCCACACCCACCACCTAAGCCATGCCCACAGAACTGGTTGTTAAAATTTTTGAATCCCACCCCTGCCTGAACTCTAATAACTGATTTCCAAAAACTCATCTCTTCTACTTTTCTTGCCAAGGCTAGAGAAGAAAAAGTATGCAGGCTACAAGGCTGCTAGCGTTCCTGGCACCAAACATTCCCATTTTCCTCACGGAAGGAAGAAGGGATGAGAAATCAATGTTGTGCTATTAGCTTCTTTATCCTGTGGGATGCCATTCCCTCATGCTTTTTCTCCTGTTATCTTGTCTTGTTAACCATAAGTGACAGAGACAATAAAGAAGCAGGTACTTTGGATGCTTATTCTTTTGGCACCTCAAAAATCTAGTCCGCATAGAAATTCTTCTATTTTGCCACTTGGAGAAGTAATTCCTCCCTTTCCCTACAGCAAAGGTACCCCTTAACCTAGGTACTGCATTGCTTAAATGGTGGGGTGGAAAGGTTGAATTTTAAATACGTAACCAGTGGGATTTCTATCCATGTGTTGTTTTGATGTCCCAATAGTCTTCTCTAAAATGCTGGACATATACTTTGACATATACTTGCCACAGCCAACTCGCTGTAGAACAACTTGCTGTCACTCTCTTGCCACAGGACAACTCACTGCCGGACAAGAGTTACATTAATACCAAAGAAATGGTGAAATAGAATCATTAAGAAAGATGCAAAAGAAGGGACAAAATAAAATGTGAATGGCAAAAATTGAAATATTTTTATTTTATTTTAAATGATTAAATAGAATTGTTAAATTGTCCCACAGTGAGTTGTCCCATGGTGAGTTGATCACAGTGAGTTGTCCTGCAATGAGTTGGCCATGATGAGTTGGCTGCAGTGAGTTGACCATGGCAAGTTGATCATGGTGAGTTGGCCGCAGCAAGTTGACTGTAGCAAATTGTCCCATTCCTATACCATAGAGGTGTTTCCCCCTGGAGTAGCTGCTCTTCCTCATTGCTTGTACTGCAGTGCAGAAGCTGCAGAGAACTTTTTAAATCAGAATTGGGTCTTAGGTTGCAGTCCTTTAGATTTGTGAGAGATTGAGAGGAGAATTTATGGAAGCAACAGGAGGGACATTAGACCTAAACTGCCAACAGATGGGAGAGGTACCTGCTGCTACTACTACTACTACTACTATTATTATTATTATTATTATTATTATTATTATTATTATTATTATTATTATTATTATTATTATTATTATTATTATTCAGCCTAGATTGCTGAAAGCCAGAAAAGAAGAAATTCAAAATATCCAAGGGACTCTACTTTAATGAATAACGGCTGGACTTTCCTTATCAGAGTTTCCAAACCACAATGCTTCTGCCCTAATTCTTTCATGAGAGCTCTTTATCATGTCATTCTTCACCTTTCCATTCCTACATTATAACCTGCAATGCAGAGCTTGAGAAGATGCCATCAAGCCAGTTTTCCCAGTTATCATGGTTCTGCAGGCTGTATATGTTCTTTTTCTGTAGGAAAAAGAACTCACTTCTTTTCCCCCATGGCTGTGGGTGGGTCTCCAGAAAACTGCTGGATGTTCCAACTGGCACCTCACCTGGACTTTCATTCATTCTAAGTTCTCATTGTAGACTAAATCCCTGCCTGTCCAGCTTTGTTGCTGAGACAGAAAATGGATCCAAAATACAGTCCACAGCTCTTTGAGGCAACATGCTTCTGTGTTCCTGCACACTTTGTGCTATACTGCGCAGTCATGCATCTTATTTCTTGTCACTATATATCACCCTTGTTTTAAGAGCTGTTAACACTATATGGAGATGAAGCACTGTTCATGAGACCCTGTACATTCCTGGTTATTACTGCCAATCATCCTCTCTTGATCCAAAATATCTTAGAGGATATGAGCAGCAGTTTTTCACATACATCCATTTCTGCCAGATACAATTGCAAGTCAGCATAGTACATAGAAAATGTTACACGGGGGGAACTAAAAATACACATTTCCTTATAATTGGAGTCTCCAAATTGGCTACTATCTGATTTTGGCTATTTCTGCCCATGCACCTTAGTAATGTTGTTTTCCATATAGCTCATTCATTTGATGAAGTCCAGCTCTTTGAATTCAGCTAAGATGTAAGGCTTACATGGAGGTTTGATTTCCAGCACATTATCTGAGTCACTGCATTTAAATGAGACTGATAACAGTTCAGAAAGTTAAGCTGGTGCATATGTCTTTGAAGAGATGGAAGTGAATAGCATGACCCTCCAACTATTCAGCTACATCAGAGTGACTAGAGCTTCGTTCCAGCTGGAATTTTCAGGATCAACTGTTTCATTTCCTGATACATTGCTACAAAATGCTTCTCCATCTGGACAGCTAGGAAAGTGTTCATTGCCTGCATTAGTAATTCACATAATTATTGATTACAACATCAGCCCTTGCCATCTGTAAAGTTTTTCCTAAAGGCCAGCTTTGTTATCAAGTTCACATTAGAGAGTATATTAAATTAGTTGTCAATTAGCATTTCAACCTTCTGGATATAGAATCTTTATTTCCATTCATCAGACTATTTGCTTTACCTTCTGAAAGCCAAAGTAAGTATACCAAAGAGCCTAATGGAAATCTTGTTAGGCTTTAGGCCTTGAAAGCTGAGGTGGGTTTTGTATTTACTGAGAGATGGTCTTGGGCTTTATAGTCATTTTTTTTGGCTATTCAAGGCATCATGTTAAACCCATATGCCTTGACAAGTAATAACAACGATAGTCACAGTAAGATGATTACTTGAGAGTTTGTCATAGATCTGGGAGGAGAAATAATGTTTTCCTGGATGAGTGAAGATCTCTTCAAACCAAAGCTGGGACTTTTATCAAAGGATCCACTTACTATTTTTTTTTTGTTTTGTTTACTACACTATACTTTCAGACTCCAATCCAATAGCAAGGGATATAAGAGGTGTGAACCAATGCTCAATGTAGAGCATTGAATTTCTTATTCCTGCTGTTCACATTTTACTTACTTGAGCTATGATTTGAGAAGGTAAGCAATAAGTCATTCAAGTGACAACTGTAAGCATAACTTTTCAAGTAAGAATTGCATTCTAGTGAGAGGTACATTTCAGAAATTTAGCTGTATAACTTGGAAGAGATCTCGACATGGATGCCTGCTAAATTTAAAATATTTTTAAATTAAAATTTCCACATTTTTACTTGATTTCTTTGAACATATATTAAATTTTAATACTGGTTCACAAAAATATATAATAAAATTGCAGGTTTAATTGAAGCCTCTCTAGGATCTTAGTGACACCAAATAGGTTCATTTGTATCATGGAAAAATTATTGTATAAGATGTTGTTCCCCATATCTTTATGTGAATGGGCTATGAATTATAAGTACAATAACATATGCTCCAATATTTAAAAGTTTACCATGTTAGTAAAAAAAAAATCAAGTACATTTATAATAAATTTATAAAAAAGAAAAAACAATACTGGTATCAAAGGTTTAAAAATATTTAAATAACTGGATAAGCAAATAAATAAATAAATAATAAACTAGATCTATTATATACTGCTATGATAATGAACTAAAATTGCATTAGCAGTAGATCAAACAGAATAGTGGATTCAAGACAACTTAGTGGGGGTTTGGACCTTCAGTGGGGGTTGGACTAGATGACCCACAAGGTCCCTTACAACTCTGTTAATCATCAAAAAGTTAATCATCAAAAGAATGCAGTAGCCTAAATATTTAAGATTTTTAATGACATTTATATGCATCTACATAGACACATAAATAGACACAGAACCATATGCTGGTTGGTCTGTTGGATTGATAAAGCACAGCAGACTAAGTTGAGCTATGGCTGTGATAGGTAGAGTATGTCTGAAAATATAATAAAATGTAGGAGGGTGAGAAATGTGACTGAATTTTGTACAGCCCAGAGCTTAGTAAATGTTGCTTGTATGGAAATAATTGCCATAGGAATACAAACTAGTCATAAGAATCAGATTTGCTTTTGATTATCCCTAGTCATAAGAATCAGATTTGCTTTTGATTATCCCTCAAAACACATTTAAATTCAGCACATCGTATACTCACACATGAAAGTAGTTCATACACTATTTTCACTTGCTTTTGAATGAGATAGATGAATTGTTGCCATAGTTACTGCTAGTTTATATTATACCTATCATATGTGGGGGCCTAAAACTGCTTGTTCTGTTACATTTCTATGAAGAACATTTGCAGGCCATTAAATGAAAGCTGGAAACTTTCTTCAGTAGGATTGTTCCAACATCACTCTAGCCTTTGTTTTCCAATTTAAAAGAGTGGATAGAACTAGCTCTTTAAACTACAGATATTTTTGTGCTAGACTAGCTAGATTGGAGCAAGTGTTCTTTGTATCCCTTTAGAATTAAGTACATTCTACTTTTTAATTAATGAATAGACACAGTCAAGGAGCCCAAGGCACACTGCTTTGAGTGCTCCATAACAACTATCTGGAAACTGAGTCATGACAACTGGATTTCTTTTCTTTTTGCTGTTTATTTAAGTAGCTTCTTCAGTTTGGGACAGTAAGGGACTAATGAGATAAGGAAAATGTTTCAAACCCAAAAAAGAAAAGAAAAGTCCTATTGCCATGATTCAACTCCCAGTTAACACTAGCTGGATGACTGAATATTCACGGACATGTCCTTAACAGCTACTGTATACCAGTCTTTACTGTTATAAGGATTGATACTCTGGGTTTGAAAAGCAGAAGTAACAACAACAACTGATTAAACTTCTATGCTGCCAATTTTCAATGGTTCTGGGGTGCTCACAGCCATGAAACATTGAAATTAAATTACAATCAATAAAAAAATAAAAAGATGGCAAGCCTGGCAGACCAGATGGAATGAAGCAAGGGCCTTCACTCTCCGTCACTGGATCCAGTTCTACATGGCTCTTCCAAACAACAGCTGAATAGGTTCCATCCAGATCTTGGGGTAACCTTTTTTTACATGGTGTATTTCTGAGGACCTGATAGATGATCATTGTTTAATCAAGGTAACCTAGCAGATGTTTTGGGAGACAAGCAATCCCTTAAATAATCAGACCATATGCCAGGTAGGGTTATAGAGACAGAGATATGTGCTTCCATCATAGAGATGGAGTACAATGAGGAAACAACTTTTCTGCATTGAATGCTATTTGTAAGCATATAGAAGCATGTGATACCCTTCAGAAAATCATTCCAAAATCTACACAGAGATAATTTCATAGTTTGAACTGAATTATGAAAGTAACAGTGTAAATCATTAACTGCAAATTAGCAGTGCACCTACCACCACTGTGAAATACAATATTTCATGGACAAAGTACCGGTATTAGAAAAACTGTTAATTTAAGAGTTTAGATGGAAACATCGGTCAGTTTCTCGGTCTTGTTATTTTTAAGTAGCTGAAATGCATTTAAAAGAGAAATAAGCTAAATAGACAAAATGACCTAGGGTTGCAATAGCTACATTTACTGAATTTAAAACCCAGAAATAATATTGCAGTTAGATAAGGAATAATGGCATTATCCAAAACAAATTCCTTTAAAAGAATTTACTGAAAGTAATAGATAGGATGCAGTAGAAGGAACTATCATCAAGAGTAGAAGGAAGCAAACCTATTCCATAATAATAGATATCATTCAACACTTTAGAGCAGTGGGTATCAGTCTGGGTTCTCATAATGACTGATGGTCTATAAAGATATTATTGGTAGTTCCTGATTTAGGTTTATTGCATACAGCGTCCACAAGGATTGATTGATTCATTCATTCATTTAAAACATTTATATTGCTGCTTATCTCACATACTTGACTCTAACAATTGGTGCTTTACAATTAAAAACACAATGAAAATAGGACAAAACAACCAAAATTAAAAACAATAAAACATCAATAGCATAAAATAGGTGCTAAGAAAATAAATAATGTCCCTCATTTCAATTAACCATGTAACAGATCATCCATGGTGGCCCCAGGCTGGATGGAAAAGACAAGATCTTAATACATTGTGAAAGACCAAAAGGATTGAGCAAGTTTAATCTCAGGAGGGATAGGTCAGATGCAGACAATCAGAACCACTCCAGAGCCAGAATCAATAGGCCCAAATAGATACTTTATTGCTGACCACCTATATCGTAAGAATCTCACCAAACTATCTACCTTCCCTATAACCTAAGGGTTACAGATAAAAACTTCAGACTTTTCTTCCCCTAAATTGACTCCAACAGGAATGTTTCTTTACTCCTCGTGGATGGACCCTCTCTCCTTCAACCAGTAATTCTATCCAAAGGATGGGCAACATGGCTGAAAAGCCTCTTTTTCTAAGTCCCACCAGATGATATTCTTTAATGTACAGGACCCAGAGCAAGATTTGCAAGATTTGGCAAACTACTTATAAGATTTTTGCTTTGATTTCCCATAAAACTGTGTTTTATTTTAAGGTTCAATTTCCGGGGTACCATCCATGCCGTGCTGGAATGGAACTCAAGACAGGATTATATGCTGGTCCCCTAATCTTTGGATGATAAGGTTATGATCTGCAGAAATGAATAAGATGGGATCTTCTGAATCATCTATAGAAACTGAAAGTATGGATGGACCAAGGACTAAATAATATTTTTTTTTATTTACATAGTGCAAGCCAAGTTGCTCAGATATTGTTGTGAATTATCCCATTTTCTCCTCACATGAATCTTGAACAAGTTAGCTTTGGAGATAACTTTACCTGCAGTCTGAAGCTAATCAGGAATTTAAATTTTATCAGTTGTGAATTATATTGATGCTTATCTTATTGCCTATGGGCATGAATGTAATTGAAGATACCTGATTTGGCATCCTTCCTTATTTCTTTTCAATCTGGTTCTTTTAATTTCAAAGTGTTCCTGTATGAGGGGGAAAATTAGAAGTGTTATGTGTTTCAAACAAAATTTGGCAAGCATTGAGGTCCATAGGCATGATTGGAAAATAAAAGCTGCAGGTGGCTTTGGAAAAGAGAAAGGAAGGTAACTTTGAAAGAATAGACCACTACCCAAAGCAGAAAGTGAGGGAAAAGACTTGCAAGTTTCTGTTACCTCAGCCAATGTTAACAAAAGTAGCTTTAGCTTTTCTGTGGAATTGATTTCTTGATCTGGTCTACTAGTAGAGCTGACACTATAGCTCAGCATGCTGACTGGGGAATTCTGGGAGTTGGGGTCCACATATCTTCAAAGCCACCAGAGTTGAGAAATGCTTCTATAGCTACATACTTTGAAAATGGAGCTACTTGAGAGTAGTAGGGAACATTTCCATCCATTTACCTATTAGTTAATTGATCTTCATTGAAATTGGAAATCTTATAGCTGCTCTAGTTGCCTCTTTGTGACAGACCCACAACATGCTCTCAAAATTGACTTTAGACACCTTTAAGAATTTCACGTCAGTTGACACTGAAATGGGAGAACCACAAATCATTGAATCAATATTTATGCTTTTCTTTTTAACCAGGGATCCTTAAAAGGCCAGGCTTTCTTGCAGAATACTGCTTTTTACAGCTACCCAGAGTTTTTAGTTCAGTTTGTACCATTATATAAAAAAAGCTTTGGGGGAGTTGGGTGGTTAATAGAAAATGAGGATGAGCAGACAATCTACAAAAATAACATCTTCTAATCTAAAATAACATCTTCTAATCCTAGCCCCAAATATGAGGATATACAATTTTCTTTCAATGGCACTTCCTTACATTCTTGCTTCAGAAAAAATAATACGTAAAATTTGTCTGAATCAGACCTAATCCCCCTCCTTTTTTAAAACTGACTATTTAGAATCATCCCTAATAGTCATTGGTTGATGTTCTGAGATTTTTGCTTCTCAAAACTGTGGTAACATTACTGAGTTAAAGACATGATTTTCTTTTTAAAAGCTTCCAATCCCTTAGCACCAATAGGATCTTCTCTTGGAATTTAAAAACACATTTGAAAAAGGAATTTTTGGTGAGACTTTGGGGGAGAGAGGAAAATACCCACTATAGACCATAGCCTATAATCTTTAGATTAGTCAGGCATTTCTTTGTTTTTGCTTTGATGACTCAAACAGAGAATTAAATGAACTGATGCAATTACTCTCCGGTCTCATTTGTTTTTCATCTCTTCTTGAGTATATTTGCAATTTATTTTTAGCATCATTTCTGGTAAAATGAAGTTGGCTTCATTTCTCTGGTCGTTGCCCAGGGAGAGTTTATGCTTCTGAATTTCATATCCTCAGAAAAGTTTAATGTCTTTGTCCATTAATGAGACTTATACCTCCATTGATTTACTAAAAAAGATTTACTAAAGGATGTTATATGCCTACAGATGCATTTGCTTTAGATTTATAGCCAATCCTTTGTACATTACTATAAGCATATATAGGTCAATAGTAATGTACTGATATATTTTCAGTAATTTCTTCTGCAAATTAATGGGTTTTCATGCTCTTAGCCAACAGTAAACTATTAAAGATAAAGACTTTCTATTTATTTCCTATTTTGCATTGATTACATATCTATATAGTTGATAGATATTTGCATAGTTCAGATGACACAATATGAAATATAATTATTTTCTACAAATTATATGCCGTCTGTTGAGAACATGGAAGAGCAGGCATGTTCATTGCTTTTAAAAATGCAATTCAATTGTTTGTAAGTGCTTACTACCTATAGTCTCTCAACTTCAGGACCTCTCAGGACCCCAGGAATGTTCCAACACTGAAAGTTTTTAAGAAATAATTGGACAACCATTTATCTGAAATGGTATAGGGCAATGTTGGCTAACCTTTTTTGGCTCCTGTGCCAAAAATTGTGCACGTGCTTGCACTCTCGTGCTCATGTGCCAGCACCCAGAAGGCAATGCGTGCCCCCCATCCCTCCTACACATGCACACGCAATCCCCACCCACCCCTGCTATCCCTTTACCTGCACTGTGCCTTGCAGCTGATTTTCAGCCAGTTTGAGGCCTTTTTTGGCCTCCCAGAGGCTTGAGGAAGGCTTCTGCAGGCCAAAAACTAGCCTTGTTTCATCACTTCCAGTATTTTTGGAAAAACAGGAAATGGTGAAATGGGCCTTGTTTTTTGCCTGCAGAAGCCTTCCTCAAGCCTTTGAGAGGCCGAAAAAGGCCTCAAACCAGCTGAAAATCAGCTGTGAGGCACATGTATGTGCAGTGAGGTAAATTTGCGTGCAGCTCGCTTATTGGCACAAATGGCTCTGCGTGCCACCTGTGGCACGCATGCCATAGGTTCATCATCAGGGATATAGGGTTTCCTGCCTGAGCAGGGGGTTGGACTAGAAGTCCTCTAAGATCCCTTCCAACTCTATTATTCTGTTTTGTTCTCTTTTTTCTTATTAATTGTATTAGAAATGATAATTATTTTTATGTACTTATTTATCTACTTCAGAGTATTATTTCATGCAGGAAAGCTTTTGTATTTCCACATTTTTCTCTTAATTTTCCCAATTTATGACACTAAGAGTTAAAGGATCATTGTTGATACATAGAAATAATATTAGAGTGTTGCTCCTGCAAGAATAATTCTATTTCAATAAATTGCTTATTCTCTACATATATACAGGCCAAGTTCTTATTCTCACTACAGAGTGGATCAGGCTTAGTTTACTTATGTGAGTCTTGCTTCTTGTTATTTTAAAATCTGCTAAAATAAAATTGTATTTTCATATTATGAAACATCTTCCAGAAGCTTTCTTTCATGAATATACATCTCCAAGATAGTCCACTGTTGTAGTGTATTTTCTAATGATAAGCCATATTTCTTCCTCGTCTTATCTCCTGCTATTATTTCCATGGGCCAATTGTAATAAATGTGGCACTTGCCATGCTTTCTAAGTACTCCATCTAGCACAGGGCTGTCAAACTTCCAGCCCATGGGTTGGATGCATCACATGCTGGCCATGCCCATGCCTGGTTTAGTGAAGGGAAAAAAAGTTCCGATACATCATGTGACGCAGGAGTGGGATTCAATTTTTTTAGCAACTGGTTCTGTGGGCTTAGTTGGTGGTCATGGTTTGGTGGTCATGTGACTGGCTGGGCATGGCTTAGTGGTCATGTGACTGGCTGGGCATGGCCAACTTGACATCATTCACATCGAGGGGCGCTTCTCCTTGCCTTGCCTTGCCTTTCATGGCTGTGGGGATGCTGCAATGGTCATAAGTGTGAAAAATGGTCATAAGTCACTTTTTTCAGTGCCATCGTAACTTTGAATGATCACTAATTGAACTGTTGAAACTTGTAAGTCAAGGATTACCTGTACAAAAATACAAAAAGCTTCTTTGCTTGCAAAAAGCTGCCCTAAATACCAATCATTAGATTAAAAATACCTGCAAGCAGAGTTACAAATCAGGCAGGGTGCCAGAGCACCTTGAGGAATTAAAATAGTTAAAATGCAATGATAACTATCAGCAGCCAACTCTTGCTCATAAAGCAAAACCCTTTAGCAGAGAGGTCATTTAAGATCTCCAGAAAGAGCACATCCAGGAAAAGCAATCCTTAGATCCATTTGCACCACTTAAAGACATCAGCTGGTCTCACTCACCCCACAAGATATCATAAGGAAATAATCCAGATTTAAGGAAAGATCACATGCCCCCAGAAAGGCAGTAAAGTATCAGTGCCAAATTTGCATCACCTCTTGGAAGTACACCCCCAAAAGACAGTGCCAGATACCACTAAAGAATGTTACTCTTCTTGGTTCCTTGTCTTTAAAAGCTTCTTTCCAGCAGCTCTGCTTCATTATTCAATTATTTCTTCAAAGTGCTAATCTCAGCTGGAAGAACTCCAACAGGGGAGTATGTTCTCCCAACAGCAGTGTAAAAAAAGCTTAAAACAACCCTTCCCCTTTAAGAATGTCAAGCAAAGTACCAGCAAAGGAGAGAAAAAAACTCCAGAGAAGCTCTGGAGACAGGAAGTCTAGGCCTAGCACCACCGGCAGAATGTTTCCTTCCTACCTTCCTTACAAGATTAATCCTTTAAAGTGGAAAAAAAACAAAAGGAGATTTCTTGCAACAACTGGTTCTTTGAACTGTTTAATAAGTTAACCACAGGTTCTAGTCTGGGTGAGAATTGATAGAATCCCACCCCTGATGTGAAGTTGCCATGATGATGTGAGTTTGACACCTCTGATCTATCAGAACCTCAAGGTTTCAGGTCATCTGTATTCAGTCAAGGAACAGCATAAAATGAAAGTGAGACAGACAAATGGAAAATACAAAGCAGCAATTCAGGTCCAAGATCCTTTCAAGCAGAAGAGAGAAATAGCATTATAGTGTAGACTACAGTAATTCTCAAAATTGTGATACTTTAACCTAAAAACTATCTTAAACCTTAAATCTATAACTTAAATCTATAACTAGAATAAAGCCTAATAAAACTACAATCATTTCAAAATACTTCCTAAAACTAAAAAGTATTAATTATTCATCTATAATCGATAAAACTGCAACATTGTGGAACTGAACAAAAAGGCAATAAAATCGTCCCTGTACCAACTTTTGCATTACTTCCATTGCAGTAAAATAAAGTATGCTGGAGATACTAAGCAAGTGATAAGAGGCATCAAATCTTTTGAAAGGAACTACAAAGTTTTTTTCTGAAGTGCTTGACCAATCTTCTAACTTAGGGATGTGAAACTCGATTTCATTGAGGGCCAGGATTGTGGTTGACCTTGGGGGTATGGTGGCTGGGAGCGGGGCTGGCCAGAGTGGGCATGGACAGTTTCCTGCCCCCCTCCTTCTCATTCCCATCTCCTTCCTCCCTCCCTCCCTCCCTCTCTCCTTCTCATTCCCATTTCTTCCCTCCTTCCCTCTTCCCCCTCCCTTCCCTTTCCTGGGGTAGAAGATGACACACACACCCCTTACTAATGTCTGCTCAGATACCTGCTGCTTGTTTTTTTCCCAAAAGAAAAAGGGTCAGCATTGTAACTTTTTAAGGATTTGAAAAGCCATTCTTTTAATTTTAGGTTTTCAATTTTGGGGACAACCCCATTCCTCCTTCCTGTGCCTCCTTTATTTCCAAGAAAAAAAGAAATTGAAGGAAGGGAGAAGAAGAGGGGGTGAAACACATACGCGCGCATGTGCGCATGCGCGCGCGCGCACACACACACACACACACACACACACACACACACACACAGAAGATGAATCCAAAGTCAGAGAAGGAATGGTTACAAGCCCGAGTCACTGCATCCTCCACTTCCACCACCTCTGCTTCCAAAGGAAAAAGCCCCCAGTCCAGAAAGGATGCTCCCAGAGCTGGAAAGCCACACTTTGAAGCAAGGAAAAAGGAAGAAAAACCTCATGATTTTAAAAATTCAGGGACAATTCCTCACCCCCACCCCCATTTATAGATTAGCGTCTGAATGGCCTGGGCCAGGGCTGAGGTGACAGGGGCTAGTCCTTCACTGTGTCAAGAGCAGCCCTGAGGTCAGATCTAGCCACATTGTGGGCCAGATTTGGCCCATGGGCCTTGGGTTTGACACCCTTGTTCTAGCTACTTTGTGCAATAGAGGCACCAGGAGATTGGTCCAAATGATCCTGTAAAATTTATACTGTAATAATAGTCTCTCATTAGCATACATGGGCAGGTATGTTCAATTAATGGGTACAGTAAGGTAGGAGAAATTATATTTTTTGTCATGGAATTGCATACCAGCTGTATGGATGAAGTCGGAGACACAAACACAGACTTGTAGTCTTTATTATTACCATCCATAAAGAACACAAGATAGTCAGTAATACAGTAACATCATAAGGTAAATTTAATAGTACAGTATATAGAACACAAAGAAGAAAAAGGAGGGGGAAAGAGGAAACCCTTTATACTTACAGCAACCAATCATAGCATAGATAGCATCATTCATGAGTCAGCACTCTCTAACTAATCAACTACAACTTTGTGTTCTGGCCTTTTGTACACTTTACTGTTCCAGCTACTATCCTAACATTTTCTCTAGCTTTAAAAAAAATACTGTTCTCAGCTTGGGAAAAGCAATAGAATAGAAATAATTTGATGATTCTCGTAGACATTATCAACCCCTAGTTTGTAATCTATTTACTTAACTTGATGCTTCATATATTTTATTCCTTGGATTAGCACTTTCTGAGCTGGAATATATTCCAATGACATTAAAAAAAATGGTGCCCAAAACATCTTCTATGCAACTTCTGCCTTCTCACCAATTTCCTGCAACAATTGCAGGTGCCAATTCTTATGAAAAAAAAATGTACTTTTGAGATTTAACCATCAAACTCCAAACTTAATTTTAGGCATCCCTATCTCCAGTCTAAGATGGGCACTGGCTGTTCCATTAGGGAAGCAAGGATGACTACCAAGAATTTCATCTGCACCAACTACAGTTTATTCGTAAATTAACTGGTGTAAATTCTCATTTCTGTGCGACATAGAATTTGTGCCCAACATTTTGCTTGAAATGGTTACCTAGTTCTTAAATAAATGTTTGAATATAAATTCTGCAGCAGAAAAAGGAGGTACCTATCAATAGATGTATCATTACATTTTTCCCCAAAGGTCTGTTCTGGATATTAAATTAAGACAGCTATAACATTTAAACAAGTAACATACTGGGAGGTTTTCATTTCTGAGTGTTGATGAAGAATTAAAATATGATCTGTTGTTGACCTCACTTTTATAAATACCACCTACATATTCCCAATTAGACTTCTGATTCTATCCAGTCTTGTAATTTGTGATGTAAATGTCTAGTATATTATTTTCTAACCATACTTAGAAAGCCAATCAAACTATAATTAACCAGGTTGTTGTGGTCTTTTTTTATAAATAGATATGGCTATTCTAAGCCTCAAGTCTTTTGGAATATTACCAGTTTAACTAATAAATGTTAATAAGAAGGATATGAGGAGAGGACCCTACCAGTTTAACATCGTAGCCAATAAGATTTATCTAAGGCGCAATTATTGCTAATTGAAAATGACCTCAAGGCAGAAGTTAAGGGTCCCAAGAAGACATTATTTTGGGGGGCAAAGTAGCTTCTCCTTGCAAAAAGCCCAACATACTAATTTATCAGAGTGTGCTACTTGTATATTCTTTCCCCTCAGCCATTTCCAGCATTATACAATTCACAATCATTCATTGCCAATTCACTCTCAGCTGTGTTCTTATTTTATGTTTCCCTACCTTCAATAACTTTTTCACTAAAGTACTCAAATTATCCACTTTCTTTTTGTCATTGATGTTTAACTTGCAATCATGCATTCCATTTTCCCTGTAAAATAAAATAGCTTGCTCTTTGATACTCTAATGTTCAGATCCATATTGCTTCATACAAGCTACCTATATTATGTGAGAATCATTGCTTTCTCAATCAACAAAAATGCATCATTTATGTACAATATTCCCACCAGACATTCCCACCAGAAGCACTCATTGAATCCTGTCTTGCATCAAAATGGCATCTCAGATTCTTGTCTTCTTTCTCCTCAGTTGTGGGCATTCCATGTATTGCCTTCTTTTCTTCCAATGGTCCATGGCATCTTCTATCCATGGTCTTAATTGTAGTGAAGACCCCACCTCAGCTCCATAACCGTGCTAAAGATCTCATAATTCACTTTATTGTAACTTTTCTTTAAATCAGCAAATATATAATAAACTTCAGTGTCATACAAATTATAGCCATTTGTGGGAAATGGTTTCTAATGCTGGCCTAAGTTTATTTCAAGGATAACACAGTACTTTCTTTGTTAAAACTACTTGATTTCCATTTGCATTGTTTTCTAGAAAGTAACTTCCTCATGGATACTTATTTGAACCATAGTGTGCATTCTTTTAATACCTCATATCGGTCCTTTATAAAACATCATTGTTAAATATGATTCTATTCTGTTTTTCATTTAACCAGAAAACAAAATGTATATCATTTTTCTGTAATAACTTTTTTGGCCTGAAATTCCTTAGATCAACTTTAATATATAGCTTGAAGCACTCTCATGAGAGAAGTCTTACAATCATGTCAGGAAAATAATAAATATGCATTAAGCAGTGTTCATGTTGTAAATTATTTAAATTTTTCTGGATAGATACAATGGAACAAGCAAACACACAAACCAAATTACTTTTATTTTAAACCTCACAAATTATTTTCTTGTTATTCCCTAGCAGGACATCTTGTTTCTTTACTTACTTCAATTCCACACAAGCTATAAATGAATCTTTTCAAAATTATATGAACAACTGTATGAAATATTAAATCTTGTGGTAAAAAAAATAGGTTTTTCTTGAGCCAGGGGCAGTGTTTAGTGTGTAGAAATAAAGGCAAATATTTATCTCCCAATTTCAGTCCTATTTTGGTTCATATTATCTTTGTGTGAGAAATGGAACGGTGTGGTATGCTGGATACTCTGTAGTGGATAAGATGATGCTTCCGAGAGTTATAAACACAGCACGAAAAATCATCGGTTGCTCTCTTTCTTCTTTGGAAGAGATTGCGAAGACCAGACTCCTCTCTAGAGCACAAAAAATCTCCACAGACTGTGCTCAACCTGGTCATTCATATTTCAAATTGTTACCATTAGGGAGACGTTATAGGTGTCTTAAAATGAGGACTAATAGACTGAGAAACAGTTTATTTTCCAAGACAATAATTGTCTTGAATCAAACAGTACATTTGTGATTTAGTTCTATGTATAACGTGGCATTCTTAAACTATCTAACTTAATACAGTACATGTTTTAAAAAGGTTTTAGACTAAGTTTTTAATTATTATTATTACTTTAATTATTTTACTTTTTAAATACTGTGTAGTGTGATTGTGATGTGGTGTTTGGGGCACTGTGCTGGAGTAGCTTTCAAATTTCATTGTATTTTGAATGCAATGACAATAAAGGTATTCTATTCTATTCTATTCTATTCTATTCTATTCTATTCTATTAAATGCTGCAACTAAATTGCATTAAATGCATTTAAAGAATTGCATTAAAATTAAACATTCCATGCTTCATTTGTATTAAATTATATAAAACATATACTTTACAAAAATGAAAAAAAGAAAACTCTAGCACTGATATTCTGTTTGAAGTTGATTTGGTCATGTTGCAGGGTTGTTTATCTATTTATTCAACACCAGCCTGCATATTCATGGGAATGAACAATATTCAGCTGATGATACCTGCAATTTCCTGCTGCAGATGTTAATAAGAATACCATTATTACTCTGTTCCAAAAACATCTACCTGCTAAAAATGATAGGAGAGATAAATTGTCTGCTGTGAGTACATACTAGAGTCAGCTATGGTATAGGTCACCAATGTTCTTGCAGCCCAGAAGTTTCCTCACATGAATAAATGACATAAAAAGAATAATGAAAATTATCATCTAACACCCCCTTACCAAATCTTGCAAGTAGCTGCATATAAAAAGGAAGCCACCCAAGCACAATCCGATAAGTGCATAGAGGAAGACAGAAATGCTTTTAAAATCATAGTAAACAAAATTGATGGGAAGTAGAAAATGAGTTTGAAGTCAAGAGACCAAGCCTCTAGACGTCTGCAAATTATCGTGCTTATGATGTTATTTAATTACATTTCAAAAGAAGCAGGCTTTTTTTTATTTGCTTTAGGATTGAAATGAGCTTTTAGCCAAACAAGGAATTATATTCAATTGAATAAACACTTTCCTCATTAGGCACTGTATACCATGCTATTCTCCAGAAGACCCAGACAAATCTTTTTTTCCCCCTAAATAAATCTAAATCCAGGAACAAATTGTAGGTTCTAGATTATTACATTGTGACATGTTGTATCGTGATTGAGCAAACTGTAACAGAGGATACCCTAAAATACACACATTTTATGACTCACCAAATCAAACTGTAGAAAATCAATGTTGCACTGAGTCATATTTATGAATTTACTAAAATAAATCCTGCTTTTTATGTGAAGTAGCAAAAAACCTATAAACCAACACCAGCCAATAAAATATAACTGGGAAAATAGTTCATATAGATTGCAAATTCTGAAAACTTGTTACACTCTAATTTTAACTAAAGATTACTTACTTATTCTCCCATGAGCTGTTCAGAGCATCCAGAAGTGGGAGGTGTTTCAGTCTCTTCTGGAAAGGCTGGGCTTAAAACTCCGGGACACTCCTCCTCCTCCACGGGACACCTCCCCAGCATCCCCCAGTTTTAGCTCAGCCTTCGTGGTAAAAGGTTGTACACTCCCTGACTGGAACGGTTTTCTGATTCAGCTAGTCAAAATTCAGGTTTGCTCTTGGATAAATTCAGCTTGTAAATTTTTCCCCAATTAATTTGGCAATTTCAAGGCTTGTGGCTCTATTAGGTCATCCCCCTGATCAGTTTGAGAGCAGTTCTTTGTGGCTGGCGGAGCCTGCCACTCCACAGGCAGCCTGAGACGGATGCTTCAGGCAGCCTGAGACGGACGCTTTAGGCAATTAGCTTATCTAAACCCCCCGATCGTCTTATCTCTGCGATCTTGGCGGTGCAATCACAGCCGTGGCTCACTTCTCCTCGCCGTTTCGACTGACAAGATCATTTATCTGACAATGTAGAGAGTCAGCAGCAGCATCTTGTTAAACTGCTCAGGCAATTAACATTGGAGATTCTGCCTTCCTGCCATTTTAAATGGCTGGCTTCAAGTTTGCACCTGAATATCACAGGCGCCATTCCCCGCTGGTTTCCCTTCTTAGGGACCGGGGCAAGTACCTTCCCACTCCACTTCCCTGGCATTATTTCTCTTTTATCTTGCTGGCGTTGGATAAGCAGGCTAGTCCTTAAACAGGATTTTTTTTCTTTTGCAATTGCTTTTGGATCATTACATTGGAGTGAAGCCACAAGTGCCATTTCAAAGAATGGGACATTTTTGACAGGAAAGGATCCATCCAGGCCCTGTATGGCTGGTTTCCCTTGTTGGGGACCAGGGATCCAGAATACTTCTTGCTTGGAGCCCTTGGGGGTTTCCCTTGTTGGGGACCCTTATATACTGTTTCCCATATACACAGTTTTACATGTAGATATAGGTACGTATGTGTATATGTGTGTGTGTGTGTGTGTGTGTGTGTGTGTGTGTGTGTGTGTATATATATATATATATATATATATATATATATATATATATATATATATATATATATATATATATATGTATGTTATGTCTCCTCTTGGAAATTCAAACGAACAAACAGAAAGCAGCCGTTTCACAATCAAATCAAACTAAAGGAAATAACAAGATAACGGCTGGCAGAAACTGTTAGGACTCCCCTTGAAATTCAAACAAACAGAGAGCTCTTTGCAGTAACGTCCTCATTCAAAATAGTCATTTTGTTCCTGGCGAAAGGCACCAGCTCAGCTGTGTCCTTTTATACCCATTAAGGCAAGCGTGCTAATTAACTGGCTTGCCCTTCAGATTAATGTTTCCTGGTTCTGACGTCAACCCACGATCTAACAGTCATCAGAGTCAAAACTCCCCACAGGACCGATCCTTCCAATCACAATATATATATATATATATATATATATATATATATATATATATATATATATATATATATATATGTTTTCTGAGGTTCTCGCGGGTATTTGTATGTGGATCTTTGGTTGTTGGGTTTTCTCCGCGTCCTAGATACTTCAATCTTACGCGGGAGAAACCCGAACAACAAAGATCCATATATATATATATATATATATATATATATATATATATATATATAGCATTCAGCTTTGTTCAGGTATTTTCCCATGTCATTGTAGTTGTGCTTTTAAAGTTGTAGCAACGTTTCAGCAGAATCTCATCTGCCATCGTCAGGCTTCTGTATAGTGTTCATCTGTGAGTAGTTCATCTATAGTGTTCATCTGTGACTCACAGATGAACACTATACAGAAGCCTGATGATGGCAAATGAGATTCTGCCGAAACGTGGCTACAACTTTAAAAGCATAACTACAATGACGTGGGAAAATACCCGAACAAAGCTGAATGCCATACATGTAAGTACCCGCAAAAACTTAAGAATAGATAGATAGATAGATAGATAGATAGATAGATAGATAGATAGATAGATAGATAGATACTTACACTCCTGGAGAAGCATTCTACTTTCAACCACAGGGGTAGGCATCACCCCTAAGTACAAATAACAATAATATTTTTTTTAAAAAAATTAAAGTTAGAGGCATGAGAATCAGTCCTCCACAATGGAAGGTGACAACGTCTTCCGCTCCAAGACAAATAAGTCCCGAGACAAGTCAGTGGGCCCCCAAAAGGCCTCTAAGGTGGTGGATTAGGATGCCCATAGATGGCACCAAGCCTTGGAAAGGCAGTTACAGAAACAGGCCAGGGAGGTGGACAAGATGGCTATGACACAACAATCACATCAGGGCCCAAGTACATTGTTGGGGCCCTTGGACTTATCTACCCAGCCCAGACAGGCTACTTCTGGACAGCCTCCCATAGGCATATCTCCTCCAATGAGCACTGCCCAGCGAATCCCAGAGGCAACCTTCACCCCTATGGCCACCTGTTTAAGACAGGAGGAGGGATTACCTGAGACTATTCCCATCGAAATGAGGCAATGGATGGAGAGGGCCATACAAAAGGGCATTGCAGCTGGAGTTCAGCAATCCATCCAGACCAGACACTTTTCAGCTACTCCGGAAGCGGGATCCCTGTCTGCTCGATCCTTTGCACATATGGGACATCATTAAACTCAGGTATTCCCCAATATTCCTGACATATCAGTCCAGGGTCTTCGGGAGGAGGTGCAATTAGATGACCAGGATGTTCCCATGAAGGTGGGGTCGATCCATCAGATGGACTTGGGGTTGTCAGAGGCTGACCCATTAGAACGAGGAATGTTGGATGACGAAAGCCTCATTCCGGATCAACCTACCTTTCCTGGCCTTTTTTGTCTTCACCTCTTTAAATCTTTACTGTTCAAAGCAAAGAACACCCCTAAACTAGGCACATCAAGCCCTCATCCATTGTCAACAGGGTCTCAGGACGAATCCGAGGATCTAATATTCTCACAACCGGCTAATGAGGCAGAAACTATTCCTGTCCCTTGTATGTTTGCTGAATTAGTACAAAATCAATGGGCATCAGCAGCATCCTACCCAGCCCCAACACGGTACAATAAATGATATTATAATTTGGCACCAGAGTTTTCTCAAAACGCCGGAGGTGGATGAGCCCATTGTGGCACTGGCCTCTTCTTCAACCTTGCCCAATGAGGCCGAGGAAGCCCTGAGACTGGAGGAAAAGAGAGCAGAGTTGGCACTCCGTAGGGCGCCTGTTTCAGACACCTGGGCCATTAGGGTAGCTACTGCTGCGTCCTTTTTTACACGGTCCTCCCTACGAAGTCTCTTCCACTTGAGGGATATATTGCCGGCATCAAATGTCAGAGCCCACCAGGACATTTGCAAGATTATTGCAGCGGCAGAATTCTCCACCGACGCCACATTTAATGCAGTCAAATTCTCGTCTAGAGCCATAGCATCTCATGTATCAGCACGGAGACCGCTATGGCTCAGACATTGGCAGGCGGATACCAAGCATAAATGCAAGCTGGCATCAGCCACAATATCGGGGGATAAATTATTTGGCAGTGTCTTGGAGCCCCTGCTTATTGAGAATAGAAACAAGAAAAAAGTGCTTCCCCCTCTTTTTCAGAGGTCTGAAAACAGAACGCCCCAGTCATTTCGAAGGGGCTCCTTTCGGCCCTACTATCAAGGCCCATACATTCCCAGATCGCAGAGAACATCAGGCTACAGGCCCAGTTTTAGACAGGATAGGTTGGAATCTTCCTATAGAGGTCAGCAGGGAGGTCAAAACAGAAGAAACCCCAGAGGTACTGGAGGCTGATTGTGAGTCCTTGACAGCAGCTCCCATTGGAGGGCAGCTAAAACTGTTTGCTGATCAATGGGACAGCTCTACCTCTGATGTGTGGGTCAGGGACTCTGTTAGGTTTGGTTTGGTGCTAGAGTTTCAATACTCCCCCGCCCGAACTTTTTCATTAGGAGCTCTAGATCCATGGACCCCATTAAGAGATCGTTGATGCAGGAGGCTATCAATCATCTTCTGCATATTCGGGCCATTAGAGAGGTCCCATCTGAACAACGGTGTCAAGGCTGTTACTCTCTATTGTTTGTGGTCCCAAAAAGTTCAGAGGGCTGGAGGGCAATTCTGGACCTAAAATGTCTGAACAGATCATTGGTTTATCGAAAATTCAAGATGACTACTCTCCAGTCCATTCTGCTCAGCATCAGAGAGAACGATGTCCTGACCTCTATAGATCTGACAGAGGCTTATCTATATATACCAATTAGAGCTGCTCACTACAAATATCTTAGATTTTGCTATTGTGATTGGCACAACAAATATATCACCCTACCATTGGGTCTGGCTTCGGCCCCTAGGACTTTTACCAAGGTCCTAGTGGCTTTGGTTGCCTCCCTCAGGATCTATTTGTTTACAATGTTATCTGGATGATATTTTAATTTTGTCATCTTCCAGACATCAAGCAAATTTGGATACCAAGATTACTCTGGAGACCCTTCAAGGTCACGGCTTTTCCATAAATTGGCATAAAAGCCATTTGATCCCTTCAACTAGGTTAGTTCATTTAGGGGCAGTGATAGATATCGTGGAGGGCAAGGTTTTTCTTCTCAGGACAGGTTGAATGGTATCCAGTTTTTGGCCAGAGAGATCAGAACCTTAAAGAAGCTTCCCTTGGCAGTTCTGTCTCAACTGTTAGGGAAACTGATTTCTTGTATTTCCACTGTGCCTTGGGCTCAGTTCCATTCTAGAGATCTGCAATGGTTCCTGCTCCCTTTCTAGCGATCTGAAAGAGCCACTTCCAACGTCCAGATAAAGGTACCGCACAATGTTCTCTGATTGCTCCACTGGTGGTTGGAAAACACAATAAACTAGGGGTGTCCTTTCAAGGAACCTTGCAAGGCAACGATCACAACCGATGCCAGCCTGGTAGGATGGGGAGCTCACTTCCAATCCCACACTGCACAGGGAAGTTGGACTATTTCCAAACAATCACTAAAGCATCAACCTGTTGGAGCTGTGAGCAGTTTTCTACCCCTTTTCCAATCATGCCACGTTCTGGTCTTGACAGACAATATCACAACCAAGGCCACGTAAACAGACAGGGGCATACCCACTCCAAACTTCTGATGCTGGAGATGGCCAGATAGTTCAAGTGGGCTGAGGCCAATCTGTTTTCGCTCAAGGCAGAGCACATAGCAGGGGCCTTAAACACACAAGCGGATTGGCTCAGCAGGGCCACGATAGATCAGGCAGAGTGGCACCTACACCCGTCTTTCTTCCAGGAAGCAGTGCGGAGTTTTGGGCAACCGGTGATCGATCTATTTGCCTCTCCCCTCAATGCCCAATTGCCCCGGTATATTTCAAGGTATCCGACTCAGGGGGAGGAGGCTGTCAATGCCCTGCAATGTCAGTGGCCTTCCAGACTTCTATATGCGTTTCCTCCACTCCCTGTAATACCCAGGTTGATCCAGAAGTTATTGGCGGAACGAGCAGAATTGAAATTGGTCGCCCCTTACTGGCCCAGGTGAATGTGGTTCGCAGACTTACAGGACCTGTCGAGAGAACAACCTTAGAAAATTCCATCATCGAGGGTTTCCCTCTCAGAAGGGCCAGTACTTCATCCGGACCCACAATGGCTCAGCCTAGCTGTATGGAGGTTGAGCGGAGTCATTTAAGGACCCCACAGATTTCAGAGGATGCCATTGCCACCATACAAACATCCAGACAGTCTTGAACCAATCTTATATACGAGGCCACGTGGTCCGCTTTCTGTCACTGGTGCCGGGTGTCTCAGATCGACCCAACCACTCCATCAATAGGACAATTATTGGACTTTTTACAGGAGGGTTTGACCAAGGGCCTATCTCCAAATACTTTACGCAGACAGGTGGCAGCCTTAGCCTCGGTGATATCCTGGGGTGACCTTCATTCCATAGCGCACCATCCACATGTCTGCAGCTTTCTTAAGGGTGCTGCAAACTTACAACGTCCTGTAATTCACTGCTATCCCACTTGGGAGCTCAACAAGGTGTTAACCGCACTTACAACTGGCCCATTCAAGCCTTTAAGAACCGCTAGTCTCTAATTCCTGACATATAAGGTGGTCTTCTTAATTGCGATCACGTCAGCAAAGAGGATTTCTGAATTGGCAGCATTGTCGATGAGAATGCATGTTTCATGTGGACAGAGTGGTTCTCAGATTGGATCCATCATTCACCCCTACAGTAAATTCAGTCTTCTACAGAGCTCAGGAGTTGGTGCTTCCAAATTTTTGTCCAAAACCATCTCATAGACTGGAGCATCAATGGCATTGACTTCCAGAGATGAAATTTGCAGAGCAGCAACTTGGGCTTCACCATCGCCCTTTCTCAGAAATTATAAAATTGATGTCTATGCCTCAGCAGGTGCTTCATTTGGCAGAAGAGTCCTGCAGATGGTCCACAGAGTTTAGGAGTGGATTTCGATCCAGACGGAGTCCCTCCCTAAGGACAGGCCAAGCTTTGGTATGTTACATTTCTGGATGCTCTGAACAGCTCATGGGAGAAAGGGTGTTGGTATTTACCTGATATGTCCATTCTCTAAGCTGTGAAGAGCATCCAGCCCCACCCATTTCTTTCTGTCTGGTGGGGTTCTGTTCTGGTCAGGGATCTAGATTAGTTGATGAGTTCCAGACTTTGGCACTCAGTCTTCGCAAAACTGGGGGATGCTGGGGAGGTGTCCTGTGGAGGAGGAGGAGTGTCCCAGAATTTTAAATCCAGCCTTTCCAGAAGAGACTGAAGCACCTCCCACTTCTGGATGCCCTTCATAGCTCAGAGAGAATGGGCGTATCAGGTAAGTACCAACGCCCTCTCTACTTACTAATATTATACATATGGTAGCACTTTTTATTCCTGTTTATTTAAGAAAATTTGTATGGTGCCCACTCATTCTCAGTGACTCTGGATGGCTTACAAAAAATTTGTTTACAACCTATATTTTGGTTTTGCTTTACCATATATCTTGGAATACTTGACACCCACTTTTTACTTTAGATAGATAGATAGATAGATAGATAGATAGATAGATAGATAGATAGATAGATAGATAGATAGATAGATAGATAGATGATGGATAGATAGATAGGTAGGTAGGTAGGTAGGTAGGTAGGCAGGCAGGCAGGCAGGCAGAATGACAGACAGAATGACAGACAGAATGACAGACAGACAGATAGAATTCTTTATTGGCCAAGTGTGAATTGACACACAAGGAATTTGTCTTGGTGCAAATGTTTTCAGTGTACATAAAAGAAAAGATACATTTGTCAAGAGTCAAAAATCATCATTACCACACTTAATAATAATCTTAGGGTACAATAAGCAAACAAATCATACTAGGAACAGCCAATATAAATAGTAAGGATACAAGTGACAAAATTATAGTCATACAGTCACAAGTGGGAGGGGATGGGCGATAAAGAGTGATGAGAACATTAATAGTAATAGTAATACAGATTTTGTAAATAGTTGGACAGTGTTGAGGGAACTATTTGTTTAGCAGAGGGATGGCATTCAGGAAAAAATGTCTTGTATCTCTAGTTGTTCTGGTGTGCAGTGCTTTATAGCGTTGTTTTGAGGGAAGGAGTTGAAACAGTTTATGTCTGGGATGTGAGGTGTCTGTAAATATTTTCACAGCCCTCTTTTTGACTCGTGCAGTATACAGGACCTTGATTGAAGGCAGGTTGGTAGTAATTGTTTTTTCTGCAGTCCTAATTACTCTCTGGAGTCTGTACCTGTCTTGTTGGGTTGCACAACCAAACCAGACAGTTATAGAGGTGCAGATGATAGACTCAATAATTCCTCTGTAGAACTGTATCAGTAGCTCCTTGGGCAGTTTGAGCTTTCTGAGTTGGCGCAGAAAAAACATTCTTTATTGTGCTTTTTTGATGTTAGGTGTCCATTTTAGGTCTTGTGATGATAGAACCTAGAAATCTGAAGGTCTCTACTGTTAATATTGTGTTGTCCAGTATTGTAAGAGGTGGTAGTATGGGAGGGTTTCTTCTAAAGACTTCCACCATTTCTACGGTTTTGAGTGTGTTCAGTTCCAGATTGTTCACACCACAAGGCAAGTTATACAACCTCCTGTCTGTATGAGGATTTGTTGTTGTCTCAGATGAGACCAATTACTGTTGTATCATCTACAAACTTCAGTATTTTAACAGATGGATCATTTGAGATGCAGTCATTGGTATATAGGAAAAAGAGAAATGGAGAAAGCACAAAGCCTGGGGCAGGGGGAGGGACTGTGCTAATTGTACAGGTATAAGATGTGATTCTGCCTAGCTTCGCCTGCTGCTTCCTATCTGTTAGGAAGCTTATGATCCACTTACAAGTGTGTTCAGGTATTGCTAGCTGGTTTAGTTTAGTTAGAAGAATGTCTCAAATGATAGTATTGAATGCTGAACTGAAGTCTACAAAGAGGACCCTTGCGTAGGTATTTGGAGATTCAAGGTGTTGTAGGATGTAGTGCAGAGCCATATTAACAGCATCATCTGTCGATCTATTTGCTTGGTATGCAAACTGCATGGGATCTAATAGTGGATCCGTGATGGTTTTTAGGTGGGACAGAACCTGTATTTTCATAAATACAGATGTTAGAGCAACTGGTCTGTAATCATTCAGTTCCTTGATGGAGGGCTTCTTTGGCACTGGGATGATAGTAGAGCATTTGAAGCAAGAAGGAACATAGCACATCTCTAGTGATTTATTGAAGATTCAGGTGAAGATGGCTTTAATAGCTTTCATTCAATTCCAGAGACATTTACTGTAAGGCTGTTGTGATTTGACACCATCAGAACAGAACATGTGTACTGCAGAGTCTGAACTGTGATTCTGAACCTTTCATTTCATATCACTCACTGCAAAGCTTCAAAACCTGAACTGGGTGTGTAATCCATTCTGACCATTTTGTATATACCTTTTATGACACCTAATGCAATTGCTATTATTACTTTCAGGATCTTGTTTACCAGGTGCTCATATCAGATTAGATTTATGGCATTTTGCAGCAACAGATGCCCAAAATGTTACAGCTGATTTCATTCCTCCCACCCCAGCCACAGAAATAATCAGCCTGCAGCTGCTCCAACACAGATTCAGAAGAGGAATTAAACTGGTGCCTAGCCAGGCAGCTTTCCTTTAATATAATAACCATTCATTTCACTGGGACTCCAAAATGATGCCCCCAAGTGGATCATATAATTCCATTTTGTGTGTGTGTGTGTGTGATGGAATTCAAGACTGTCTGAATAAATATTATAGAATATTTATATGTGCATATAGCACAACAGGGTAAAATGTTTTAAATCGTGGAAATGTGACAATTTTGTCTCTGTTACTGTCTGCCAGAGAGTGAACATTGACAGTTTCAAATACAGTTTATTGGTGGTCATGGTGGAGAGATAGAAACAAGAGATACAGCCATAAAAAGAAGTGAATGTGGCTGGTATATTAAGTATCTTCAAAATGTAAAATCTACATAAACTATTTCAGTAGGAGGACTTCTTTTTTCTAAACAGAATAGAAAGTAATCTTTTATCAATGACACAAAACTCTCTTCTCCAAACTAACAATTAGGGATTGATTGTTCTTGGTTTAGTACACTGGATGAACCTTGCTTGAATTTGTCATGCTGCTTAGTTAATAGCAGAACGATCCAACATATTCAGAAGTAAATTCCATTGACATCAGTGGTTTCACTTCCAGGCATATGGACAGATTGTACAACTGCAAATCATAGGTCACATGCCACATATAGTCCTTGGCTTATTTCCCTGTAACCCATGAACCCTTTACTAAGTCTCAGTATTTTTGACTCTTTTCTGCTTTGTGGTTGATTGACAATGGAGAAAGCTTCAGAGTTCATCTATTGGCATGCATTCCAGCAATTATTGGAGTTGGAGAACAGTGAGACTGCATTAGTTCAGATGCCTCCAACAATTTTCAGTTGGAAAATACAGGGCAGGAAGGCACACAATGGTAATTAAGTTTGATAGGAAGGAAGAGATGGGAAAAGATAATGCTGATAGGGAAAATGAGTGAATGCTTATGTGTTTATGGACATAAACAACAATGGAGGACAAAGAAGTTCTCTTCCAAGCTTTGGATCTTCATCAGCACAGCTGCAAAGTCTGTGAGGCAGGGGAGATTGTAATGATTCCCCAAGACTTTAATGGTGACCCAAAAGATAGAAAGTGAGCACCAGAATCTGAAGCCGGATTATAGGGACACATTGGGAGTTCCTGTTTATGTTGCTTAGTAGATTCCCTTCTGAGCATCTCTATTTCATCTCCAATTGTTTCTTCCAGTCCAGATATTGAGTTTCTAGACATTGGAATCCAGACTTCTTCTGTACCTCCAATTCATTCTGAGGTAAAGTCCCAAAGGTGCTTTTTCAAGAGGCAACTGGACTTTCTTGTTTTTCTTTGAAGACTTTTCATTTCTCATCCAAGATGATTCTTCAGTTTCTGAGGTAGAGATAAACAACTAGGTATCTTTGGCATATTAATGGTACTTTATCTCAAACCAATGAATAACTTTAAACAACTTCACATAAATAAAATGGTGGCGAGGGTTAACCCTTGGAGTTAGTAGGGGCCAGAGGGCCCCACCTCTCTTCCTCATTCTACATCTCATAGCTCATTTTACCAGCCCCAGGGGTGGGTCTTGTTGTCCATTATGTGGTCTTATTTCAGACTGGTGAAGTCATCACCAAATGGCAGCTTGTGGAGGTGGTGAGGAATATCTTCAGTTCACTTATAGTTGGTGAGTATATTTGTTTCTGGAATCACAAATGGATAATTTTGGGTGGTGGTCATATTGAGCCCCTGTGTCATGGTTTGTTCACTTCTGACCAGCAAGTTTCATCACGGGTGGGATTCAACCAGTGTAAAAACTAGTTTGGTGAGTGTGCACATGTGCACCAAATGCGCACTGTACACATGTACACAGAATTTGAAAAAAATATCCTGCAAGCCCTGTGTGTAACATAACTGATGTGCAGCAATCAGCTGTTCCATGCAAAGCAGATGAGGTTGATAAAGCAGGAAATAAAAGACAGCCTACAGCCTGAACAGGCAGTGGGCCAAGCAGAAGAACAGAAGATAATTGGAGTGAACCGGTTCCCTCTCAGCTGATCTTTGGAGCTACTGGCTCGGCAGAACTGGGCCAAACCGGTAGAATCCCACCCCTGCTCTTCTCCACTACACAGAGACTGAAACTATCAACTCAAGAATTAATGGAGTCACCAGAGAATCCATCCTCAACCCTCACCTCACCCAATTTTCACAGTGCAGAAGGATGCTAAAGCTGATGGATTCAAAACTCACCAAGAGATCCAACAGGACAGATATAGTTGTGCTACCCATCTTAGGCCTTCAATATGTCACTGATAAGAATGATCAATATAGTTTCTGTCCTGTGCCCTAGCTTGAAAATTGTCTGAAAGTCATCCCTTTGTAGATGCAGCCATCTTTCAGGAGAGGAAAGGCAGGGATTTTTAAAATGTTGTTTGTATTTCCTTTGTTTCTCTTGTTGCTTAATTTATTGATACCATTAACCATGAATAAATAAACAGTTACATAATTGGAATTAGGAGTTTTTAGGTGAAAAGGGCCATTTTTGACAAGAACACTCTTACTTCATTTAAGGTCTTCATGTTTTATCAGGGCTCATACAGGACGTATTGGTCACTGAAATAAGACTTTTTAATTTATTTAACTAAAAAACCCAATATAGAAATAAATATGGACTTCCAGGTTTTGTGGGTTGAGATGTGAGATGGCCCATTTAAAAGTATCTTGTCAGTTGTTTTGTTGGTTTTATCTTTAATGACCATTGTTACTATTTTTTTTTTAAAAAAAATATTTTATCCTGTTATCCATCCAGAGTCACTATTGTGGTAATCTGCAACATTTTAAATGAATTTGATGAATTATAAATATATAAGAACAGTAACAATATTTTTATAATATATCTTGCAAGCATACTGTATCAGAAAAAAAAATGTTTGGGGAGGCCAAAAAAGGATCTATCATTTTATTTTCTAAAGTAGCTCATTTTTTTTAATGAAGTTATATTCACTGCCTTTTTAGACACCACTGTGAAAAATGTACCTTTGTTACAATGCAACAAAATTTTCCGAATGGCGATCTGTATTTACCATCACAGAATTTTTCCTCGGTTTCCTTTATTTGTGACTGTTTTCTTCTGTTCTTCCCTCTTAGGCCCTGCCGCAAAAAAGAAGTATGTCAGTTATAACAACCTGGTAATCTAATCCGCTGAATCAGACGGAATCATGGGAGGATGGAGATTTTCATCCATTCAGTTCACCAAACCTTATGTAGGCCTGTTCCTGAAGCTGCTGAATATGCACTGCTGGAAGAGCTGAAAGGCCAGGCACTTATTATTATGGAGGATCCAAGTATTCTGAACAGCTGCTCAATGAAAATATTCTTACTATATTCTTGGCTTAATAAGTCACTGGCACTGCCATTAGGCTGTGATGTTGGACCTTTTTCTTTGTTTGGGAGACATTATCTCTAAGCTCCAACCTGCAACGTTGGCCCAGCATCTCTTGGGTGGATTGCAATCGGCAAAGGTGACTTTCAAGGGGCTACTTTTTTGTCTTTATATGTACTTCAAAACTGCAAGTTTTTCAACTTTCTGTCCAGCTTGTGAGGATTTTCTTTTTCTTTGTTCTTTTCACATACTGCCATTTTCATTGTTTTGGAGGATTAACAATGGTTTGGAATGCACAGCCTCATGCAAGCTCTCTTTGTTTCACAGCACATTAAGTAGGAAGGAAAAAACAATAAAGACCCTCCCAAAGATAGGAAAGCATTTTTATTTGTGACATGTATGATCACTATGGCATACTTATGGTTCATATAAGTTTTTTTTTTTTAAATTTTAAAAAAGGGAGAAAAAAGTCTTAAGACCAAAAACTGTGCTGATTAAGCAGGCCCCTTCCTTGTTCCTCACCTCCACCTCCACCACCTTCATCCTCTGCCTTTCACAATTCTGATGGCAACAAAAAAAAGCAGAACGGTTTGCTGAGCTTTGATAGAGGTCGTCTCAGTATTTGGAATGCATGCCAGTAGTGTAATTTGTTCATATTTTATGTTAGGTACTTCTACTTTTCTGATTTTTTTTTTTCATTAAGTATATAATTTTGCAATAATTTCAATAATTCTTATGCTGTTTGGGAGAAAGAAAATGGCTTTTACATGTCTTGAATTTCTTTTCCCCCCTCTTTGTTGATGCCCTATTGACTGACCGGTGTGATTTAAAAAAAAAAGAATTTTAAGGAAAAAAGCATGTATGTTTTATACTGTTTGTAATAAGTAATTTTGTTGATCTTGCTGCTTATGTGCCAATTTAGTGAGAACAAATCTTTGCTGCAAAACTCCCCCCTTTCCATATTCTCAATCCTGTGATATTGTCCAAGAATGTATCAATAAAACATTTTGGTTAAATTTTCTTTATGTATTGTAACAATGCCTATTTTATTGGCATCACATATATGTTTTGAGAGTTATCAAGATGAGAAAGACACAAGGATGCATGAATTTGAGCCTTTCTAGCAGGCCTGCTTTCTGCGCAAAGGAAGAATGGATCCTGAAATTGGAAGCTATCATTTACCCAAAGGAAATTCTACAGATATGTTATTCTGGTGCTGGGAAACTTTCAAATTATTATGCATGCAATGGTAAAAGTCAACAATTATTTAGAACTACTTGATTATAAACACTGACCATGTACAAGATGAAAATTTATAATATTGTGAAGACTACACACTAACTTCAAAACACAGTAGATGCATGAATCAATCTTCAAATAAGTCCTAGTCAGAATCCATGGGAATTGGCTCAAATATTAGTAATGTGTTCAATATGTACGAAAATGAGGAAATGACTCACTCAGCAGGAATTAGATAATATTTTTGTATATTTTACTGATACCCAATGCTTTTTCTAAGTAGCAATTGTTATAGAATGTCCTCTAAAGAGACATGATACCTTACTAGACAATGTGTAATTTATTGGTCATTATTTCAGAGATAACTTGCTTCCTTAAACAGAGAATCAGTTGGACAAATTGACAAAAAAAGCAATGGGAGCAGGAATGATTGCCTGCCAGCTTCCCCAATGACTTTCCTTGTAAGAAACTGGCAGAAAACGTTGGAAATAACAATCATGTGACTGGCTGACTGTAGCAGTGCAGTAGCATATTAGCCCTGAAGTGGCAACAACTTTCACATTTAAATCCCAGAAAAGTCATGGCTCTTGGATTCTGGATATATTGTGTAAGTTATCCCAAGTGTGATACATTGATTCAAAAATGTGATGCCTCATTTCAAAAATGTGATGTCTCATTTCATCCAATTGAATGTTACAAACAATCAAACACAAGAGTTTCATAGTATATAAGTTACCAATCTTAATATGAAAAGATTGCCTCTTTCCTTTAACAAATTTCTGGAAATGATCCAGATGTATGGGGGCGGGGGAGGGAGAGGCAGAAAGAGAGAGATTATATTTTATTTGCTATATGCCAACGAAGTATAATGCGGATGTACTGGTCAGCTGCGAATTACATTCTTAACATACTGAATAGCTACAGTATGATTTCAGGAAAGGACATTTTAATTCAGTACAGCATGAAGCCAAAAAGACCTTAAACAGCTAAATATGTCATGTATATGATGAAAGGAAAAAGTGAGACAGCCTCTACAGGAAAACCAACATAATTTATTCTGCCTCTAGTTGAGAAACTGAACTTGCAAAGCAGCCATATTTAGTTTCTAATTTGAAGATCATATTCTAAAATATTTATTGTTCCATTTAATCTAAACATCATGGTAAATTACACTGATGAATGGTAATCAGCATCAAAACAAAATATGTGAACATAGAAAAAGGGTAAAAATGAAGGCTTCTATATACCATGACAAATCTGACTGAATTTTAAGACATTACTTTAAGTGGCTGAGAGCAAAAAGGAGGTTGCTCTACAAATTTTCAGGAAGTCATTCCTTAATGGGAGCAGATTTCTGTGGAATAGGTATCTACAGATTTTTTTCTTGCTTGTACCTAACCATAGAAAATACCAAAGGAAAAGTCATGCTACATTTTTAGTGTGTTGTGATCTCACAATTGTGATCTCACAAACTGGACTGTATTTTCCTCCATCAGCCAATACTGTCCAAGACAGTGGTGGGATTCAAAAATCTTTACTACCAGATCTGTGAGCGTGGCTTCATGGGCTTGGCAGGGGAAGGATACTGTAAAATCTCCATTCCCTCCCCACTCCAGGGGGAAGGTTACTGCAAAATCCCATTCCCTCCCCTCCCCACTAACCTGCTTTCCAGCTCTATTCTCCTGTACAGGGCAACAAAAGAAGACCCAGCTGATCAGCTGGGAATTGGAGGCAGAGAATAAATGGGGATGGGGCCAGTCAGAGGTGGCATTTGCCAGTTCTCCAAACTACTCAAAATTTCTGCTACCGGTTCTCCAGACCTGGTCAGAACCTGCTGAATAGCACCTCTGGTCCAAGAGCTGTGTCAAAGTCTGTAAAATCTATTAAGCCTTGTCCCTGAGTTTGTTGCTTGATTTGAAAAAGGTTGGTTTCTTGGCTGTTATACATATTGTGCTTTTGAGTCAGCTGTATTATGATTTTAGATGATGTTAGCCACCCAGATGCAACACAGCGGAATGAGCCCCATAAAAATCAAATAAGTTAAACTCAGATGTGAGGAAAAGTCCATATTAAAGGGAAACATTGTATAAGAAATAGCAGTGATTATGCTAGCCATGTCCTTGCAGAATTTGGGAAGATAGTTATATAGCAATAGACCTATATATTGTTTGATAGTGCTTTATTGCACTCTCTGAGTGGTTTACAAATATCAGAATATTGCCCCCAACAATTCGGATCCTCATTTTATTGACATTGGAAGGATGGAAAGCTGAATCAACCTTGAGCTGGTCAGAATCGAAGTCCCACTGTAAATAGAGTCCGCCTGCAATATTGCATTCTACCCACTGTGCCACAATGACTCCTACAGTCATTTAGTGATATCTGAATTCCTAGTATAGTTCCAACCTCATCTAAAAGAATGCATGTGTTTTTAATCAGCTAGGAATGTGATACAGTAGAAGCTACCATATTTACAAAGATAACTACTAGGTAAATAATAACAAGAAAGAAAGAAAGAAAGAAAGAAAGAAAGAAAGAAAGAAAGAAAGAAAGAAAGAAAGAAAGAAAGAAAGAAAGAAAGAAAGAAAGAAAGAAAGAAAGAAAGAAAGAAAGAAAGAAAGACTTAAGGTAAATACGTTTCAGTCAGCATTGCATAGTGTCTAGACAAGAATTGTGTGAACTGTAAAAGCACAGAGGAGGCATATATAATACCAGAAAATCCCCAGTAGCTTGCAAATGTCATTTCAGGAAAGAATTGAATGACAAAGTCAATTGATTCTTTTGTAGAGGTTGTTTTGATTTCCCTAAACCTATTTTATTCAGGAGAAATGGATGCCCCCTATGCTTTCTTCAGAGTATTATTAGCAGCAAAGGTGGTGATTGGATATAATTCACAAAGTTTCTGTATATGATACTCACAAAGATATAGATCAAGGGTTTAGACTGTATTTTACAGCACAAGAAATATAAACCGTACAAAATTATACACCTCAATTGATTAGCTGAATCCAATCTGAAACTCTAGAAAATTCATTCCAGAAGTAACTTAGATGCCTTGATGCCTGTAACTGAAGTGACATTTAAAGAAAACTAATTTTCTTTCTCACATATTTTAAAGAAAATCTATTCTATTACAATGAGATAATATTTTAAATATTAGAACATGGGCACAATATTCAACCACCATATTCTGGCAATACATTCCTATATAGGATTCAATGAGTAAGGAATTATCAGTAGCCTCTCCCTGTTCCAAGTTACATTGGAGACGTTGTTAAAGTTCAAAAATATAAAACTAGTAGGCAAAGTTGGTCCAAAGCTTTATTTAGAGTTCTGGTACACATGGAAATTGTTCAATCAATTAGAGTAGAGCTGGAAGGGACCTTAGAGGTCTTCTAGTCCAACCTCATGCTCAAGCAGGAGACCCTATACCATTTCAGACAGGTAGCTATCCAGTCTCTTCTTAAAAACCTCAAGTGATGAAGCACCTACAACTTCTGAAGGCAAGCTGTTCCATTGGTTAATTGTTCTCACTGTTAGGAAGTTTCTCCTTAATTCCAGGTTGCTTCCCTCCTTTATAAGGAGAGAAGCAACCTGGAATTTCCATCCACTGTTTCTTGTACTGACTTCTGGTGCTTTGAAGAATAAATTGACTTCCTCTTTGTGGCAGCCCCTCAAATACTGGAATACTTCTATCATATCACCTCTAGTCCTTCTTTTCTTTAGACTGGCCATACCCATTTCCTGCAACCATTCGTCATGTGTTTTTGTTTCCAGGCTCTTAATCATCATAGTTGCTCTTCTTTGCACTTTTTCCAGTCTGAACATCTTTTTTTTCCTGTAATGTAGTGACCAAAACTGAATGCAGTATTCCAGGTGTGTTCTTACTAAGGATTTATTCCAGTTATGGTCTTACTAAGGATTTATAAAGTGATACTAATACATCACAGGACTCCCACTGCTATCATCCTGAATCTTTTGATCAAAGATGTTGCAATGCAAATTCGAAAGGGAAGGCTTGTTTGCTGTTCTTCACATGTGAAAACTACATGTGAAGGCATTTCTTGAACAGAACTAATCAATAAAGTCAATCCATATCTGAAACATTTCTGGTGAATTTATCTGATCCTCCCCTCCACCCCCATAAAAAGGCTGAAGAAGGAATTTGGTTTTGTATCTTCTATGCATTTTTCTTCTTGAGGTATTTACAAACATGAGAACATTCCTGTGTGGTATATATTTTCCATCTATGCTGTCTTCCAGGATCAGCAGTGATGTTCTTTCATCAACTAAGACTACCGTTGTAAATATTGAATATTATGTGTAAAAATAATAGCCAAACATACAGGTGGGGATATGGTTCAGAATAAAGAGCTGGAATATTTTATTTTAGCAAATCAATAGTTAAAGATTTTAAAGGTTGTTATGTTGTTCTTTATGTTCTTATGATGAGAAAGTAGAGAAAATATTTTTCCGAGTTTATTGGATATTTCAGATATTATATAAAAGATTTGGTGATTGGCTTCACAATGTGAATTATACAGTGAACAAATAAACAGCTATATACAGTACCTTACCAAATTATCTCAAGTTCAGTTTAATATAAAAATATATATAAATATTATACTGAAAAGAGTATTATGGTTTTAATATATGAATTTCATTTTGAATTATACATCAAAAAATTAAAATTGATTAAAATATATGAAAAAGCTATGGATTGATTGAGCATGCAATATGGGTTGAATATATTTTATTTGTCTTTAAGGCATATGTCATTCAACCAATTATTTTTCAATGCCTCAAAGGATGTTCATTGAAGTTGGATGACCACTTCGATTTGCTAGAGTTACAAGATATCTCATATTTGTCCTAATTTAGTTTAACATTTAAAGGTTGATTAATATGTTGCCTGGAAGAAAAAGATTTAAAGATGCTAATATGATATCAAATTATGTATTAAACATTCAGAATTTATCAGTGTATGAAGAACACCAGGTGGACTCCATGGACTTTAGGCTCAAACTGTTCTTTGATGGAAATACTTTGCAATACCTGATTTAACATCTTTGATTAAAGGTATGTAATCACTCTACACTTATTTATTTCCTCTTTCTTATCTTCCTTTTTGTCCTCCCCTTTCCCTCCTCCTCTCCCTCCTTCTCATCTTCCTCCTCTTCTTCCTTTCTTCCTCTTCTTTCTTTTCCCACTTCCTTTATTTTTTTAAACATCTGCAAGAAAAATATTAGTCTAAATTATTTACAGTGAAAAAACAGTGGTATCCTAGATTTACATTCTTAAATTAATAATATGTTCATTCTCTGCATATGAACTGGCTGTTTGATGAGGTAATGGAAAGACTAAGCAATATTATTGCATGTTTTCAGCATTTAATGATTTGTTTAAAAACTGAGATATACTTTTATATGCGGACTTTACCTTTTATTTAATTGTTTTTTCTGCTTTTTTACATCATAGTAATAAAAATAATTGTAAACAATTAAAAATAGAGGTTTTTAAGTGGAAAAGCCTTCATTCTCCACTATATTATATATTATTAAATATTAATATATTTTCTTGGAATTACATCAATCAGTTTGCCTCAGTTTTTTTATTGCTTAGGTAATTCCCCAAAGGAATATTATTTTCTTCTTGAATGGTGTCCCACACCATCTTTTTCACATAGACAACTAACCAAATTTCAGAAAAACAACTATTTTCATTTGAATTGATTAATATTATTTCAACAACAAGAGATCTGCAGTTTGGACAAACTCTAAATCCATGTTTCTGTGACTGCCGATCCTTTCCCTATAAATTAACCAATAATTCAATAATCATTTCAGCCTGTAAATAGTTTCAACTTGTGTTTCTGTCTCTGTGTCTATGTGTCTCTGTCTCTCTCCCTCTATGAGCATGTGTGTGTATACATGATTTTAGCCAACAGAAATTATAACATTAGATTAAAACTGAAAAATCTGGGAAACTTCTGTATTGAAAATTCAATATAGGAATTGGATTTTCCTTTTAACAGACCTTGCAATAAGATTTGGTAGTAAAAGGTCAAAACCTAGATTTTAACAACCCTGCAAATAATGTTCTTCTTTAAGGTAAGATAAAATAGAAGAATATAGATAAGGAATAGAATATAGATAAGGGGCAAGAAGAATATAGATAAGGGGCAAACCCAACTTTCTCAAGCAATTATTTTTTAAAAGATTCTGATCATTGCACAATACACAAGGCAAACTTATTTTGGTATGCAAGGTATTTCACAGTAAGAAAAGTGGATTTCATTATAAGATGGTTGGATATATTCTCCCTTTCAGAACTGTATGTCTTGTCCCTCCTAGACAACCATGTTTTCTAGTTCAGGATCACTGAGGGATAATCTAATCTTTAGATATTGATATATTCATATTAGATTAGGTTTCTTTTCACAAGTCTTACACTGGGAACAAGTCTCCATATGACTTTCTTCATCGGAAACACTGATTTTCCAAGTAGCACTGCTTTTTCCACAGATAATCTTCAAGTTCCTTTGTTTTTCATATTTATTTATATAGTTGCCCATCTCATGGATTTGTGACTCTGGATGGCATACAACAAAAAGCAATAATAAAAAACAATTAAAAAACAGCAATTAAATTATAGTCAACGATATCAAGACTGGAGTAGCAGAGGTTAATTATTTTAGTACACAATAAAGTTATATCACTACTTCACTATCTTGAGATCCACAAGCATGCTGGTGCAATTATTTTTAAGGGGCTTCCTGAAGGATATTAAGGAGGGCCAATCTCACTTCAATGGGGATGATGTTCCACAGGGCAGGTCCATTGCAAAAAAAGTCCATCTCTGGATCCTGCCAGATGTAGCTCCTTAGCAGATGAGATCTTCAGCATATCTCTTCTGCCAGATGTAATAGAGCTGGCAGGTTTAATTCCATAGAGGCAATCCTTCAGTAAGTCTAAATCCATATCATAAATGGCTTTAAACTTTAGAATGCAGCTTATAGAATAGAGGTGTCATATGCTGTTCTAGAGGCACACAAAATTACCTGCACTGCTGCATTTTGTATCACCAGCTGAACTTTCTGAATACTTTTCAGGGGCTGTCCCATGTGGAGTATGTTGCAGTAGTCTATCTGGGAGGTGACCAAAGTCGGGGAGGTCCTAGAGGGTTTAGCACAGACTATATATGAGTGTCTCTCTCTTGTCAAGGGAGAAAAATCCTGCTTGGATTTTGGCAGGAAGATTTTCAGCTCCAGAGGAGAGACACCCAAGGTCTCCCCCCACCCTCCACAATGCACTCCCATTCTTTTTGTGGGATCATATCCACTTAAAGACCCACAAGACTAACAACCACAACTGGGGGTGCAGGGACTGCAGTCATTGAAAGAAACAGTCACATGGGTTATCTTGCTTAAGGCCATTTCACTCAACAACAAAGGTTCCAATTCCAAAAAAGAAATATAGCACAAATGGTAGGTTATAGCCCAGAGGGTTGTAAATTCTTTATTTACATTTTAATATATGGATCGTTCATGAGTAAAAGAAAGATGTTCCAAAGTTTTCATAATTGTATAAAAGTGTGCAACACATCATTCTTCTCTCTCTCTCTCTCTCTCTGTCTCTCTCTCTGTGTGTGTCTCTCTCTGTGTGTGTCTCTCTCTGTCTCTCTCTGTCTCTCTCTCTGTCTCTCTCTGTCTGCCTCTCTCATCAGGCCATCCATATACCTGGTCACATGTTTATTTTCTGCTTTGTTTATTTCAATGTATACAATCTCCCTTCACTGCAAGACAATTCTGGAAGCAAACAGAAAATTAAAACAACGGTGGAGGGCGGAGCTGGCGTTGCGACGATACGGCATGTGAGATCACTGCCGATATCTTTGCTCCTGGACGGTCCTATCAGATCTAAACCATCCTGAAGAGATGGTGAAAGTGAAGAGTGCATCCTGTTGATCCCAGGGATACTGCAAAGTCCCTGGTAGATCCAGGTGAAGCTCTTCTTGCCAGCAGCAAAGAGGCAGCCATTAAAGCTGCTGAAATTGGGACAGCTCTGAAACAGAAGAGAGCAGAAAGAGAGAGAACTCTGTCTTTGTTTTTCTTTTCTTTTCTTTTTTTTGGGAAGTCCAATCTCTACGTTTGCTTTTTATTTTAAAGGGAAAGCCTTAAAAGCCTTTTTTTTTTCCTTTCCTGGTATTTTTGTTTTTTCATCTACCTTTTTGGTTTATTCTTATGCACTTTTTTCTATTTGAGACCACTCAATTGGATTAAGGTGTTGAAGAATCTGAAGAATTTTTCTCTTTTCTTTTCTTTTCTTTTTTTCTTAAGACTTTTTCTTCATCTAACTATTGATTGGATTAAAGTATACAAGAACCTGAAGAAATTTTGTCCTCCCTGTTTTTTATTTTTTATTATTATTATTATTGGGCTTCTTTTTTAACTATTTTTATTTTGAACTATTATTGGCTACTTCACAATTGGATTAAGGTTTAGAAGAACCTGAAGATTTTGAATTGATTAAAATGAGTAGGAAATTTACAGCTCCTGGTTCTTCAACTTCTACTTCTTCCTCTCCACCATCTGGAGGACAACGTTCAATACAGACAATGTTAAAGCAAGAAAAAGAACAAGAAAAAGTGACTCTGCAGATGATTATGCAAGGAATTCAAAATATTCAAGCAAGATCAGAGAATATTGAAAGGAGAATAGAGAACATCGAACAAAGAACAGAGAACATTGAACAAAGAATAGGGAAAACCGATGAAAAAGTGGAGAACATCCAACAAATGATGTTGAAGTATGATGAGAGATTTCAAAAAATTGAAGAAGAAGATAAACAAAGAGACAAGAAGATTGGAGATATTGATAATAGATTAACGGTGGTTGAACAAGGTAACAGTGATATGTTGAGATGGGAGATGGATAGATCAGAATTCTATCTTAGATTCTAAAACGTAGAGGAAGAAAAAGGACAAAACCTAGCTGAGTTAATGATAGAAATACTAACTGAAGCTTTGGAAATAACTCAAGAGAAGATGATAGATGGAATAGATGAGGTTTATCGAGTTTTCACAAGATATGCAATGAGAAATAGCTTACCAAGAGAAGTTCACATTAGATTTACAAAGAAAGCCATTAAAACACAAATATTGCAAGTGGCAAAAGAGAAAACATTGAAATACAAAGACAAGGAGATTGTGGTCTTGAAACACATACCCAGAAAAGTGAAAGAGATGAGAAGAGAATACCGATTCCTGACTAAAATGCTACTTTAAAAAGAGGTGAATTATAGATGGCTGATTCCAGAAGGTTTAATGTTCACATGGCAAGAACAGAGACACAGAATTGACTCAATTGAGAAAGCGGAATTATTATTTCATACAGAATTTTTTGGAAGGAAAGAGGAAGAGGCAGAAAAAGAGATCTCATTAATTGAATTCCAAGAGGACTGCCAAATGACGACTGAAAAAGAAGAAGACGCAGTAGGTGGAAAGGTTGAAGCCAAAGAACAATGTGAATTAAGATCTATGAGAGCTGTTAAATTTAACTATAAAATATAACCATGGAAGAGAAAAAAATGATTACAATTAATATAAATGGACTTAACTCAGCCATTAAAAGAAGGAAAACCTTTCATAAATTGGAGAAATTAAAATTTGATATAATCTGTCTACAAGAAGTACATATTAAAAAACAATATGAACAATTGTTGGTACAGCCAAAATTAGGGAAAATATTTACTTCCTTGACACAATGTAAGAAAAGAGGAGTGGTTTTATATATTAAAGAGACCACCCCAGCAAAATTGATCTATACCGATGGTGATGGAAGAATACTAATGGTAGAAATAATGGACAATAATATGAAAACATTCCTGATTGCAATATATGCTTTGAATGACAACAAGAAGAATTCTACAAAAAGTTACATATGAAAATAATTGAATTGGACTATGCTAATATAGTTATGATGGGAGATTTTAATGGAATTGTAGACAACAAATTGGACTATACAGCACAGAAAACAACAAAGCAAAACAGAAAGACTCTCCCTAAATCTTTTTTTGAAATGGTAGTTGAAATAAACTTAAAAGATACATGGAGGGAAAGAAATGCTAAAACTAAACAATATACCTTCTATTCAAATAGACACTTATCATGGTCCAGAATAGATATGATATGGATGTCAAAAGAATTAATAACTAACATTCAAGAAATAAATATTGAAACAAGTACTTGGGCAGATCACAATCCAATGACAATTAAATGGAAAGGACAAAAAAGAAGATCTAGATGTACGTTAAATAATACTATTTTAAAGGAAAAAGTCTTCACACAATGGATGGAGAAAGAATTGGCCTTTTTCTTTAGAGAAAACAAAAAAGAAGATACATCAATTCAGAATGTATGGGATACAGTGAAGGCATATGTTAGAGGCTTGATAATAAACTATACAAGGAAAAGGAATACTATGAAAAGGCTAGCCTCTAAGGCCCTAGAGGATGAGCATAAAAGACTTGAAAAAGAGCTACAGAAAATGCCACAGAAAAAGGACATCAAGCTAAAAATGGATATAATTAAACACAAAATGGGTCAAATAGAAAAAGAAGAATTAGCACAGAAAATTAGAGGTGCTAAACAGAACTACTTTGAAGACGCAAACAAACCAGGTAGATGGTTAGCATACAAATTGAGAAAGGAGAAAGAATCAAGGAAAATATTGCAATTAATAGATGACCAAGGCCAAGTTTGCTATGGTAGCAAAGAGAAGAAGAAAATCATTTGAGACTTCTATGGGAAATTATATATGCAAGAAAATATTGATGAAGAAAGAGTCAAGCAGTACTTACAGAATGCTAATTTACCTCAGATACCTAAAGAGACTGAAAAAATGTTAGAAAGCAACATAACGATGATGGAGTTAACTGAGGCACTCAAGTAGCAAAATAATGGAAAGGCACCAGGCCCAGATGGACTTCCGGCAGAATTTTATAAAACATTGCAAAAATCATTGAATGTTCCATTGCTAGAAGTTATGCATGAAGTTATGTTAAAGAAGAAGATACCTAAATCATGGTCAGAAGCCTATATTACACTTATTCCTAAAGAGGAGGCCGACCCATTACAAATTAAGAACTATAGACCCATTTCTTTACTAAATGCAGATTACAAAATCTTTGCTTCAATATTGCCAGAAAGACTTAAAAAATATTTAAATAATTTTATCCATCCTGATCAAAATGGATTTCTGCCAAAAAGACAAATTAAAGACAATATGAGAGTAATCTTGGACACCTTGGAATACTACGAGGCACATCCTGAAAAACAAATGGCTCTGATATTTCTAGATGCACAGAAGGCATTTGATAATGTGAATTGGCGATTCATGTTATTACTGTTGGAACAGATGGGTTTTGCTAGAAAATTTATCAAAGTAATAGAAGCTATATACTATAAGCAAACGGCAATGGTAATGATAGAGGGAGAGCTGACAGACTCTATTAATATAAGAAAAGGAACGAGACAAGGGTGCCCACTATCACCTTTGTTGTTTGTGTTAACTTTGGAAGTGTTAAATAGAAATATTAGAGATGAAAAGAATATAAACAGAATGAAAATCAAAAAGGAAGAATTTAAGCTGCAAGCATTTGTGGATGATCTGGTTTTCATTTTAGAAGACCCTTTAGAAACAGCATCAAAATTGATAGAAAAGATAAGACATATGGAAAGGTGGCTGGTTTGAAAATAAAGATAAGACAAAGATTTTGACAAAGAATATGCTATTAAGACAAAAGGAAGAACTGGCAGACCTATTGAAAATTCAAGTCACGAATAAGATCAAGTACTTGGGGATATATTTGACAGCAAGATGTAGTACATTAAAAGAGAATAATTATATTAAACTTAAACAGCAGATAGCGCTAGATTTGGCGAAATGGGAAAACTTACAACTCTCCCTAATAGGGAGAATCTCAACAATCAAGATGAATATATTACCCAGAATTTTATATTTGTTTCAAACAATCCAATTAGGCTTGGAAAAGACTACTTTGAAGATTTAAATAAAATTGTGTTGAAATATATATGGCAAGGAAAGAAAGCGAGAATAAAGTTAAAACTTTTGCAAGATGCTAGAATTAGAGGAGGATTTGGTTTGCCTAATTGGGAATTGTACTACCAAGCTACAAATCTGATGTGGGTTAAGGAATGGATAACACTAATAAATGCTAGATTATAGACATTAGAAGGACATGATTTGTTGTTGGGGTGGCATGCTTTTTTATGGTACAAAGGAACTAAAACACAGGGGTATTTTAGAAGACATTATATAGGGGAGTCTCTGCGGTTAAACTGGGAAAAGATTAAAAGACAATGTTATTTGAAAATTCCTGTCTGGTTATCAACTATTGAAGCATTCTCGTATCCTATAATATACAAAAAGGAACGAACAGTTAGATATGGTGAAATACTGAATGAAAAGGGTGAACTTAAATCTATGCAAAAACTAGAGGGACAAGGTATAAAGATGAATCAGTTTTCATATGCGCAAATACATTCAAGGTATGATAAAGATTCTAAAACAGAAGATTTCTATGATAAATTGACTGATTTAGATAAGATTTTGACAGGTACTGATGAAAAGATGATTAAGAATTGTATGGATATCTATTAGAAATTAAACTAGAAGAAGAATAAGTTAAAGAAACTATGATTGCCTGGGCGAAGAATTTTGGATATGGGATTTATTTAGAGAAATGGCAAAAATTGTGGTCTCAAAATTATAAAATGACAATGTCAACAGCATATAAAGAAAATTTTTATAAGATGTTTACAGGTGGCATTTTCTCCCGACAAGAATAGCAAGAATGTTCAAGAATAAATCCGAAAAATGTTGGAAATGTCATCAGACACCTGGCTCATATTACCATATGTGGTGGACTTGTGCGGATGCTAAAAAATACTGGACTAAAATCCACATGTGGTTGGAAAAAATTATGGAAAAACATATAGACTTGAAACCAGAGATATTTTTATTGGGAATTTTACCTGAAATATATAATAAAGTCTTGAAATACCTGACTGTAAATGTATTAACAGTTGCTAGGATTGTATTTGCTAAAAACTGGAAAAATGAGAAAATACCATCACAGGAGGAAATCATTAAGAAAATATTGGAATGTGCTGAAATGAGTAGATTGACATTTGAAATTAGAGAACAAGAGGATAAACAATTTTATAAAATTTGGGATCTTTTCTATCAATTGTTAGACAACAAAGTACAGTAATGAAATATGTGGATTTTTAGAAAATAATAAATATATAAAGATGTACTTATTTCTTATTATAACTACAAAATGATTTTAGGATAGATTTGGGATGATAATATGAACTGTTATAAAATAAATTAAGTAAGTTATGGTTATCTTGTAAAACATGAATGAATAAAGGCATAGTCAGATGATTGATTAATAATGATGCTAAGGTATTTAATTTTTGATTGACAATAGGAGATTATATGTAACGTAATTGTAATTGAAGACTATGAACTGGAAGCACAAAACAATTTGTAAAGCAACCAGAACACTGTATGTACACCTATGGAAGATAGCTTGATGTTTTTATGTTTTGTTTGTTTATGTTTGTTTTTAAAAACCAATAAAAATTTTTTAAAAAGAAAGAAAATTAAAATAACCATATGAATAAAACATAGCATATAATCAGAGGGGAGAAAATGTCAGCAACAGTAAACATTTTGAACAAACACCAAGCACACATATGCAGTATATATAACCTCCCCTATTTAATGCTTTTGCGAAATGGGTTTGTAACAGAACCAATTTGACTGGGAATTAGGGAATTTGTAAATCCACATCTCTGGAGGTTAGCATCAAATTAGGAAATGCAGAAGCTTAAGAAACCAAAGATTCCTCTTTACTTTGTTTTAAAATAGAATCTAAGATTTGAATGCTTCCTTCAATCTCAGCTATTGTATTTAGTCCAATAAAAGATACACATTTTCAAGATCCTTATTCAGGCACACTTTCAACTTGATATAGATGTTTTAAAATGGGTGTGTGGGGGGGACCTACATGGACTCTGTAAGCCTGGGGCATTGCCCTTGGCTCTAGCATACAGGGAATCACTCAGACTTGTCATTGGAAAAGTTTGTTTGAAAACAGTGCAAAATAGTAAGATGACAAGTATGACCCATGTCTTATAAAATGATAGCATACAAAGGTTCCAGTATGTGAACTGACACTTTCCTCTGATCCGTGAAGAAGGAAGGAGAGAGGATATTTTGTAGCACTTAAGAAAGCTCAGAGGTAAGAATGGTAAAAGCACTACCCTTTTTGAATGGAATGCCCACTGTTTCCTTTTTTAAAAAAAATAAAAAAGAGAGAATTCATTCTACAAAATTGATATTACAGCTCACTATTGTGCAATAAAGTAAATCTTCTATTTGTTTAAAAAAAGTCTCTGTGGATTTTACTCTGCTCGTTATTGATGACCATAGAGGGCGCAGTTCATGTCTGTTTCAAAACCACTGAGCCAGAGCTGTCCAAAGACATTTCCATGATCATGTGGCCAGAATGACATCACTGTGCTCTGTAGACATCTTACTGAAGGGTTATCTATTTATCTACTTGCATTTGCAAGCTTTCGAACTACTAGGTTGGCAGAAGTTGGCGCGAGGATGGGAGCTCACCCATCATGTGATGCTTGGGTCTGGTCTCAAAACTGGGCTACTGGCTTTTCAGCTGACAAGTCCAGCATCTTAACCACTGAGCCGCTCTGCCACCCTAAAGCTTCTATAAGAATTGTTAAAAATTAGGACCAACTCCTTGAAAGACAAATGCTGCTGAACAGCAGTCTTCATCTCTATTACTCCAATGTATACAATAAAACATTAATTTAGACAAATTATTCTTACTCTGTGCCATAGTACTTCTCAAAGACTAAAAAATGTTTTTTTCACCCAAAAGAACTACTGTTAAGTATATGCTTTTCCACTGCACCAAAGTCCTTCTTCTAAAGGTGGATTAGGCTGTTTCTTCCCTTCAATAAATACCATTTATCTCCAAGAGTTGGGGAATATCTATTAAGTTTGATTTCATTCATTTTTTAAAAAAATTTCTATCTTTACACTGTATGACCCATGCAGTATTTGGAAAATATTTCAGAAATGATTCTTCAGGACATAAGACAGGGAGCATAACACCTTTCTGCTGACTATTTAAAATAGCTAGGCAGCTACCTGTGCAATCCAAGGAGAAGACATAGATTACTGTTGTTGTCATTTATTGTTATTGCTATTGCTATTATTAGTGTATGGATTTGTTACAGTGTACTAACACAGTGAAGTAGTTTGGCTTGCCAAGGTGACAGCTCTGTTATAGGAAGCATTTGCACACTTCCCAAGGAATGCCACAGGAGAGTAAGCTGGCTTTGCTCCCTCCTTAAATGTCATCCAAGGGTCCCTCCCTTCCTGGAGCTGCCTCACAAACAGATGCTGCAAACAGGAAGGTTCAGACAGGAAACTGCCTGCCTGCACAGAGCACCAGCTTGTATTTCCACCAAAGTAGTATCTATCTATTTGCATAGAACATGTTTTTGAACTGTTAGGTGGAAAGAAGCTGAGGCAAATGACAGGAACTCACCCTGCCATGCAGTTCTAGGACTCAAACCACCAAAGCTAAGACCATCTCCAGCATCATTAAGCCACTGAGCCACATGCTTCGTGACATAACTTGTAAGTCAATACTACAAGCAAGGAGAATGTGTCCTGCTTCAAACCATCATTTATTCATGAAATTCTTTTGAAAGACCTGGTGGCATCTTTATGAAAACTTACAGTAGCCTTGTGAGAAATACATAAAGTGCAGACAGTAGAGAGTTCACACTGGAGTGCATTTCCCCATCTAATTACCATAGTCAATCCTTACAGGGTCAGTAAGGAAAAAAAAAGTCAGGGAAGCTGAGTTAATCAAGCAGGCAGTGCAGGCTGACAACTTACCTGAGCTGCTAAGAAGACAAATGATGTTGTTAGTTGAAAGTATCTTTTTCATAGCCTAGCATTAGAGTTTATGTCTCAGCATCTCTATTAAAATTGATTTGGGTAGTAACTGTAAAAAAAATAACAAATTAAGCAAATTAATAATTAATTAATTAATTAATAAGCAAATTAAGAACAGAAATTTGAGAAGAAACTCTGCAGTTATAATAAAAGCACAGGACAGCCACTTTACTTAATGCAAACCTGAAACATGCATTGATAAAAACCTCAAATTCTTTTGCTTCTCAAAGCAATACTCATTGAACACGTAAAGTAGTGAGTTCTAGTTTTATATTGGAGGTCTTCAAACCATACGTTAAACACTCTTTAGACTTTTCTGCACTAAAAAAAAGACTTAGACTAAATGATCTCTAAGGTGTCACCAACTTTAAAATGAGCCAGATTTCAGATCAAGACATTAAAATTGCCATAAGTGCAGCACACAATGTCTGATGGATCATTAGCGTATTTATCACTTCATTTTCATCCTATAAGGCAAATATTATATTTCCTTTAAATGATGATTGAATCCATGTCTGAACTTAGTATTCTTGCATTGTAGATATTCTGCACTGGATTTGCTTTCTTGGAAATTAAGAATATTGAACTATCAGGAGAGCTATTGAATATTGGATCAAGGTCCCCAAAGCAGAAAATGCAAAACTAAAGGTGTTACCTTGATGGACATGCATCATAATGGGTAAGGCTATGGTATAATTAGAGTATTTATCACTGTCCTTGATTTGTCAGGGCTTCCAGATGGGCCAGACCAAGAAAGAGGCATGGCAGCAATTCCAGTCATGGTCTTTATTTTGGTAAGGTAAGATAAGAGAAATCCTGAAATCTTGTCTGAGGTTTTTTCCATCCCATTTTATATTAAACAAAATCAAGGCAGGATTATTTTTAGTTTCTTTCTTATAATCTTCTCCTTTTTGGGATTGTGTAATTTTTTTTTTTGAAAGTCCTCCTTAATGGTTTGTTAATTCCTATGTTTCTCCTAAGGTTAGATAATGATGATGATGGTGATGATGATGATGATGATGATGACGATGATAGATTCCCAGGAACTCCTTTTATACATCCCATACCAAGGAGTGGCTGTAAAACTAGTCTATATTTCATGGTTGTGTGTGCCTTGGAAAGCCTCTGAAAGACATTTAAAAGTTTGCCTGTGGCCATTTATTGCTTACATCATAGCACTAAGCTGATGTCATCCGTGGTTTCATTGGCCTTTGTTTTCTGTCCCACCTGAATACACTCCTTAGCTGCCATTTTTTTCCAGCAATTAAGGAACTACTTAAAATAGAATTGTTCAGATTTGATAAAGTTAGGAAGATTCGTTGGGTGAAATGAATTGCTGAAATAAATAGATTGGGTTTAAGAAAAATATTTTCTTAAGAATCCATATTTTATTCTGAACTTTCTTTCTCTCTCTCTCTCTCTCTCTTTCTCTCTCCCTTTTCCCTTGTATGTGTCTCTAATAAATTCCAAGGAATGTGTGGTTCTCAAACAGTTCCACAATCATGAATTAAGCAAAACTCTAAACACAGGCCACTAGAGAGAAAGGGCACAATTTTAAGTATCCTTCTATTATGTCTAGATACAGATACAAGAAACACTCCTATTTCTTTGGTTATTAATTCCTTCTGTTTAAATGGTCAATTCCATGGCCTGCTAAAGACTTAATCAAAGAGCTTTGGAAAATAGAAAGTCAAGAGGCTAACCCAGCCGTGAACAGGAATGTTGTGCCAATTCCAAAACATAGTCACAATAATGTATTTTTCTTTTTTTTTTGTCATGGTACAGCCAATGAAGAAAGTGGGACCACAAATGGCAGTGGGAGAAACCATACAGTCACAGGACGTCTTGAATTGATAGAGATAATAAAGAAGGAAGATCATTAGAAGCCACATAAGGGTATAGTGCTGTAAATCATATGGAAGAATAATGATTCTGCTACAGAAATGGAACTAATGCATTTTTTTAAGAATGAGCATAGATAGATGAGCAGGCCTTTTCCCTCCTCTCTTTCCCTGCCATATTGCTTGCCTTTAAAGTTAGGCGGGTCTCAAGGGAGCAACAAATGCATGGAATCATTTTCCCAATTTGGATCTGAAAGCAGCAGATTGCTCAGGAAGCTTGAAAGCAAATGTTTGGCTCTTATAAAAGCATGTCAGCCAGGGCTGCCAACAAATTTATATGTGTCAGGCTGCCTTTCTACAGCAGGAAAAATACAGTTAGAGATGTAAGGCAGAGATAACTTTTTATAAATATCTAAAAGGAACCTAGAGGACCTTTTTGCATAATAATAATAATAATAATAATAATCATCATCATCATCATCAGCAGCAGCAGCAGCAGCAGCAGTATCTTTTTCATAAGCCTGAAAAAGTGGTTGAAAATGAGCATGCAAAACTACTGTGGGACTTCCGAATACAGACTGAAAAAGAGTTGAAACACAATACCCCGGATATCATGATTGTGGAGAAGAAAAAAGTGTGGATCGTTGACATTTCCATACCTGGTGACAGCAGAATTGACAAGAAACAACTTGAAAAAGTCACTAGATATTAGGACTTGAGAATCGAATTGCAGAGACTCTGGCATAAACCAGTGCAGATGGTTCCAGTGGTAATCAGCACACTGGACCTAGGCAAGCACTTAAAAACAATCGGCACTGACAAGATCACCATTGGTCAGTTGCAGAAGGCCACCTTACTGGGATCTGCTTGCATAATCCACCGATACATCACACGGTCCTAAACACTTGTGAAGTGTTCAACTAGTGATTTATGATTTGAAACCCAGCATGGTTATCTTGTTTGCTGTGTATACTGTCATTATCATCATCATCATCATCATCACTTGTGCCACTTCAGCCTATAGGTAAAATGTCTAGAAAGAAACTATGCAGGATAGAGGCACCATACATGATATAGTATTTGTTGTGAGAATGATTTTTTTGTGTGTCATCAATTATTTTATACTGCTTTCAAAGCTTTTTTTTTTAAAGATGGAAATAGTATTGGGTTTGGGAAAGCTATTCTAGCAGTGCTGCCTCTTATAACTCAGGCTCCAAAACCTGCTTGGATGAAGTGGCTTGGTAGCCTGATAGCTTTTTATGCTGGCAGAGTGGCTTTCCTGTGTTAATAATATTCACCATCCGACGAACCCAAGCAAATGAGCCTTCTCCCCAAACCATTCATTTCATGTTGATGGCTTTGACCTCTCTTAAGCGGCAGCACTCTGGAAGCACCAATCTGAAATGCTTTAATGCGGAAATGTTATCAGAAGATTCATCAAAATCTCTACAAGGAACATTTCAAAAGAAGCCTCAAACAGGAGGCAGAGGGTAAAGGGTGAACTCTTCTGCACCTGATTTGGAGAACTAGATGAAAACTCTTCCTGGCTCCAGAGGATGGCACCAGCTCAATTTTTGCTAGAAGAAACAAGCCTTTTTTTCACAAAAGTACTGGGGAGTAAAGTAGGGAAGAAAGTTACTTCTAAGAAGATTTCTCTCCAGATGGTTTGGATGGCACATAGCTGAACCCCAGTGTTCTCCCAAAGATTCTGCCTTAATAAGTCCAATATCAGCAGTTAAAACTGAAACAAGGTTTGGATTTGGTTCTCACTTTGCTGATAGCAAACTTAGCTATTATCCTGGATTTTTCATCCCACAATGGATCTTGAATTCTGGTTGGGCATTAATTGACCTACAATATTTATTTCACTTTTTAGTGAACTTTTGTGACTACTGTGTCTCATTTCTTAATCACATTTTTCAGCTGATTACAAGTAGACTCTGTTCTCAGATGATGTTCCTGCAGCAGGCACAGCCACCAGAAAGGTCTTTCAGGTGCGGTAAAGATAATTACTAACAATTGCTAGACTAAAGAGAATTGTTATATTATTATCTGTTCACAATCATGTGAAGACATGGCAGCCAGTTCATTAGCGGGTGTTGGCTCATTATACATCTCAAGTTCTAAGATGTCACAATTGCTTTAGTATGTATGCAGATTCAAGCAGTGCTCTTGCAATTGATAGGTGGAAATTTTGTCCATTTACATATTTTCTAAAGTGCTATCCAAGATTTTTTGGTATAGCATCCAGTGTTCTGGTAACCAGTTCAGCGATCATAGCTGATTAGTGCCATAATCTTTCAATTTCAATGTTTAGATCTTGATACTTTGTGATCTTCTCCAATTTTTTATATTTTATTTTACTAATATTTAGTATTTGTAGGCAAGCATATTATTAGCCTCATTTCCCAGGATTGTCCCTTTTAAAATTAGATTGATGTATTAATTAATTATTGTAATTACTTAAATAATTAATTAAATCAGCTAGCATTATTATTCTAGTTCTGGTAACTACAAATAAAGGGAAAAACGTGCGGCTGACACAGGAACCTTCTTTCAGCAATGTTACAAGGGAAAGTGATTAAAAACAGGCAGTCACAACCCTACAGTAAAAATGCTGCCCGCTAATATAATGATATGGATACAAAAAGAACAAAGTTACAGTTGTGACACTGTGACATCTGCCTGTTTTTATCCCTTCTTGCCTGTTTTTATCCATTCTATGGATGTTGCTGCCCTTTTACTTGCTGTCTGAAATTGTACAGTCAGTTCTACTTGATCACTCTTTGACATGCGTAAATCAAAGCAAATTGGTCTAGTTTGAGTGGGAATATCCTGAAGAAAGAATATAATAAAAAGATGGGAAATCAATGTTGTTTTAAGGTGAAGAATATATTCATGGATCTCTCAGGGATCAGTTGTCAGATAGATTTCCTTGTAAAGTGTGAGGAAAATAACAGATTGATGTGGAAATAGAGTTACCAGATGTCCAGAGAATGGAGAACATCTCCCCTATCTGGAAGGCCTTAAAATCAAACATTGTCTGTCTTTTTGAGTATCTCAAATGATCTCTTCCTGAAAAAATTTTCTGTGGTGCGTTATTACCCTAACAAATGTGAAGCACAAGTTAATAAATGCAGCTCTGTGACCTTCATTAGTTGATTAGTACCCTCTACCTGCTGTCTGAAATTGACAAGACCTTAACCAGTTATGAGTTGAAGCCTTTTGAATAACCAGTCTCCTGATGCTAGAAAAAGTAAAAGAATATATCCTTCTTTCCTTCCTTTGTCTTCCTTTCCAATTGTCTGCGTCATTCTTTGTTCATTTTATTATTTTGTATTCCTAAGTGGAAGAAACCACCATGCAACCCAGAGGAAGTATTATAGTGTATGCTGCCAACCTTTCAACATCTGTCCTGAAAAATTACATCATTGGTAGCAAAGCACCTGGATGTAGGCTGTGGTTAATAGCCATGTTGTTTTTGCCCTTATGGTTCTTCATTATGTAAAAATTTGGTACTCAGCTCTTTTGATAAACTGCAGATATCCAAACTACGAAGAATACAGATATCCCCTTTTCATGGATTCTTTGTTCATTTTAAATTTTGACCTAGCACTAAGCAACATTTTTATGCTTTAAGATCCCATTAAATAAAAGTATGTGGGGGAGTAGAAATGGCATGGTGGTTTAGAGTTGAAGATCCTTGTCTCCCACTCAGAAGGTTGAGAGTTCAATCCTAGGCAGAGACATATGTTTCTCTATCAGGCACAAAAAGATAATATCTGCTGCAAATTCTGCATGGGGATCAGGAAGGACATCCGGCCAGTAAAATCTCAGTCACCCTGACCCCACCCCAATAAAAGGGAATAATAGGGTCCTAAAAGAGAAAATAAATAAATAAAAAAATAAAAGCAGAAAAAAGTGACATCAAGAACAAATGCTAACAGAAGAGGTCCTTCCAAATGTTAATACTCTACAACTCGCAGACATCAAAACATACACAGCAATACAGGCAAAAGATCTGAAGGCAATACATTTTCACAGGTTCCATCTCCTCCTATCTACATTAGAGAAAAAAAATATATGTGGAATCTAACAGATTGCCATACATAGTGTAGAGAGATTTTTTAAAAAGATGAATGGACCAATAACAAGCTCTTGTTTCAAAAGGTTGAGATACATGGACTGATCGTGAATGAATGCTATCTGGCAAGTGCTGATAATAATAGTACAGAGGGAATTGATGTCTGAATTGATGTGTTTTGGGGAAAAGTCAGGTTGGAACTTTAAAATCGGCTGTTTGTGTATGCTTCAGAGAGGAAGGGGAAGGGAAGGGAAAGATGGGGAAGAAAGGGGAGAGAAGGGAAAACCAATGTTTTAAGAAAGTATGCACAAAACTGGCCTTAGTTACCCCTTTCACTGAAATGAATTTGAACTAAGGGGTTATTTTGTTTTTCACATAGGTACATTGCACATTGGATGATTTGTCTATGACATAAATGAAGCACACACAAATCTCAGGCTTACATATCATTAAGTTCAACATCATTCAGTAGAAAAAATACAGGAAAATTCAGAAAATATTTGGGAAACAAATATTTTTCATAGAATGGAAGACAGACATAAAAGATCCAAATACATTAGAACGATGTGAACCTTCAAAGCAGTCATTTCATTCAAAGAAGATTAAAGTGAATCACCCACTTTTAATCAAATCTTTGAATCTTCAAATTGATTTGAGGCATCAAATAAAATCAGGCTTTGATCTGAATTGCTTTGGAAAGATTCAGCAATGATTCCAATACATATACATATACATATACATATACATATACATATACATATACATATACATATACATACATACATACATACATACATACATACAGTAGGTCTAGGTGTGTTCGGGTCTTTTCCCATGTAAGATTAAGAGTATCTTGGCGAGGTCCCACTCACCATCCTCAGGCTTTTGGCTTTGTGCTAGTGCAAGCAGTGTGTGATCAGAGCTGCCGTCTCTCTATAAATATTGGTGTAGGGGGGCTGGTGTGCTGGGCTGGTTGGCTGTGCTGCTGCCTCTTGATTGGTTGATGGAGTTGATGTTGGTATAATGGGCTGTGTGATGGCCTTGTGAGTTTTGTTGTGGAGATATCCTGGATCTTGTGCTTTAATCTTCTGGGTTGTTTGTGTTTTGATCTCTTTTCCATTAGCCTCCTGTGTTGTAATGGCTTGGGTAATGGGTTGTGTGGTGACTTTGTGAGTTTTATTGCTGTGGTATCCTTGGTCTTGTGCTGTGATTTCCTGGGTCATTTGCTGTGTTGCAACTTCTTGAGTTCTTGTGGTGTAATTTCCTGAGTTTTCTGATGTGATATCCTGAGCGGGTGGCTGTGATGTAGCATTCTGGGTTTTGGTCTGGCTTCGAGTTTGGGGTCTGGGTCTGTGTTCTTGGTGTGTGTCAGCTTGTTTGGTTTTGGGGTCAGGGGGTGCGACAGCTGGCAAAGCAGCCGTGGTCTGGTTTCTGGATGGTGGTTGTCCTTTGTTTATAGGATGGGTTTGGGCCTGGATCTGATGAGGGGGATTGGCGGTGGTGTCCCATGTTGTTTTGGGTCTGGTGTTGATTGTTGTGGCTGGGACTCATTTGTTGGTGAGGGCTAGTTTCCAGATGTCTGATAGGCGAGAGGTATCGTCCCGTTTATTCATGAAAATATTGATTGGACTCTTAATCTGTGATGTAATACTACTGCATGGTCATGTGAATGATGGCAAAAATGACAGAGCTGACAAGTCTATTTGTTTTATGACTTCTGTCATAACTGAACAATCAAATATCTTCCTTGGGAAAATCTTCCTATCACAGAAACTATTGATCAAACCTGTATCAATGTTTTGAGTGGGTGCTCTTGTGCAGCAAAACCTCTAGGAAAAAAAAGGAAAAAAAAGACTGAAGAAACAAGAATAGATGATAATAGACAGAGAGAGGGTCTAAGGGTTCAGAATTTTAACATCTTCCATGGCTCCTATTGGCCCCGGCAGACCTCAAGCACTCAGCAAATCTCTCTAGGAATCAAAGACAGTTCAACTGCCAAGTTGTGAAGTATTAGGAATGAGCAAAGAATTATGGGATGGGATGGAAAAATGCATAGTAAAGAGCAGATCCATAAAATGTCTCTTGTTTAGGTACTCTATTCATTTGATAACCCCCTCCTCCCCCCAAGATGTGGCATGTAATCAGCTGCTGAAAACAGTAACATGGATTTATGGCTCTAAACAGGAAAATAAATGTCTATTGGTAGGAGACATCCTCGGTGTCCTGGCTATAAATCTAATACACATAAACCGATATCTCCCAAGATTATAGAGATTAATCTATTTCTTGGTAAAATAGAGAGTTTGATTTGAAACTAATTTTAAACTAATTAAAATTCTTGTTTAGGTAAATGTTCTTACATTTTGATGCATATGTTATTTCTGAACATTTTTATATATTTGTGTCTGTGTGTGTGTATGTAACAGAGAACATTTTCATTCTAGGACACCTGTCACTTTCTGGTAATTATCTCCCTGATACATCAGTCCTTTCAAACTGTTAATTCAATTTTGTGAACATAGTTAATGTGGCAGTCTATGCAGTATAAGTATGTTTGTACTGTCAAAAGCTTATTAACATTATTAACAAAATAACCTCCCCCCCACATTCTGTATGACTCTGTACAGAATTATTAATATGGAAATTATATACACCTGAAATATTACAAGTACTTTTCAGTAGGTATGTTTGCATGTGCCAAATAGATCATATTTAACGTAATTGGTGCATCTGTGACTAAGTCATTTTCTTTCCTTGTACTATAATAACATTCTTTGATACGACCCTTCATTTCCATCTTTAAAGTGGGTGTAATTCTTTACATGCATAAAATTATCCTGCCTCAATCTGCTGATATGCCGCCTACACCAAAAATATCTATCCATTATCGCATATTTGTCAAGTTTAATTCTATTGAACTTTTTTTTTTAAGTGGGGAAAAACTTAAATGGTGAAAAACATTCCACCTGATAGATTAGTGATGGCAAACTATTTGGGCTCAATGTTTCAAAAATTTGGGAAATGCTTAACTTGACTCTACTTCTCTCCCCACTCTCTCTCTCTCTCTCTCTCCTCCTCCCCCCCAGACACAAACACATACTTCGAACAAAAGAGACACAATTCTTTAGACATTCATTTATTTTAAAAAACCCAGCCTAATCATATTTATGATTGAGACTTTTTGAGACTTTCAAGAAGAGATTGGACTGCCATTGTCAGAAATGGTGTAGGGTCTCCCGCTTGGGTGGGTTGTGTGGACTAGATGACCTACAAGGTCCCTTCCAACTCTGATTATCTGTTATCTGTTATGATCTCCAGCATCTATTGTGCCCTACTTACAGTACATTCAAGCAATGTTCTTTTTCTGTTGACAGGTCTCTGCAGGTTGCATGAGCCCTTCATTCCTGAAGTGGCTTTCAGAATACTTTTCCATGGCTTCTGCAGCCTTCAAAAACTGCACAAAAGCATGCCCCATTCTTGGACTATATTCAGAGGCTTCAAGGGCTTCATGAGAGCATACACTCTCCTCATACAGCTTCCATAGCCTCTGAAAACTTGACCCATTGCTCATGAGATTTTTAGAGGCTTTGCAAGAGCACAACCTCTAGAGGGTTTGGAGGCCACACAAGGGTACACCCCATTCTCACGTGGCCTCCAAAAATCATGATTTCAAGAATAATTGTTGTTAGATGTTAGTGAACTTTGATGTGTCACCCAAAACATACTAATATATAACTTTTGATATATGTGTCATAGATCCACCATCACTACACAAGATAGTAGAGTAACTTGACCATCTTTTCATGGAATGCCTTTTGGAACCATGCAATAGCCATGAGAATCCTACACTGTTCAGCTTGCTTTGTTGTTCTTTTTTCTTTTTCTTTTATGGAATACCATGATGAATTTTCCATACTTGCAACCCAACCATGTCAGTCTATAAGTTGTTACAAAACGTGTGTCTGATGGAGAAAAAGCATTTATTTCCAAGGTTTGACAAGAATTTAGAAAGTTAGAAAAACTGTGAAGGGGGTTAAGCCTAATGGGGAAAGTCAAATATGGTATTACAGTCACTAATATTGGCCTACATACTTCCTAGAAATTTCATCTTCTATGAAACCTACTCCAATTCTTCTTCTTTGTTTAATATTACCTTTTTAAAAAAGAAACAGGAGCTACAATTCAGCACTGAAAGTGGTGAACTACGACAAAATCGTAAATTCTTTTTTTGCCTGGAAAAAGCCTAATTAATATTTTTAGGAAACAATAAATTAACGTTTGGCTATTGCCGACAATTTTGCTTGGAAATCTGCTTGCCTTCTCAAAACAAAAGAAAACAATAACCTAGGATGATAGGGAACATTTTGGGGACCCAGGCCATTAAATCCATTAATTAATTAAATTAAATTAAATTAGATTTTGCAGTAACCTTCCCCTGTCATGCCCACCAAGCCACAGAACTGGTAGTAACAAATTTTGAATCCCACCACTGACTGTACTGAATATAACACTGTACTGCAAATCAGGGCATACAAAACCTTCGCCAGACCAATTCTCGAATACAGCTCATCTGCCTGAAATCCACACTGTATAATGGACTTTAATACAATTGAACGAGTCCAGAGGTATTTCATGAGAAGAGTAGTCCACTCCTCAGCTCACAATAGAATACCTTATGCCACCAGTCTTGATATTTTGGACCTAGACAACTTAGAACTATGCTACCTATGATCTGACCTAAGCAGAAGTGGTATTCAGCAGGTTCTGACTAGTTCTGGAGAACAAGTAGCAGAAATTTTGAATAGTTCGGAGAACCGGCAAATCCCACCTCTGACTGGAGATTTTACAGTATCCTTCCCCTGCCATGCCCACCAAGCCATGCCTACAGAACTGGTAGTAAAAAAAATTGAATCCCACCACTGATCTGTACCCTAGAGATAAACAGCCATAGTAAGATGGATTTTGTTCTTTAGAAGCTTCTCAAAGCATTTTCAAAGAAGAGCTGCATTTGCAGTATTATTGAAACTAAATACCCCTTTGGCACTTCGTACAGCATTAATACTTATTTAAAAAATCAAAAATTCCATGCAAGCTTCTCCCGGCTAAGGATATACTGCAATGCAGCATAAGAATTACCAATCTTATAATGGTAGCTGTCAGTTATTATTTTTTAAATGATACATTTGATAACAACAGATCTGGTATAATGAAACATGGTGATATTTCATGTTTACATCAACTTGTAATATATCTACATATTTTAGCCCCTAAGCAATCAACATCTAATAAAATACATGAAATAGGAAGCTCCCACTGATTCTCTACATTTTAGATCTGAAATCTTATTAAGGCACATGATGTTCCATTTGTAAGCCATTTGTGGCTTTCTGATAAATGAATAAGTTTGCTTATGATTAGAATCCATAGGCTTATCCCTGTACCCTGGAGATAAGCAGCTATAGCAAGATGGAGACAAATATTGACAAAAATCAGATAAAACATTTGTAATAATGAAAAATAATTGAATGCTATTTTTAAAAGCCACAATCAAAACGGACACATTTTGCTTATGGGAAATGTTGAGCCTTTGGGAAAAATAAACTACCGCCCTTCTACTTTAGAAATTCTATGTATTCATGGTTGAAATTTAAATAATGAAAATCTATTAGAGCAGGCTAGCAACTTTTAAGTTTTGATTTGTTTTGCTGAATATTATTCATGGCAAAGTTAGTAATTACTACCTGTACTGAAGTTCATAAAAATGTGTTACAAAAGTTGTGACTCACAGATAAACTATGTATATTTTGTACATATCTGCTGACCATCACAAAGCCAGATTCAGAAATCAGGTTCATATTTGACAGCTGCTTAAGTCTTCTTTACTTTACAGTCTCCTTTACAGTGTTCAATTCTTAATAAACTATTGACTAAGACTATAACCTTGTCTATCTAGACCAGGGGTGTCAAACTGGTCGGCCCGCATGCTGGATGTATCACACTCACACTCACAACATGACATCGCGTGACACAATCAAATTTGACATCCATGGTCTAGATCAATATACTTGAGGTTGTGCTTTCCCTCCCATTTTTCTTATTAAATAAACATTTGTCTAATGTTTCATAAAAATATTAAAACCTAATTACATTCACTTGTAAGGATACAAGGTGTTTCTATAAACAGAAATAGCTACCAGTCTTTTCAGGTTTCCTTAACTGTCATAATATTAATATTAGCATTTAGATGCTACCTAGAGAATGGTCAGATAAGAGATAGCATAACCCTAACTTAAAGCAAGGGGCTCAGAAGGTCCCCTTCATAGTATCTTATACTGAAAAGGAAATGATTGGATAATTGTACTTTCAGACTTACAAGTTTATGTTAATGTAATTTCACAATAAAGTAGATTTGGCTTATCTGGTCATGTTTCCTGTCTAGTCTACGTGGTAAGGCTGACAAATAGGGTAAAAAAAAATCCTCAAGTTGGTAGTCCCCAACTTGACATTTTTAAGTCACCAAGTACCCCCGCCCCCCCAATAAAAAAACAATTTTTCATGTTTATGGAAGAAAGCAAAAGAACTCTCATTGTTGATATTGACTGAAGGGAAAATGTATGATTTATCCAATCTTTTAAATGTTAGGGACAGTAATTGAGCTTTCAGGACTATGGTGGGCAGAGGAGGTATGTACTATTTCTCAAAAATTGGGTGTAGTAAAAATAAAAACTTGCTTATGCTTTATTTTATCTATTTTTATACTTTCAGTGTAGAGCCCTACTTTCTTTCCATAAGGCATTCTTATTAAATGCAATTTATATGATTGTATATTAAAAGTAATAATAAAGAACCAGCTTTGGAAGGAGCTCAGAGTGCGGGATAGAATATATATGGCTTTAAATAACTTTCTTGTGACATGATATTTATTCATGATGATTCTTGATGATACAAATTCATGATGATATATACATTTTTACTGATTTTAAAAATGCATAGATTAAGGTGGGAAAAACATAGTATGGACTTAGGAATGAAAATAAACGTGATAACAAAAATGTGTACTTTTTGTCCTATTCCACCATCTCTCTTACTGTGTCATTCTGCTTCCTAGTTTAATACTGGTCTGATAACATATCATTTTGTTGGGTAGTTTTCTTCAAACAAAACTTATTTTGCTGTGTTTGGCAGCCCAGAAGCCTCAAAGAAAAATGGCTTCCAGTGTTTTCTTTTCAGTGCCTTGAGATACATTTTCCTACAATTACTTTGTAGAACCTCTGACTAAAATCCTTTTTCAGAGCCCTACAAGACAGACAGTGCCTCAATTTTTCCCATCAGGAGCTGACATGTAATGCATTGTGGAAATGAGGCATAGGAACTGCATTTTATTTTTCCTATTTTTTTTCCGATGCTGGCTCTAGGAAATGGTTTCCATTAGTAAAGGCAATCTTACAAGAAAGAGAAAACAGAAAATAATCACAGCATGATGGTTCTGGGTGTGATTGTTCTACTGGGGTAATTACAGCTGTAATCTTATGCACTAGTATATTTTATTTTATCATTACCTCGGCCAGAAATATGATCACTCAGCCTAAGCATCTTAATCATCAAGGAGTTCATGTCACTAAGAGTATAATAGAAAAGAATAGTGTGACATATAAAGTGCATTTCTCTTTGCCTAGAGTGACATCGGCATATTTAACACACACACACACACACACACACACACACACACACACCACCACCACCACCACCACTGGTCATGTCTCAGAATTTTTAATTGAAGGGAAAATAAATGATGAAAGCACCACAACAACTTTCTGGAATCTGGTGCTCTGTAGATATATAGGAATTGCAGTACCTATTGAAATACTCACTCAGTTCACACCATGGCTAGAACTCCTCCTGTCTGAGCTGACAAAGGTTGTTTTATTTTGACTTGGAAGATTTAGTCTTTATGAATCTTCTTGGTTCATCACAATAAGCAGGATGATATTCAGGAAGTTGGTAATGCAAATCTGAGAGAAAGAATGGATCCAACTATTTGGAAGAAGTATTTGGGAAGCAGCTCATGAAGAAACCTACCATGGATCCAGAACCCTTGATTATTGACTTATAGAACCTTTCTTCAAAAACTGTACGCTAAACTAATAAAGACATTTTTGATATGAGCATCTATATTAATTTCAATTGAGATTCAACTTTGGTTTTGTCATTGAGATTGCACTGATCACTCTGATGGCCAGCCCTCTTCTGGATACGCTATCAAAGGTTGGAAAGTGGAAGCAGTCGCTCCATTCCAATGTGGAAACTTTAGTCCAGAAGGTAGTACTTGGGGAATTCTGTTAATTACATATATATTGTGCAACTTCAGAGATTAGCTGTATCTGTAATGATTTCCAACATCCAGAGAAAGGGCTGATTAAAGTAAACCAGAATCTTGAAATGAAGTGTCATCAGTTTGTGAATGACATCCACTTCTACTTTTTTAAATCAAACTGAGTTGATTGCATGCAAGTACTAAATTATTGTATACCAGTGGAAATGGACTGAACAAAGGTCAATAAAATGAGGTTCATTTCATAAGTTACTGTATAAGAATGCTTTATTCTCCAAAAGAAAGGGAAAAAATGATTTTGCATTCTTTCTAAATTAATACATTCATATTTTGTCTATGTTCATTTTATTATTTTTATTTTTGTTATACAGATTAATTCCATAGCACAATTGTTTTTATGAACTTAAAATCATGCATCAGCTATAATTTTATGTGTATAGAGAGATCTCATTTTCAGTGATCAATGAACCTACAGGTTAATTTAGAATAATCTGCAGTTAATGCACTTTACTTGAGACTTTCTTTGGAGATAATTAAAAAAGTTCAGCTACTTCAAAACACTCCATCAAATTAAATCATCCAATGAATTTACAAAGAGACTTTTGATGTCCTTGGAAGATTCAGTGGATATTTCTTGTATTTCTGGCTTTGTCAAACTCATAAGCAAATTAGCAACTCTACTTCTATGTATGGGCCAAGGCAGTGGTGGGATTCAAAATTTTTGTGGGCGTGGCTGGGTGGGTGTGGCCGGGGAAGGATACTGTAAAATCTCCAGAGGTGGTATTTGCCGGTTCTCTGAACTACTCAAAATTTCCGCTACCGGTTCTCCAGAACTGGTCAGAATCTGCTGAATACCACCTCTAGGCCAAGGTGGGTCAAGGACGGAGTAGTGTGATGGACTTTTCATTTTTGGGGAAAAAAGTTGATGCAAATATGTGTTTAATGAGCCTCCCAAAACCCAGTCTACCAGAATGTTTGGGGGAGGATAGTTGCTCTGTGAGAGAGGCACTCTCTAAATTTTATGATAGATAGATAGATAGATAGATAGATAGATAGATAGATAGATAGATAGATAGATAGATAGATAATGATGATTGATGATATAGATAGATAGATAATGATATAGATAGATAACTGATAGATATATAATGATGAAGATTGATGATAGATAGATGATAGATAGATGACAGATAGATAGATAATGATGATGATCGATGATATAGATAGATAATTGATAGAATGATGATGATTAATGATAGATAGATGATAGATAGATAGATATAGATAGATGATAGATAAAGATGATGATTGATGATATAGATAGATAATTGATAGATAGAATGATGATTAATGATAGATAGATGATAGATAGATAGATAGATAGATAGATAGATAGATAGATAGATAGATAAAGATGATGATTGATGATATAGATAGATAGATAATGATATAGTTAGATAATTGATAGATAGATAATGATGATGATTGATGATGATAGATAGATAGATAGATAGATAGATAGATAGATAGATAGATAGATAATGATGATGATTGATGATATAGATAGATAATTATATAAATAGTTAATTGATAGATAATGATGATTGATGATGAAATTAATAGATGATAGATGATATATAGATAGATGATATATAGATGATGAATAGATAGATAGATAGAGAGAGAGAGAGAGAGAGAGAGAGAGAGAGAGAGAGAGAGAGAAGATGAGAGGGATGTGCTTCTGTTTTCCTATAGAAAATGTTTCTGAAAAAAAGGGGCATCTCAGGATTCTGTCCTCTCTGACCTCACCCCTTATTTCAGAAACAGCAGGTTTGGATTTTCAACTTCTTCCCTGGGAAGCACACAGAAGAAACTCAAAAGGGAACCTTTCAGGGAAGGTCACAAGTTGCTCAGGTAAGTCTCCCATACCTGAACAATCTCTGCTAGTCCCTCAATCCTCATGAATATATCTCAAAGAATAACCCAACAGAGAATGGTTCTCTAGTAAATATTTAAAAAGCAAGTCTACTATTGGGTAATAGTAAACCTAACACTGGTGTGTGAAGGCTTTAAACCTTCACACACCACTCTCTGCTTGTCTTCTTGTCACCACCGGTATCCTTAGCTTCAATTTTTGTTTGGTCCAAGTAAGATACAGTAAATGGCAGTTCAGGTCAGCCTTCCATATTCTGAATGTAAGCTAAAAGCTGATCATTATGCAGTCTTGCGTCAAACCTGTCTGCACAGATTTCCATTTGTCAGCACTGACTGAATTGTCACAATAAACATTTACTAGTTTTAAGGCTGTGGACTAAAGCTGCAAATGCCACTTTTTCTGTGCCATTTATTTTCTCTATGGCATGTCTCAATCAATCAGCTCACCCTCCAAAGCTTACATCTGTCAGCATGCCTCTTCACTCCATTCCATGATAATCCTGTTGAGCCAGACAAAGTGGAAGTCTGCAACAGTTGTAATGAACGCATACATGTAGCCTTGCTCTTCCTTTGGCCATTTGCAAGCTTCATCCAAAGACACCCAGTTCTACCACCTGCCTGCCTTTGCCAATGAATGCCTGTCTTCCTGAATACTTAGGGCAATTACTCAACTCTGAATCGTACTTCCTCTCGGTGTGAAACTGCCTCTGCCAACTTACTTCTACCAACTCCAATTGCCAAAATCTGCTTCCACAACCTGTCTTTATTTATCTTCTCTGGTGACTTCATCAGCTTTTGAAAGATGCTGCAGAGCTATCTGTCAGCTTACCAGCCTGTTAGTCACTTCGATACAATATGACTACTAGAGAGAGGAAGTGAAATTCTCTCAGTGGGAAATTCCTTCTAAATTCCTTCTAAATTTAGACCAACGTTTCTGAAATTTGGCAATAGGGATGTGTGGACTTCATCTCCCAGTATTCCCCAGAAGGCACACTACTAAATCAGTTAATGCTACCCCAATTCTTTGCTAATTTGTACATCCCTACTATTTCATAATGGACATTCTATGAATGTTAAGCCAAAATCATGCAAGTTACACCGGCCATTTCTAGATTGAATTTAAAATGTTCTTTAGATCTCTAATGTAGTCTATGTCATTGTACAAGATACTTAAACCTCAGTGTTTGCTTTCTTGTTTAAGACAAAATATGTTTGAATACTCCAGTATGATTTTATAAATAATAATACCATATTTCCATTGATTGATGAATCTCAAGATAATTCAAACCATGCACAGCTTTGATAAGATTTTACAAGCAGATGCATTATAGCTGGATTAGAAAAACAAAAGAAAGGATGAATCAATAAATACAATACATAATTTCAGCAGCCTTTTAAAATGCTACCTTTATCTGGGAGACTTTATTGTATGACAATTGGCAGAGTAATTGTAGTTATTCATATAGATTTACATATATCTATGGTAAGAGTATAAAGATTTCTTATGTAGCTGTGACTTACTTAAAGTGAACTTAGCCACATTTGAATATCTGGAACTCAGCATTTAGCTTTAAGAAATCATTTCTCTCACAATGATATTCATGAAATGCTAGCTGCCTTGGCACTGAAATACAAATGCCTTTCTGAAAAATAAAATGTGTAAACTATTATTTTGTTTAGCTGATTCACGTGTCACAAAGAATAGATATTTCAAATCAGTTTGAAATTAAAGATGAGACATTGTCACTGCAGAGAAACTAAGCAAAGTGCATAATGGAAAGACCATGTTGTAAAAGAGTTGTTCATGTAATTTTGTTTTGCCTAATCAAAATGCCTGGCCATCAACCGAAGCAATATTAGTCCGTTCAAACTCTCCCTGCACAATGTAATGACAACATAAGAGTTGGAAGGGTCCTTGGAGATCTTCTAGTCCACCCCCCTGCTCAGTCAGCAAACCCTATACCATTTCAGACAAATGGTTGTCCAATCATTTCTTAAAAAGCTTCCAGTGTTGCAGCACCCACAAGTTCTGGAGGCAAGTTGTTCCAATGATTAATTGTTCTGTCAAGAAATTTCTGGACCTAGTTCTAGGTTGCTTCTCTCCTTGATTAGTTTCCATCCATTGCTTCTTGTCATGCCTTCATATACACCAGGAGAAAATTGTTGTAGATCGAGAAATGAGAGGCTAGACCAGAGCATTTATCAAGAATGGCTTTATTCAAAGGAATAAAGGGCTGTCGCGTCTGCTGGCTAACAAGCAGACCATGCTCCAGCGAACAGCGGCTGGCTAACCCTTGCAGCCGGCTTTTATAGCCGGCTGTCGAAGGGGGCCAGCCAATGGGAGCTGCTAACGCCCCCGCGATAGGAACGGACCTGGTTGGGAACTTGGGTCAGTCTTAAGGACATAACAAAAATGAAATGCAAAGGCAAGTATTGCTATAGCTTTGTTATGCAAGTCTGTCCTTAGATTGTACCTTGCATAACAAATCCACAAAATTTAAAAGCTACAGTACCACAGATCCTGAGCAGCAACCAGGTTAAAATGCAATTGGAGATGAGATGTCTCGGTCCCCTTTTCTATTTATTAGGCTTGCAATTTCTGCTGGAATTACTTTAGGATGGGATTCTTTACCCACATATATTGGAGGAGCAAGTAACCTTGCTTCTTAGGACTATAGTCACAACATAGGAAATGTTCTTTTTATCTGGAAGCTGAACTACTTATTTTCAATTGATGTTTTTTGGATGCTGCCTGATATATATTGATATCAAGAGTTATCTAGCTCATTACTGAGTATTCTGTACCATAGTCATGGCACTTTCCCAGTTATAAAAGCTACGGTGTCTGCATTGGCATGCAGAATCTGTGCTCGCTAGTTAAATTAGGTCCTTCCTGTAAAGAAGGGTAGGATGATGCTTTGGCTAAATGTGCCCATTAATCATATTTATCTTTTTTTCATTATAACATTCAGAATCAGTGCAATATTTTTCTTTTTACTTTTGCCTATATGAGAAATCTAATGAATATGGAATAAAATGATAAGAAAAGTGTGTGGGGAAGGGCAGGCATTTTCAGGACTTGATCATGAAGGTAATAACTTCAGGTAGGAACAGCAACATTATAATCATCTGAAGGCTGGCACCACAGCAGTGCCACAGGCTGATAGCTTCCATGCCATGCCGCATTGAGGCAGTAATTGCTGCAAAAGGGGCCCAAACCAAGATGGAAAGTACATATGCACGCTTACACTTTTCAGAGGTCCGATATTGTTCTATGTACAATCCTTGTTTTATTGATTACATGTAATATTCTAATTTTCTGAGATTGTGGATTTGGGGTTTCCATGAGCTGTAAGCCATAATCATCTCAATTATGACAAATCACAGCTTGAACTATCTTGCTTTGCATGTAATGAGTCTGGCTCATATATTAGTTTCACCTTTTAAGTTGCATTACTGAAATAAATGAACTTTTGCATGATATTCTAATTTTTTGAGTTTCACCTGTATATGCTGTAGGATTTCTTTTTATCACAATTGTCACTATGCATAATCGTGCTACATTTCAGTTGTCTATATATGTATCTTAGAGGCAAACATCTGAATGAGCCATACAGGGTGGAGTTAGAGTCCCTGCCATTTCTTAATAATTGGAGTGTATGCAATGCAAATACAGTATTGCTAGCTGCTCAGGAGGTGCCACACAATGGTAGTTGTTAGCCTTAGCTATGGTGGTTTCCACACCACACATATTTTGCACAACTTGTCATCAAGTTCAAAAGAATACATTGTACTTGTTAAAGACAAAGGGCTGAACCAGCCTGGATTCTATACGTATTCAATATTTATAGATGTAAAACTGCCCTGGGAGGATCTTTTGTATCCTGTTTGTTTCAGCAAATCTTTTACTACAGAGGAAAGCTCCTGTCACAACTATGGGCTATGAACATTTTACTTGGTGTTTTATTTTTGTATTCATTGGTTTGTTTCCCATTAAGAAAAATGCAATTATGCCCCCTAGTATTTAGTATGTGTGTGATACTGTGAAATAACTGTGAAATCTCCTCCCCTCCCATTTTCTGTTGGTGTAATACAAAGAGCAAGCAATAAATGTATACAATCCTGCATAAATATACACAATGCAGGTCCTTTCACTTCCTCTACCTAATTCTAGTTGTACTCTGTGGTAATAAATGAAGGGATAGATTTTTGTAATGTGGGTTTTACTTTCTGCTATCCATCAATAACATTGATTGCAAAAGCCTTTTCTTTGCTAGCTGCTAATATGCGAGGCTTTCTCATTATATAATACAATAGCAGATGATGATATAATCACTATTATTCTAAAAAATAATAACACTACCCCACAACTTTCAACTGCAGACACATAAGCATATATCCACAGTTCCTGCCCTCTATAAGGTAACTCATGTGTACTATCAACACTACTGGTGGACTATTTCTTTCTAGACCAGGGGTGTCAAACTCACGTTGTCACTGTGGTGTCACGTGACATATCTAGACTCCCCCCCCCCTTTGCTAAACCAAGTGTGGGCAGGGCATGGAGTTTGACAGACCAAGCTTGTCTTGGCTTTTTTTCAATGAGGATACATAGTATTTAATTATGTCAAATGTCTGACAGTGGAAAAAGAAGGGAAAAAAGAAAGCACTGACTTCTGACTACTTTTGGTGCAGTACAAATAAAATAATACCATAAAATCTCAACTTTTATTTTTGTATTCTACACTTTTCTCTTTTTCTTTTCCCCCCTATTTTACCTTCATTTTTCTTTATATTTCCGTATTTTATGCTTTGTTAAATTAATAAAAATTTGAATCACAAAAAATAGCCTGATAGTGGAAATCAGTTTGAATTATAATCCTGATAAGATTTGAGTACTTAACTGATAGTAGAACATTTCCAAAAGTAAGTTTATTTATATTTGAACAAATTAACTTCCTTTCGTTTATTTTAGAACTTTCCTTTTGTTTGATGATCATTTTCTCAAACACAAAATTTTATCTCTTCAGACAGGCACAATATTTCCAAGTGCAGTACTTTTTTTCCATGTATTTCCATCTACTGGTGTTCTTACACTAAATGGATATGACCAGGAGAAAACCCTATTTTACATCCTGGGGCAGGTTGTGATCTCAAGTCCATTATTCCAGATTAATTATACTACAATTTGTGTGTTAGATGCTGGTTTGGTTTGGATAATCCTTCTTGCTACATAAGCCTTTAAAAAAGAAACACTATTTTTATGTATAGCTGTTCTTCCTCCTAGAAGTTCCAATGATATGCATAATTCATTTGTGTTTCTCCTCTATTTCATTTTAAAAGCCACCTTGTAAAATAGGGTATGGTTAAACCAAAATTCCTGAATTATTTGTGACTAAAAAGATCTCAACACAGGGTTCCACCATCTTAGTTCGAACTGTCAAGCAATTAGTAGATTATTTGGTGTTATCTAAATGTTTTGGAAAATATTTAACCAGTCATAATAATTAATAATGGCCTCAACATTGGCAATTTACTAAATGTTATGCCATGTTATTTCTTCTTTTCAATAAGTTTGAAGACTTTCAAATTGATTGGGAGAAAAAATCGCAAGCTCAAAAAATGTAATAAGAATTTTGCTATTAGTAATTAGTATTACTGCTGCTAATACTACTAGCAAACTGTATAGGATTTTTCTACTTATGCCTGCTCTTTAAATTTTACACATTGATTACTTTAGTGTTTCTAACCTTTGATCAAAAATTTGAGGCAATTATATTGGCTAATGGGGTCTGTATAAAATTAAACACAAATTTAGTATTTAAACAAAGTAATAAGATTCCTTTCTCTCAGTATTCCAGTTGGGGAAACAATATGTTACATGGTTTCTTCTTAAACTATACTTTATTAGAAAATGATTAGAATATGAAAATAGGGACTCAAATTAAGAATCAGTAAAGTTAATTGTCTACTTTTATTGCCTTGCAAGAGGACTGTTATCAATTTATTGTTCTTAAAGCTGGTGAACAACAGAGGTTTTGGCAAGGGTTTATGCATTAATCATCATCATTACTTTTATTATCAGAATAAGCAAAATGACACAGGAGTTACAACCTCTAAATCAGTTTAGTTATTTCTTCTTGAAGCATTCTTAAGCCCACCAATAACAACATAATGGAGCTGTCATATGGATGCATTCTCTTAAAACAGGGGTGTCAAACTCGTGCCCATGAACCGGATGTGTCAGCACTGGCCACCCACACCCCCATTTTAGTGAAAGGCAAAGAAGTTGCAATACATAATGTGACGACAACATAATGCTGCAAGTTTGACACCCCAGTCTTAAACTACAGAACCATGTTTCAGTTTCAAAAGAGGTTTTTTTTATATATCAGAAATGATGCCTTTAGAATGCTGAAGTTGCACTAGACTTGATCATTTTTCAGAAGGTTTCTTCTGAGAGATGTATAAAAAGGTTCTGTACAGAAATGTTTCAGTCTCATTATGTGCAAATGTACATTACAGACTCTTTGGCATATACCTAAAACCAAAAGTTGTTCTTTTCCAAGCATGATTCTTAGAGTTCCTTTAGCAAGATTTATTGAGAAAAAAGGAATGCAGATACAAGAATCCAAGCCATTGAATTATTTCCCTTATAAAATTGATATAATCTCCAAAGTATCTGAGGATGAAGGATCATTTATTTATTTCTAACTACCTTTCTGTGAATCAACAAACTGGCAGGTCCCTTCTTTGATAAATGAGGTGCTTGCAGATGGTTATTTACGCAATGGTCTCCTGAATCTTTATTAGTCTGGAAATCAACCATTACAACAGCTGTCCACATGTGAAGCCAACATGTGCAGGCTTCTGTCAACAAAGAACCATCTAAGAGCATAGTTATGTTATTGGAATTGGTGAAATCTTGCTTGAGTAAACTGAAGCAATTTGCCAAAATGTTTCTTGGTTCAAGAATTGAATATGAATGTAATTCATAAATGGTTGCATATCATGAATATATTGGGAAAACTTGCCTATAAAACATGTAAGTAAAAGGAGTCCTGCAGATTTTATTCTGTTAACCATAGCTGACTTTATGGGGGGCGATACTCATCTATGTTTCAAAGTCATTGAGCCAGCATTCTCCAAAGACATTTCCACAATCATCTGGGCAGCATGATATTACAGAGCGCTGTCATCTTCCCACCAAAGTGGTACACATTAATCTACTCATATTTGCATGCTTTCTAACCGCTAGGTGGGCAGGAGCAGAGAAAAGGACAGGAGCTCACCCCATCACATGACACTCAGGTTTCAAACCTGGGCTACCAACTTTCCAGCCAACAAGCCCAATATCTATTAACAACTGAGCCACTTTACCACCTATAAAATATGTAAAGATAGAGACATGTCTATGGAGATTCTCAGTCATCCAGGTCATGGTTGCCCAAGGTTGCCTTTTTTTTTCCCAAGAGGCAACTGGACTTTACTCTGCTTTACTCTGAAGACATTTCACTTCTCATCCAAGCTTCTTCAGCTCTGACTGGATGATGGGGAATGGGAGGATTTGCAGTGAGACATATGCAGACCTGTACATGGGAAAACAAAACCACCACTTCTAAACACATGGCACAACATAGGACAACAAACCCACCAGGACAAGATTCAGCAATCCCTCTGCATTTAAAAGACAAGGGCCACTCTTTTGAAGACAGCAACATCCACATTTTGGATAGAGAGGACTGCTAGGGTCAAAAAGGCCATCTGTGTCAAAATTGAACACCCCTCTCTCAACAGAGGGATAGGGATATGACATCATCTATTTCCAGTCTACAACACAATTTTTTCAGCAGTTTCAAGAAAGCTCCATACCCATTTGTACTACTTGAGTGACCCTGAGGACACAGAAAAACCTCCAAGTGGCCTCAGGGACTATATTCCTTGTGTGTCCAATTACATGTGGCCAATAAAGAATTCTATTCTATTCTATATAAAAGAATGCAAATGACCAGCTGTCTGCAAGGAATATAATTCCATTCCCCCACCATCCAGTCAAAGCTGAAGAAGCTTCTTGGCTGAGAAGCAAAATGTCTTCAAAGAAAAACAAGAAAGTTCAGTTGCCTCTGGAAAAAAAGTGCAAAATCATTTATAGAAGTCATTTAAACTGCATATGTTGAGGAAAATTTCATTCAGAAAGAAATTAGAATTTTAAAGTTGCCAATTAAACAAAATTGGATGGAATTGAACGATGATAATCAAGTACATATGACTCTATCATGAATTGAATTAAACATTTATTTGTAATTTTTTATTTACTGGTGAAGACATTCCAAGAAAGGTTGCAAATTATTCTTTCTTTCAGAGACCTGAGTTTTATTGCTTCTATAATATTGATTAGTCTGCTATAAAGTGTTGATTTCATTGATATATTAATAGTGATTATTGTATGAAAGTGTTATATTTACTTTAAAATATTATGACCAGTTTCATGTTCAAATGATTCATTGCAATAAATATTCAAACATTGTATTGAATAGTTCTCAATGACAGATTTTTACAAACAATTTGAGGAATTGGCTAGCTTCTATATTTTGTCATGGTAGGCTCTAATTTGGAGTTAGAGGAGGAAACTGACATCATGTAGGGCCAATAGCTAACAAGGGCCAATAGCTAACAGAAGGGCCAATAGCTAACAAGCAGCCAGCTACAGCACCACCAGAAAGACTATCATCTGAGTAGGCAGAGGAGGTTGAACAAGCCAGTAGTAAGCAAATACTCTCTGAAAATGAGAGCATGGAATTGCCACCCTCTCCCAACACAAGAGATCAATGGGCTGCAAAGATAGAAGAGCAAAGGCAATATATGTATTGAAAAAAAGCTCTAAGGTAGTTTTGTATGTAAAAATGAGTTTGTAAATGCATGTCTTCTGTCTTTTTATGTGATGTTGAATAATTCCCAAAGTTTGTAAAATACTATTGATTAAATTTGAAAATAAGACAAGAAAAATTACTCCATGGGGATAAACTTAAGTGAGAGATTTGTAATTCAGTGAGTTAATTGGAGTTAATTGGATTTATATTGAATGAAAGCTATAATGTAGTTTTGTGTTTGGGATTCTGGGTTCAAAATGAAGGGATTTCCCCCCCCCCCCTTTATATATAATACTTGAATCATTTTTAAAGTTAGTAAAATATCAAAACTAGAAAAAGTGTTTTCTCTCTATAGGGTTACAAAATTGAAATAATATAAAGGATTCTCATAATATGAATTATGATAAAGATTAATAAGTTAACAGAAGTATATATGATTCCCCACAAAGAGAAGTAGAGATGGTCAAATCAATTCTTTTATCCAAAGAAGAGAATATATCTAACCTTGTTTCTATTCTTAAATTGCTTCCTCATTTTGGGCTTGCAATGAAAAATAAATGAAACTTCAATTTTGTTTTTGCTAATTAAATAGGTTTATTGTTATAGAAATGGCTTATATGTACCGTTGTATAAAAGTAAAAAGTTGCAGTTGTAATGTTGTTATCTTCTACTGTGCTAAAGAGAGTTGGAAGTTGTTTTTTTCTTTCCTTTTCCCTCTTTATTCCATTTTCCTCCTCTATATCCTAGTCTTCCATTACCTTTTTGAATTTTTCTTTGCATTTTATATTTTGATAAATCAATAAAAAAAAGACAATAACTGCCCATAAACTCCCATTTCCTTGCCTTGTGAACCTGACAACTCTGACTTTGAACCTGAAATAGCAGAAGATTCAGCATACTCTTATAAGCAGGGGTGTGATTTCATCAGTATAACAACCGGCACACTCCACGCGCACGCTCCACATTTTAAAAAGCTCTAATACTTACCTTCTACAAGAGTCCCTATGAATGAAACAGCTGAGGCATGGCAAACTGCTCTGCCATGTGAATCAGCTGTGTGCTAACAAAAGGAAATAAAGCACAGGAAAGAACAGGGGTAGGCAGGCGGGCCCACATAATCATCACAACAAACCAGTTTGCTGCCAGCTGATCTTCAGAGAAAGGGGTTTGCCCAAACCAGTCCGAACTGGTAGAATCCCACCTCTGCTTATAAGCCAAACTTGCTGAACAGTTACCCTGAACTAAGATGAGTAGCCAATAAATGAATAAATAAAGCAAATAAAATTTGGGGGGAAATTGTTTCTTTACTGCACACATATATGGTTGTAAGCCCTATTTAGCAATATTTTGCAATATTTGTATGTGTGTTTGACTTAGGACTTGAGAGTTTATCTCAAAGTATTGCTCTACCTAAAAATATTCAGCAAAGGTAATTATAATACATTTAATTTAAATAATTATTCTACAGGGTCCTTGATTGTTCTAGCCCTTAAACTTATAGATCAAGAGCATTCCTGAATACCAACCATGCCTGTTTCTTGACCTTACATATCTCAAAGGCCTGACAGGAGCCTTATTGCCTACCATACTTTTAATATATAGGAGAACTATTCTGGCATTTGTTCTGCTTTACTGATCCAATTATGATATACTTAAATAAAGCAGTTTCAAGTTAAAGAACACCATTTGTCCAATACCTTCACCTTTGTTAATCTGCTAAGCTGTATTTTATCTTTGTGTGCCATGCAAATTGCCTTTTGCCAGCAATTTGTTTCAAGATCACTAAGGGGAGTGTTTGACATGTAGAGTTTGGTTCAGCTGTTGTGGTTAGATGAGCCCTCCTGACATTCCTCTTTTTGTACATTTGTGGTCATGGTTTGAGTTGTCTCATAATGCAGCTAATTGGCTGGGCATGTAGATGTCAAAAGACAAGTAAAGCCAAGGACCCTTGTTAGAAATGTTTACTTTTGGAATAATAGTTGCATGAAGTATGCATAAGTTTACTGTATTTTATTTATCTTCATTTTTTTTAAACTAGACTTTCATTTTGGATATTCAAGGGATGAATTTAACTATGGTGGGCTAGAGATGTGCATACTGATGAGAAGTCACCAATGATATTAATTAAAGCTTTGCTTGTATCCAGAATTGCTATGTATCTGAATTGCAGAAAATGAACTAACAAGGATATTCTTTCTATTATACTTTAAGCCACAAAGATTTCCAGAAAATGCTTCACAGTACATGAAGAGCAAGCATAATATTCTGAGGAATGTCTTATTAGCATCCTTAACATGCTAGACCTCATAGAGTTATAAAACTTTAGATCCCATCAATTATTCAAATAGTATATTACACTCTTCCTCTAAAAGCTCAGTGACTGTATGTCATTGTTTTATCCTTAAAACAACAATATTTGGTAGAATAAGTAGAGTGATTGACTCATTCAAAACTGTCCAAACATACACACATTCTTGTAAAATGACCAGAAATTGCAATTGGTCTAAAATATGGAAGCAGGCTGCTAAGAAGTATAGGCAACAGAGATCATATGATTTCTATATTGAAAGAGCTGTTCTGGTAACCAATAATCTTCCAGATATAATGGAAGATGTTGATGTTGTTCAGAGGTGGTATTCAGCAGGTTCTGACCAGTTCTGGAGAACCAGTAGTGGAAATTTTGAGTAGTTCAGAGAACCAGCAAATATCACTTCTGACTGGCCCTGCCTCCATCTATTCTCTGCTCTCAAGTCCCAGCTGACCTACTGGGTCTTCTTTTGTTGCCCTGCACAGGAGAACGGAGCTGGAAAGCAGGTTAGTAGGCTGGGGAGGGAATGGGATTTTGTAGTAACCTTCCCCTATGAGTGGAGAGGGAATGGGGATTTTGCAGTATCCTTCCCCTGCCACGCCAACCAAGCCATGCCATGCCCAAGCCACAGCCACAGAACCAGTAGTAAAAAAATTTGAATCCCACCACTGATGTTGATATCTAAAAACCTAAACAGCTTATGGTCTAAAAGACCGATCCCTGATCAGCAAGATAAGCTTTTCTGAAGATGTTCTTACTTGTCAGAAGCTTGACCATCTAAGAAACAGACAAGTCCTTGCTTTATAAGGTTCCATAACAATGAATTCTTTAAGTTAATTGCAATGCACAGTTCCAACTTTTCCAGAATTTAGGAAACTAGCAAAATGAGAAAGAGCTTTAATTTTTCATTGATTTGAACAATACTGGTTTTAATTTTACATGGGACTGTTTTCTCTTTGCGTTCTACATTTTCAATTTTGTTTTAATTATTGATTTCTCCTTTGAGAGCTTTTAGAAGCTTTTAGAAGCACAAAGGTGAAATATATTCCCTAGCTAAAAAGGCTAGAGAATTCATTGAAGTTTGACATTCAAACAAATCACCCATAAACACCATTCAAAAGAGACAATAAAAAGCTAAGAAAGCAAAATGACCAGGACATATTATCTCCAGCAACTCACACTCAGGAAAACAAGGGTTAATATTAGACAAAGAATCAAGCAGAAAACAATACTCCAAGCAAGGAACTACTAAAGAGAAAACCATCCTCCTGCACCAACACCAATAGGGCAGGCTACTGTATAAAAACGTGGAACAAACCCCCACACTCATTAGTACTGAAATTATCTTGTTGGCTAATGAAATTTCTGCAAGCAAACAGTAAACTCAGAGATTGTTAATCCCAAACTACATATGCTCTCTCCTATTGAAATATAGATTTCATAAAAACAATTAAATATTAAAAACAGTGAGTCCCATCAGAGAGTTCGATACATATCATACTCATGACCAGGGAGATCCGGGTCAACTACACGCTGAATTATGGAACAGATTGGGCAATTTGTGTCTATCAGTCTTTCCATCTTTCTGTCTCTCTTTCTGTCCAACTGGAGAAGCAAGTCCTATGCATTCATCTTGAGTTCTTGACAGGAATATAAAACTAACCAAGAGGAAAATAAAATTAGCCCCCATATCTTATACAATGAATCCAGCTGCATTTATGCATTTTTGAAAGTGTTGACTTCAACAAGCAAGAGGGGAGTTGGTCCCATTCAGTAGTGTTTCCTTGGAATCTTTTAATCTGATAGCTACATGCAATGGCTTCCATTCAAGTATACAAATCCATACATTAAAATGCATGCATAGGTTTCTCTGGAGAGCTTTGAGAAATTTTACCTACTTAATGAGTGACATAGCAGTTTGAGAATTGTGAATCAGGTAATTTCATATCAGAATTTTTCTCATTTCTTATGTACCCCTGTTGGAAAACAAAATCTATAATCAGATACCATCAGTCAGATACCATCCCTTGCTTTAAATAGTATTTATTATTTGTGTTTATTAATTTGCTCTACATTCCAATTTCTTCTAGGAAAAAGCAGTTTCCACAAAGATCTCTCTTCAGTTTAACTCTGTAACAATATCCCTGAGAGATATATTATACTGAAAAAAGATTCCTGATCAAAAACTACTCAGTAGATCCATGGTTGAAAATGGATTCTCCACAGAACTGTACTGCCTTTAGGAGACATACATTATTTTGAAAGTAATTTAACTAAACTAATCACCACAAATAACCCCAAAGTATGTCAAGCAACACCCATTAAAATCCAGTGGCAATTTCAGATTTCAAGACACAGCAACCAAAAAAGCAGCAAGTGAATAAATGCTGTAAAATGCTTTTCATTTCAATACTAAATTTTCCAATAGTTTTACTGAGGGCACCATATCATGACCTTTAAAAAAGCAAATTTAAGAAATCATGTCTCTGTAAATTAAAGGAAAGAACAGTATTTGGCCACAAACCAAAAGTACAATGAACCTCAATCTGCCAATCAACATTTCCTGATGGTAAATATTGATGCACAGTTACCTGATGAAGCTGTCAGTATTTGATACTTCTGTTTTTGTTCAACAAGACTTCTGTTATGATGATTAATGAACTAGAAAGTCTAAAGCATCTGTTTTTAATCTACATAATCCACTTTTCCTTAATATTCCTGGGTCTTTCTAAACATCACTAAGGGTTTTGTTTTTGTTGTAATTAACGGTAGCATTGCTAAGCCTATTTTAGCACACCTATTTTATTTTATTTTCTAAAAACAGAAAATCATAGATATAATTCCAGATACTGAATGATCCATAAATCAAAGGTGGGACATCCTGATTTAGGAACTTTAATTTTATGTTAGTAAAGGTAATATTAAATGCTGTGTCAAATCATGGATAATATTATATTATATTATATTATATTATATTATATTATATTATATTATATTATATTATATTATATTATATTATTATATATATATTATATTATATTATATTATATTATTATATTATATTATATTATATTATATTATATTTATTATATTATATTATATTATATTTATTATATTATTATATTATATTCTGCAAAACATGGATTCTGAGAAAGTCAGATAGGAGAAAGGTAGACGCCTTTAAACTACAGAGCTGGAGCTATTCCATGAACTGCAAAAATAACAAACAAATAAGTCCTAGACTGAACTTCATCAAAAATATCACTTGAAGTCAAGATTATCCAATAGATAATATTTGTCATACTTTGGTCATGTCATCAGAGCTGGTTCACTTGAAAAGTCAGTCATGCTGAGAATGATCAGTGGAAAAAGGAGAAAGGGCTGCCCTAGTATGTACTGGCTGGATACTATAAAGAATGACATCAGAATAACCATGGTGGCCCTAAAGGAAGCAGTGCCAGACATAGGAGTGAGAAAAATACTGATCCATAGAGTGGCCGAGGATTGGACACTGCTAAATGGCTGATGACTCACTGACTGATATAATATTAGAATTATTTGCTTTAGAATTTTATAGGAGAGGAGAGGAAAATGTTGTGGTTACCTAATAAAATTATGCCATTGTGCAGAAACATTTCAAGAAATGTTGCAGAAGCTTTGCTAGAAGCATCAATCCACATCATGTGTTCACAAGTCCTAAAAACCAATAGCTCATAGGAAGAGAGCCCTAGGCCATGGTGAACATGTAAATAGCATTGAAAATATATTCATTGCTACACATATATATAATCAAATAATACTGGCATTTATTCTTATTCATCCTTTTTTCCTCTTACTTCTATTTTCATATTAACCTGCTCTGTATAAATAGCTGGAACAAATGGGAAGGAAATGAAAGATTCAACACAGCATGTTTTGTTGTTTTGTTAGACTAATAAATACTTTAATTCAAAAGAAGAAGAGACCAGAGGACACTGACTGAATTTTCAGTCCACTGCCCTTTGATAATATAAAGCTGACTATCAATTTCCCAATTTCTACAGAAGAAAAAATACTGAACAAATGTTGAACAATCATTGGAAATTTTGGCCAGGGGTTTAAAGTACTTGAGAGAAAATATCAAATACACATTGTGCAAGCAATCTCAAGGGGAACTCAGTGTTCTCCATTGTTACTTCTGAATTACTACCAACTTCACCACTAAGAAAGGAGAGTTCGAAGAGAAAGACAACCGTGACCAGGTTCCTTTAATAGCATTTAGATGGAACTCTTCTGTCAGAGAAAAAGGAACAAAGGAGGTAGCTGAATGGGAGAAATTCAGAGTGAGAGTTCTGTAACAGAGAAGTAATAACACTTGTCCAATGGGCTGCCATAACAGAAAAGGCCTCCCAAGGAATTTTAGAAGCCAATGGAGTCAGAGGTAACTTTTTCAAATGAGAAAATATACTATCATGGACAAAAGGGTTAGAGTTGAAACTACAAATATGCACTAAGAGATAGACACAAAGGAAGCAAAAGTAATCAGAAGATATTTTTAGGAATCCATGCCCACAAATTTATTTGAGCAAGAATGAAAAGACAGAAAGAAAGCTGGGTGCATACAGTTCTGTTAAAATATATCTCCACATCAAATTCTAGTTCAAATAGAACTTCCAAAAAAGCCAAAAATATCTAGAAATCTTGCCTGCAATACAGGACAGATAAAGAATGGGGGGCAGATTGTTGTTGTTGTGTGTGTGTGGGGGAATACAGCAAAGTATTGATTGACCTTAAATTGTCTTCCTAGTCTGATAAGCCAAGTGACCTATTTATAACACGGATAGATAGCATAACATGCTGGCTGAAGAGAGTTGTGTCCAAAATAATGGACTATTAGATATTATAAGTGACTTTCCCAAATGATGTTTTTCTTCTAAACTGTTTTTTCCCCTTCTTTTGAGGATACAAGAAAGAGATCTAATTAAAGTCTGCTGGACAATAAGATCTTTTAAGGAAAATAATCCCTAGGATGGATTTGGAACACAATATCTTGTATTCCTCCTTGGTCCCTTTTTCAAAATGGAAGTTTTTTTAAAAAATTATTGTTTTTCAGTCCTCAAGTACAGACACTAATTGTGACAACAATTGAGTTTCTTAAGGAACCATAGCTACCATCCGGATGCAGTCAATTAGTTATAACTAATTTCTAAAAGGCAATCATTGTTAGCACACTATTGGCCAGAAGATTACGTGCCCTTCCTTTTTATTCTGTTGAAAATATGTACAATATATATGTATAACACCTTTAGATAGGATGTACCCTATTGTTATTCTAACTTGAACATTGTTATCTGTCTTACCCCTGTCAAAACTGCTTGCTTATCTAACTATCTTCTTAGCCAATAATGGACACACTTGAACACCCATCCCTCCCCAAACTGTCAATGAATGAAGGAGTTGTTCCTCCTTACCCCTATTACCACTTTTCCACTGTCCCATGTCTCTCCAGGAAGCAGGAGACCATGGCAAAAAGGATTAATAGTCAATGTAGCCCTTCTTCCTTTTGGTCACATTTTAAGATCAATCTCACTCAGAATTAGGGATAGTATGCACAAGAGAAGCTCTGTTGTTGAAACCAAACACTATAACCAGTGGAGTTTAGATCATTAGAATTCTCCATTATAATTCCTTTAGCATTTTTCTAATGAATGCATTTATTTTTTTAAACAAAGTTCCCAAAGCATTGCTTAGGATACTTTGTGAAACTTCATATTCTTTTACAATTTTTGTAGCATTGATATTGTCCTTATATAGAAAACTTGGATGGCCTGAGGTTTTTCTGAGCAGCCAGCCAACAATATTCAGCACTTTTTTTAAAAAAAAGCTCATAAATAAAACAATAATTAATTTGGTGAATTTAAAAGGCATCCAAATATAATTAAATTAGTACTCACCCCATCAAGCAGTAAAGAAATCAAGAATTGTTCAATTTGAAAGAACATGACTTGATTCCAGAGTGACAAAAGCAAAGTCAGAAGAAGTTAGAATAGGAAAAAAAAGATGCTGATTTGGTGTTTAATGCAATTATTATTTGACAATATTGTACATGAATGCTGGAAATATTATTACTTTAAAGAATATGTGCCAGTGAAATTATTGTCTAACTTCTAAAACAATACAATTAACTGTCAAAAAGACATCTTGTTGAAAAAACACTGAAGCAGAACAAGTGCATCACAAACAGAAAAATGCAATAATTGGCACTATGGATTAAAACAGAGAAGGAAAAAAAACTGTAGCCTTGGATATAATATATAATCCTCATATGTTTTTTGTGATAAAGAGAAAAGTGATTCTAACTGCTTGTATATTTTTACCAATAAAACAGATGGTTCCTTAAAAGATAAATAATCTCGCCCTTTCTTTTCTCTCTCCCCCTCTTTTAAACACATTTAACACATAAACACATTTATTGATAAAGCTTAAAGAGCATTATTTGTTCCCCTTCTAAGTATCAGAATATTTTTAAAGGGTTCTAGGGCCATTTCACCCTTTTCTAAGATGACTTGATTTTGAAAAACAGAAACACTTCCTCATATCAAGTTATCTTAATGACTTAAGCAGATAGAGAGGAGCACATAAGAAAGAATGCTGCCTTGGGCCCTTCAAAAGTCTTCCTTGTTGGCATATAAATAGGGATCACTAACTGGGAAGAGAGTTTAACAGCTTACAAAATTGTTTTCTGTAAGCCACAAAGAAGTACCATTTGAGAGGGGCAGGCTAAGAATGACATTCTTAGTCTGTGCATGAAGGGCCATGCTCAAAAAATGAATGGAGCTGAAATGGGAAAACAGTAAGATCAGTTTTAAAAAGAGACATATTAATTAAATATATTAGTAAATAAAATAAACTTTCTGTCCTAGCAGGGTGCATCTAGATGGGGTACATAAATAAATATATAATATAAATGAAGCCTAGCTTCAAAGGCTCATAACCATCTCTGAGTCAAAGTCATCTACTAATGACTTCTTGAAGATGTCCATGCAGTTTTCTGCCTACCCAGTATGTTCCAGCAAACTGGGTACATTCCAGGTCTCCACCGTTATACATTGCCATATTATGGGACCAAAGAAGCATGACTTGTCTATTGTAGTCTGTAATAGGATCCCCAGAGATAATGATGGGTTAACAGAATAACAGATTTCAAAGGGACCTTGGAAGTCTTCTAGTCCAACTCCTACTCAACTAGGAGACCCTATACCATTTCAGACAAATGGTGGTCAGTCTCAATGTCAACTCATAAAACATTTTGTATGCATGTTTTATAGTTGACAACAGAAAGAAGGAGGGGAGTTTCAAAGAGCATATTTTCTTCAAACACTGATTAGATGACTGAAGCTTCTGCCACACAAAAATCTAATTGGAGTGCATGATTGATGACTCTTGGCTATGGACATTTTTTTGTTGGATGATACACCCAGAGGAGTGGGGGGGAAAGCAGGATCAAGGGTGACAGTGAATTACATATCTCAGAGTTGGCTATGCCCAGGTAAATGTTGGACATAGGATGTTACCTTCCAATAAATCTTATTTAGTTTTGGGAGTGTGGATCGAGGCTTGTGATGTAATTGGAGTAACTGCCAGAATCCTGACAGATAGCCAACTCTGAGATATGTAATTCACTTCAAACCCTCCATTGTTGAAGCACCCACAACTTCTGGAAGTTGTTCCACTGATTAATTGTTGTAACATTTGGGAAATTTCTTCTTAGTTGTAGATTGGTTGTCTCCTTGACTAGTTTATATCCATTACTTCTTGCCCTGCCTTCAGGTTCTTTGGAGAATAAGTTGACTTCCTTTTCTTTGTGGGAACCTCTTAGATATTGGGATACTACTATCATGTCACCCTTAGTCCTTTTCATCAAACTAGACATACCCAATTCCAGCAACTGTTTTAATATGTTTTAGCCTCCAATCCCCTAATCATCTTGGTCACTTTTTCTAGAGTCTCAACATCTTTTTTATATTATGGAGACCAAAATACATTCAATATTCCAAGTGTAGTTTTACCAGGGAATTATAAAGTGATACTAATACTTCATGTGATCTTGATTCTATGGTGGGATTCATTTTTTTTTTTACTACCGGTTCTGTGGGTGTGGCTTGGAGGGCATGGCAGGGGAAGGGTACTGAAAAATCTCCAGTCAGAGGTGGTATTTGCTGGTTCTTTGAACTACTCAAAATTTCTGCTACTGGTTCTCCAGAACTGGTCAGAACCTGCAGAATACCACCTCTGATCCTATCCCTTTATTAATGAAGCCCTGAACTTCCTTGGCTTTTTTTGTGGTTGTAGTACAATGCTGGCTCATATTTAAGTGATTGTCCGCTAGGATTGCAAGATCATTTTCAGGTTCTGGAAAGCCTTGAAAATCTGGCTTTCATCCCCAACCTGGGGATGATGTTTATAATTTGTTCAATGGCTCCTGTTTTATTTTGTTCTTTTTGCTGTCTATTAGATTCTTTCAATCTGGCCTGTCAGTGTGATTCAATGTATTTAGCTGTTTTTATGCTTTCACTAATTTTGTATACCATCCAAAGTCTACTGAAATCAAGGTGCCAACAAATTTAAACAAACAAACAACAAATAAATAAACTATGAAACTAATTTATCATTGCCTTCTTTCATCTAGGTATTGGCTAGGTGTTATATTCTTCCTATTATTGGCCAATTTTCCCTTTAAACAGAACTGTTTTAAATTACTCATTTTAAGCACTAAATAGTTTGTCTTATTGTTTGTCCTTTTTAGTAAGGCATCTGAAAGAAATGAGGGAGATAATTTTTAAAGCTATATTAATCTATTGTATTCCATTCTGAGTATTGTGAATTTTTTTAATAATCAATCTAATTTACTGATCTCTGACCTCATTTTTTCAGGCAGCTAGAGATAATGTTCTAGTTGTGGCAAATGAGAATGGGGTACCAGGGGAGATCCTTCAACTTCAGTGGCAGATTGAATAAGGGACAGTGGGGATGTGCATACAAAATGCAAAATACACATTTGGTTCATAGTTCATCATGTAAAAGTATCTACTGTATCAAAAGTCATAGCCTTAATCTTTGGTTCAGCCACATAAACATGGATCAAGAGTCTTCCATTTGGATTTTGTTGTCAAACAGAAAACCTACTTCTAAATGTCAAAGAGAATAGATTCTGCTTCTAATTATGGTTATTATAATCAGAATAATAGGATTGTTGGACTAAATTGAACTTAAGCCAGTATAGGATGTTTTATCCCAATGGTGACACTAACACAACAGGATGTATTTCAACAATAGTTGCACTGATTTATTGAATCAAATTTCCAATATTTCCAAATTTCCAATTTCCAAATTTCTCCTTTAATACACTTCTTAATTTTTCCTCAAGCTGCTTGAAGATATTCACAGTTTAACACACAGCTTTCTCAGCAGGGTAAACAGTATGTTTTCTGTTGTGTTCTTGTTCTAGAGAGGCTGTGTGTTACTACAGAGGGTGAGCACAGAAAATCAATTTGGAATGACGAATACTTAAGAATTATTTAATCTCACCAATCTCCCTCTATATTGTGTTTGTCCTATCCTCCACATAATGATTTGTCATCAGTGGGGCAATCCATGGGCAGGATTGTCCATAGGCAGGAATGTCACAAGCAATCCTGCCCATGGACTATTATGCCACAAAGACAAGGCCAACAAGAATGGTATTCTGATTCAAGTCATGGCTGCTGGATATGGGACCCAAGAGGCCAAGTATAAAATGTCTTTAAACATTTTTATTTAAATGGTAGCTTTATAATGGTAATGCCACTTTTCACCTATATGGTTTGCATCTCAGGGTTGAACTGTGGAGTCCTTGGTGTTCTGTGAGTTTGGTTGTTTGCTTGCACACCTCTCATTACCCAACTAGGTAACATCATCAGTGTTAGGCCTGATGATGTTACCTAGTTGGGTAATGAAACATCTGTTAGAAAACAAATTCAAAGAATACCAAGGACTCCACTTCCTTCCATTCTTCCAGATTTTCATGTAGCCTCCCTTATTATCAATGGAGCTTCTTTTAAGGATCTACTGCTGTGCTCAGGGACACTTTCCATAGAGTTCCTGCGAGGAAGGGAGTGAAGGAACATTGTTCTTAAACACCGTCAGTCCTGGTGGAGGGAAAAGGATCATTTTAAAACCATACCACATATGAGTGAAACTGAACGTATAAGGTATACATGAAAGAAAATACATTAAGTTCTGGTCAGTTCAAGTCTGAAAATAAATAAAACGGGTGTGCATATGTAAGAAAAAGGGAATAAATATGGCATCTTGGTGATATGTCAATAATCAAGTGACTGCACCTAATTTGAGTTGACTTACCCATCCTCTTTAACTGTTCAAACAAACTTGTATTTTGTTTCAAAAGATGTGTTTCTCTCTTATAACACATAGAAGTCCGTTCAATTTTTTAGTATTTTTCCCTAAAGTAACAGTTGCATTTCTACAAACCTCATGAGAAAAATTCTAATGAGTTTAGACTTCATCGTTGCTATAGTTACAATCAGAAGTTAGTGAAGACTTTTGCCCTGTATTGCAACAAATATCGGGGAAAGCTAAAAACCAATTAAATTACAGCTAATAAATATCTTGCACAATGAGCAGGGAAGGAACATGGCATAAAGGTTTTCAACAGTAAGTTTCATTTTCTTATTGCTGTCATCACAGAAAAGGGAAGATTTCCTGAAGTACACAATCCATTACTAATTGATGCATTTACTTTTAGGGTCAGCACTAATATATTCTGCATGGAAATTTTTTTAAGGGCAATTTCACTTTGGAGAAAGAGAGATTTACAGAAGAAAATGGAGTTCACAAAGTGCATAAGTAGACACGATCAGTACTTGAGCTTCAAGCTCATTCAAATATAATGTTATATTTATCATTTATCTAATACAGCATGAAACAAAGCCTATTGGGATATAGTAGAAGGACCCATGTTGGTTTTCATTAGATCTGCAAAGATTTCTGCAAACCAATCATATAAAAATAGCAATACTTCAGAGACTTGCATTAAGTTTCAAATAGGGAGGGGAGTATAGGATATAATAGCATAAGGTAGAAAGTGATTATAATGTGAAAGGACATATGGCTTTGTGTCTAATACTGATCTGAAATTCCTTAAACTCCTTGTATGTTCAGAGAGACTATATTTTTATTCCAGATTCAGGAAAAATCAGAACCAAAGCTCAGTCTAGTATATTACAAAACATGTTTCAGAAAGGTTTCATAATATCTTAAATTAACAAAATCAGGTTTAATACACACATTAAAAAGACTACATAATCATCAGTGGATTGTATAACTATGCAAACAAAACAATTAAAGATGTATTGTTCTTGTTGTAATTGATTTAGCACACATTTTTATTTAATTATGGTTCCATGAAAGAAGAATAAAGAAGCATAACACAACTGAACAGTGTTATCAATGAGACAAAGATGAAACTGAGTTAAAATATATACCTTTTGATCCAATCTGGAACAATGACTTTCTACATTTTGGTCCAGCTAGTTACTGGATTTCATCCTTCTTAGCAGTTGAACCCCATTGCTTTCCAAAATTGAATGAATGAGAAACTGACAATGATAATGATATTGCAGTGCATTGTGCAAATAAAAGCAGAAGGTTTGATAGGGAAACAGTTTCTGTATTTACTGTGAATTAAACTTATAATAATTGAATTGGCATGCATCTCATAAAGTTTAATATGGAAAGACATTTTCCTATTTCCAAAATATTGCTTTGATGGAGTAACAGAGTTGGAAGGGACCTTGGAAGTCTTCTAGTCCAAACCCCTGCTCAAGCAGGAGAGCCTATATCCATGATGGCGAACCTATGGCATGAGCCATTTGTGTGGGCACGCGAGCCCCAGGTGAACTTACCTCACTGCACATGAACATACCTCCCAGCATAACTCCAGAGGCTCAAGAAAAGCCTCTGCACCTTTGGAAGCTGAAAAACAGGCCTGTTTCATCACTTCCTATATTTCTAGAAATACCAGAAGTGATGAAACGAGCCCACTTTTCAGCCTCCAAAGGCTACAGAAGCTTCCCTTGAGCCTCTGGGAGGCTGAAAAAGGCCCCCAAATCACCTGGGAGGCATGTGCATCTGCAGTTCAGGTAAAGGGGCAGTGGGTGGGATTGCGCACACATGCAAAGGGGTGGGGGGGGGTGCATTGCCTTCTGGGTGCTGGCACATGAGAGAGCATGCGCAAGTGCGAGCACAATTTTTGGCACAGGACCCCAAAAAGGTTAGCCACTACTGGCCTATACTATTTAAGAGAACTGGTTATCCAATCTCTTCTTAAAATCTTCCAGTGTTGGAGCACCCACAACTTCTGGAGGCAAGTTGTTCCATTGATTAATTGTTCTTTTAGAAAATTTATCCTTAGTTCTAGGTTGCTTCTCTCCTTAATTAGTTTCCATACATTGCTTCTTGTCTTGCCTTCTGGTGCTTTGGAAAATAGGTTGACCCCATCTTCTTTGCAGAAACCCCTTAGATATTGGAACACTGCTATCATGTCAACCCCAGTCCTTCTTTTCATTAAACTAAGCATACCCAATTCATTCTTTCTATATTTTAGTTTTCAGTCTCCACATAATTTTTCTTGCTCTTCCCTGTACTCTTTCTAGAGTTTCAACAGATTTTTTAACATTTTGGTAACAAAACTGGATGCAGTATTCCAAAGTCTTAACTACAGCAGAATTGTTGAGTTCTTCTAACCATCTGTCCTTCCAATGTTGTTAGGTGAGAAAAAGAGTGTGAGAATGATTAGTGAATGTCTTTCCCTCCCATTTCACCTGCAAAGTCTCAAAAAGAATATGTTTTTTTGATGATGTTATCTAGTATGCATAATGAAACATCTGCAAGAAAACAACCAAACTTGTTGAGCATCAGGAACCCCTCAGAATATGTGGTGTAGCTGTGTAGCTGTTCTTCAAACAGAATTAACATCCTTGCAATATCTGCAATTTAATTGAATATGTATTGGAAGATTTGTGAAGATTGGGTTGAGATCTAAAGCACACTACAGTATTTGTCAACATTTTAGAGGTACTCTCAAAATAGTACTTGGTAGGAAATTACTGTTAAGGTTCTACATAGTGAGAATATCATATTAATTGAATTAAAGTATAACAAACTCCAGATGCCTGGACGTTTAAAAATACATTGAGCTAGAAACACTTGCAAAAGACAGAAAAAGTCCCTATCTTATAATTTTGCTTATAGGTAATAAGAAAGAAAGAGAATAAAACCCAAAAAACTGTAATCTAAGTTTGCTAAAGAATATAGTGCGTTCATTGCAGCAAATTATCAATTGTTGTTAAAGAGAATTAGACCTAGTCTTTCTCCTGAATGGAATTGGAGAATGAAGTGGTATTGGTGTTACACATAGAAGATGTTTGAATGTAGAACTATTGCATTATGGAAAAATTCATAACCAACAATTATTTTCTATGCAGGGAGGTTAAAAACAGAAAGCCCCATAACACTGGTAATGAACACCTGTTCTAGTGTGATTTCTTCCTTAGAGTTTTAGGTGGTTATTATATTTTCCATTTTTCTGGCAGGTTCAGCATTAAGGGATTAAAATTAAAGAGCAAAAATCAAAGCGTTTGAACTTAGGTGTAAAATGTGACTTATATTATGGAACACCACTTGTGAAGAATGTTGAAGATCTCAATTTTCATTTTTACACATGCCATCCATAAAGGTAATGGAAAACAACACATAACAATTGTAGATTTAAGGCTCAATTGGACCTGCTGTGAAATATGTCATTTGAAGTGTTAGCTGTCAGGGGATAATAGCTACCATTGTGGGTGAGTTTGCCAGGCCGATAGCAGGGGGAGACACCCTCTTACCTTGCAGCATGTTGCTGATGAAAATTGTCCTGTCTACAGCAACAACTTTAGCAGAGAATTGTAGTAATTCAGTGATCTATTTGGTACCATATCTGATGTGGCTTTTCATTTTTAGAAAATACAGCTCAAACTGGGTGGATTTTATATATATATATACTCATTTTATTCACCCTCCTCAGTGGACCTGAATCTCTTGGTTATCTGATTGGGAGTTATTCTTTCAATTGTTGCTATTAAGGAATGAAGTCCACTGAATTCATTAGTATTAATTTACTGGTATTTAGCAGGATTGTTGATTAAGACAATTGTAAACTTTTTCATGTCAAATAGTAGAACAATTTTAACCCAGAATTAATTTGTTCCAGCAGAAATCTACTATGCTCTTAGAAAATGAATCCTAGTGCAGGACAGATTTTTTTGGTATATGGAAAGAAATCTCCAGTCAGTAAACATTCAGAAATTTTGTTTGGCTGACAGTGACCTACTTCAGAATTCCTGTTAAAATTCAATTATCCCCTAGATACCACTATATACATTCAGATGCTTATAACACACATCTATTCAGTTACAATATTGCAGTGTGATGATTGAGATGGACTAGAGTTAGAGTGACCTTAGTTCAGGTCAACATCAACTGGTGAGGTGTTGTCACTAAGAAAGATAGGTCAATTCTCTTTCAGGCCAATAGTTTTGTATGAAGATAACCTGAAGGAAGACCTCCCATGCAATTCCATAAATAATAAGTCATGCCTAATTTGTTGTTTTTTTTCAAGAGGCAACTGGACTTTCTAGTTTTTCTTTGAAGACATTTCTTTTCTCATCCAAGAAGTTCTTCAGCTCTGACTGGGCTGGTGGGGAATGGAAGTAAGAGCTGAAGAAGCTTCTTGGATGAGAAGAGAAACATCTTCAAAGAAAAACCAGAAGGTCCATTTGCCTCTTGAAAAAGCATGTTTGGTACAACCATGACTCGGATGACTAAGAATCTCCATAGACATCATGCCTAATTCAAATTCATAATAATGGAGAAATTTGATGTAGTAGACTTGAATCATGTACATTTATAAATGGAGTATAGAAAATGATCTGTCATAAAATGAACACATTAGAGAAATGCATCTATGAAAATCTTTCAAAATCAATGATTTTTTAATTCTATTTTCCATTTTTAGAATTGCAGAATAATATCCAGTGATGACAGTGTCTAAAATTTACAGAAACTACTGTACATGATTGATCATTCTAATATTTTCCCAGCATGCCACTGGATTGCCAACCAGAACTATGCTGATTTTACTAATTTCCATTCACTGTATTCATCAGAGGGAATGAACGTTGCTAGAAGAAAAGAAAGAGGAACCCTACACAGCTTTAGCAAGACAGCATAGCAGAGGCAGCAATTGCTTCTATAACATAAAATCCCCTCTTAGATAGAATTGTTCTATAAGACAGCCAATGTAGACAGCATTCAAAGGACATTAATGTTTCCACTTGTGCCGACAATATCTCATTCTGTCTAAAATGCAGATAGAAAATCAGCTAAAATGTATCCAAAAAGGTAGTTTAATTCTTGAGGCTTAGTCTTTAGTCATGTGATAAAAAAAATGCAACCCAATCATCAAGCTTGGCAAAATCTGTGCAAATATTACATGCATAATTCATCATGAAATAATATTCAATTTAGATATCTGTCAAATATCTAAAAATTTAGATATCTGTCAAATATCAAATGCGACTGGATTAGTTGGGAGAGAAGATATTTACACTGAATATCTTGTGTAAATCAGTGTAAATATCTTCTCTCCCAACTAATCCAGTAGCATTTGTCTAAAGAAACAAGTTCTGAACCAGTAAGACACAAATGTATAATATAAGTTATTCCAGGGTTATTCATATAAATGTTTTGAATGAAAAGAAGGAAATGGAAAATGTTTGTAGGAGAGGATGTAACTTGTTACATGCATATTTACATACTCTTGAGATAAAGTCCTGACCCAGAATCCTTAGAAAATTCAGATAGTGTTTTTCAGAATTCATACTGGCTAAGAATTGTGGTATTTGCCAGCCCAGTATATTTGAAGGACATTATGTCAATATTTCTAGAATGTACAAACTTCCCCTTTCTTTACTGATTCCATTTATATGGCTTTTTATATGACTTACATATTCTCAAATCATAAATCGGACTGCTTTTTTTCCCTTAGTCCAACTTTTCTACATAGGCACAATTGTAGAAATATTATCATGCAGAAATATCTTTTTGGGTGGGGGGGAATCAGGGGTTTTCCCCCCTTTCTTTTGAAACAGTAAAACATTCATACGCAGAAAGTTATAACATAAGGTCCAATTAATAGAAGACCCTTCAATCTCCCAGCTGCATATAAGTCATAAAATCAATCTAGTCAATGATTTATTCCAAACCAAAAGCAACAGTTAAGTAAACCCTACCTCTGAGCCAGATGAAACCACCTCTTTAGAGCTATCCCAGAGGAAAAACTCTTCAGAGAGAATTCCCTAAATGAGCAACCAGCCCTGAAAATACTCTGTTGTGTATTCTTGTCAATTTAATGATATCTAAAGTGAAATTGGGGGTAGGAAATCTGATTTATAAGAATGCTTGACATGCTTCGAATTTGGCTCAAAAGCAAATATGCAACCAGTTCAGCTGATCTCATATTAACATATTTTTCTTGACTGTGCCATATTAAGGACTCCTTCTTGAGATACAGTCAAGAAGTGTGTTATATTTAAAGAAATATACCCCAAAGATGACATTTTGGGCCTTTTTAATGACCTTCGATGCTTCTTCTCTATATATCTCTTATAGTAAACCAAACTTCAGGATCAGGTGCTCCCATAAGAATCAGTTGCTGCTGGAGAAGAAAGCTCAATGCTTAATAGGTTTTCAGATCCAAAAAGAGTGTTAAGAATTCCATCTGAGGACATGCTAAGTATCAAAGATCAATACTTAGCCATCATTCCAAGTCCACCTTTTTCCATGTAAGAGGTTACAGGAAATACTAAGTAAAATAATTTGCTTTCAAACTATTACTGTACCTCTTCTAAGATATAAAGAGGGGAAAATTGCATTAAGAATGTATTAGGAAGCTCTTTTAGTCACATCATCCTATTGCCTGATTGCTTCTGATGGGTTGCCTAAATGACAGAGGCTGATATCATCTTTTCTTTTAGTACACTGAGATGTTACTCATTTACCATGAGCAAAAAAATAACCACACAAAAAGTAAGTTTCTCTCTTTCTCCTCTTCCTCCTCTTCCTTCCTTAATGTATTTTCATCCTGTCCCCCTTTTTTATTTAAAAGTAAAGATTTCCCCATCCAGTCATGTCCAACTCTAGGGTGCAGTGCTCATTTCCATTTCTTATCCGAGGGAGCCAGTGTAATCCAAAGACATTTTGTTGTTAATATGGCTAGCATGACTATATGCTGAGGTGCATGGAGCACTGTTACTTTCCTACCAAAGTGGTACCTATTTTTCTACTCACATTTGCATGTTTTTGAACTGCTAGGTTGGCAGGAGCTGAGGCAAGTAACAGGAGCTCCTTCTGTTCTGTGATGCTCGGATTTTGAACCTGGGCTAGCAGCTTTCCAGCTGAGAAGCTCAGCATATTTAACCAGTGACCCATCAAATCCCCCCCCCCTTTTTTAATTCAGTTCAATTAAAATTTCATTAATTTGTTCCATCTTATTATGCTGTACCCATCTAAGCAAAACTAATCCAACTGGAGAATGATGGATTCCATGAGGTTCTGTACTTCTTTTAAGTTTCTATATTCTCCATATTATCAGTACAGCTTAATAGATCTGATTATTTAGAAAACCATGTATCCAGAATTGCTACAAGTCAGACATATAGTTTAGATTTATTTCAAATAGGCCTAATTAAGGAAGCACAAACCATTTCAATTGTATCATCATTTCAATGATGCTTGCTTATTTAAACAGTATAACCACAGGTAGGAGAGGTGAGATTTCTGACTTCCTACTGACTTTGCTTGTGGGAAGCCTACAATGAGAAAGTCAATGGAGAAGCTGGCAAGGGAGGTTGCAAGTTGCTCTGGTAACATGCACCTTCCCCCAATCCCTTTGTTCTGGTACTACAACCAGCCATTTGCACATCTCTTCATACCCTCCCCACCCTGAACCACACATTCTCTATATACCATGCTCATCTGTTTATCAAGTAGATTTTTAATGCTTGCTTTCTGCCTCACATTCTAGTAGATAAAGCCATTTTCAGAGAGGGAGGCAGATTTCAGAAAGCAAAGGATTTGAGAAGAAGAACTCAGCATGAACCTCAGACACTTAATTAGACCCTTACTTTAGGGTAAAAGATAAAATGAGTATCAGCTGCAAGTCACATATTTATATCATGCTTGTTTGGGTGCTGAGTACTGAAAAGGCTTCAGATGTCCACATTGCCTTTTATGGTGTTGGGTTTTTAAAAATTAAAAATCAGCTTACTAAAGTCCATAAAGTTGGGATGAAATTATCTTGTTAACAAACTACTTCAGAATTTTTTGCACATTATTATGAGGTTGGCAGGAGATCAAGGTCAGAGAAATGTCTAATAGCCAGATGAATGACTAGAACTCACACTCTGCACTCTCAAGCTTTATAATGGATGTTTTGCATACCAGAAGCAATATCTTTCCAGACTGCCCATATATTGCAGACTCCTGCAAGAACACAACCTAATTTTTTCAACAAATATTCTTTGACCGCAGGTGTCTGTATTGCCAGTGTCTGTAGAGATTCTCAGTCATCCAGGTCATGGTTGTCCCAAAGGTGCTTTTTCTGGAGGCAACTGGGCTTGTTTTTTTCTTTGAAGATGTTTTGCTTGCCTGACAGGACAGTGGGCAATGGAAGGATTTATAGTCTTTGAATACAGCTGGTCATTTGCATCCTTTTAGATCAGGGGTCTTCAAACTTGACAGCTGTAAGACTTGTGGACTTCAACTCCCAGAATTCTTCCTCCAATTATGTTAGCTCAGGAATTCTGGGAGTTGAAGTCCACAAGCCTTAAACTTGCCAAGTTTGAAGACCCTTGTTTTAGATGGTTGCTGAAGCACTTGGAGGTTTATCTGTGTCCTCAGGGTCACCTGAGTAATGCTCCTGGTTCCTGTAGTTTGCAATTTTTTTCTCTGTAAATCCACTCCTACTCTCACACCATTTAAACAGTTTTCATCCCAAATTGTATAATATAAATACATATGTAAACAAACAAACAAATAAATAGCAGGTACAAAGTGATGTTCATTCCAGCCATGAGAATAATAGCACCCCACAAAGGGTTTCAAAAGAGTCCACAAAAGTTTTTCAGGGCCCAGCAAAAATTATTCCTTTTCTTTGTTTTCTCCCCTGGGACATTAAGGCAATCTGAATAAAACTGCACCACACCTGGTTTCTAATATAAAAGGAAAACACAGATAAGTGCCTGAATGTGGGTGGGTGTTGGAGGATGATTTCTGTTGTGTGGGAGAGCAAAGATGAAGAATTTACAACCGAGAGAGTATAGCACCTGTTAGCTCAGCAGAAAACTGCCAATGATGGAAGAACAGATCTGGACTTCAGCAAACCAACAGGAGACAAACTGAATGTAGCATACCTCAGCAGAGACATGGAGAGCCTCAACCAGCCAAGCCAGCAGCTGGTCAAGCTCCTTGCTTTCTCACCCCAGTCCAGACTAAGAAACTGCAAAGCCAACAGAAAGTAACAAAAACAGTCTGACTAAGGGCTAAATGGTGCTGAAGTTTTTGTTGCAAGCTCAGGAATAAAAAAGAACACAAATCTTCACAATTCCACAACTCCACAACTCCACAATTCCACAACCATTGAGGAATTAACACAGAGAGATAGATGTGTAGATAAGTATACCATCTACTTACACTAATATAAGTACAGTTTATTTAGTACAGCATACGTTTAGTGATAAGTTTTGAGTTAGAGGTTAGGAAAGGGTTTTTTTTCCCTTGTAATAAAAGCTTTCTTGGGAATACAGGGAAGATAAAACAGCCTCTTTGCTAATGGTCTGCACCATTTCCCCAAAGAACCCCTTGAAATAGCGACCTGAATTGGTTCATGACTTTAAAGAAGGCTTTTCTACCCACCCAGCCTCTTTCAGTTCCAAATCTGCTTTGATGAGGTGATTTGAGCAAAGCTTAGTTGAATCAAAGTATCCCTTTGAAACTGATATCTTCCCTCCCTTTTTTTATTTCATAAAACATTCAATTTTAAATATGTATGTAGCTGGGAGTCCCTTTGGAGGCTGAAAAAAACATGTTTTTAAAAAAGGAAAAATAATTAACATAATAATTAATGCATGGGTCAATTTAAAGGCATGGGGAAAAAATGTAAATGGAACTAATAGGCTTCCCTAGAAGATTCAGATGTATATGGACATGACAGCCAACTGGAAAGGCTATTAATCTGCCTACTTCAGCTTTCTTTTCCCACTGTGGACAAGCAAAGACTTCTTGGAAGCCCAGATCTTATAATAGGATTCCAGGTATGAGAATAATAGTCCTCTTACTGCCTCAGTTATTCAAGGTAATATAGAACATTGTGTCAAGTAGTCATTCTTTCTCATAACTTCAATTTTAATGGATGTGAATAGGTTACCATATTCTATTCTGGTTGAGCATCAGCTAGGTCATACTGCTTTAATAAGAATTTTATTGGGATTTTTATATTCTCAACATGTCTCTGATAACAATTTGCTAACTAATTATAGCTTTCAGTCTAGCTCTTTGGGTGAAAGAATCAGAAAGTTGCCCATTTGACCAGTATTCAAATTTGTATAACTGCTGAAGACTGGGAGGAGATCCTGGGACTAAGTGGAGCTTATTGGCAAGATCAGAAAATATTTCAGAAGCGTAGTTTTCTCACAAATCTTAGAAAGTGGAACCCTTCTGTTTCTATAAGCCTTGGAGTATGTAGCCAAGGTCAGAAATGTTTAAAAGAAAGCAAAGCAGGCTATAGATAAGGAGAGGAAACATTTCTACCTTCTTAAGGTAGAAAGAGAAAGAGATTTGAGGAAATTAAGGCAAAACTATAGTTGTGAACAGATTTCACTTAAAGCAAAGAACATCTATCTGTTGATATCAAATGTAAAATAGTCAGGTAAAACCTCAAGAAGGCTGGAAAATAATAAGTAGTGACACCCAAAATATGACCCCAAATAAATGCTTCTTCTAGAAAACATAAAATCAAGACATCAGGTAGAAAGAATTTGATATGAGACCTAAGAACAGTGGTGGGAATGTAAGAGCTTTGCTTGATCAGAGCAATAGTACATCTACTGTGGAATAATGGAATCACAAAGTTAGAAGAGACCATTCAGTCATCGCATCTAACTCTTGCTCAGTTCAGGATTAAAGCATTTTTTAAAAAAAGTCTTGAATTTCCACTTGAACAAATCCAGAAAAGAGAAGCTTGCCATTTCCCTGGGTAATTGCTCTACATGGTCAAAATGGTTCTTGCTCTGTCAGGTTTCTCCCTACATACACACCAACTTTCAATTAAAGGCATTTTTCTGTGTCATCCATTTTGGAATGATGGAAAATGGTTCGTGACCCTCGATCTGTCATCCTTTCAGGAATTATAATGAGTTATCATATGTCACCCACACCCCAACTTCTTTTCTCAAGGCCAGGCATGCCCAAATTCTTGAATCTTTCTTAATAAACAGCAGTTTCTCACTTTTGGATAAATTATCCCCATTGACCAAATTATTTCTTCATAACACAGAACAGAGGAGGGATCACCTAGTATCCTATTTTCTATCTCTATTCTGCTACTTTTATGTAATAAAAGAATAAATACTGGAACAACCACTCCCTTTGGGACTGAAAATGCCAATTTATGTCTTTATTGATCAAATTGCTTTGGTTTGTTGTTCAGCTCTGGTGTGTGTGTGTATCATTGTTTTTAAAGAATTTTATTACAGTTCTAAAATACAAGAATATTATATATATTTGTTCGGGTATTTTCCCACGTCATTGTAGTTGTGCTTTTAAAGTTGTAGCAACGTTTCGGTAGAATCTCATCTGCCATCATCAGTCTTCTGTATTGAATACAGGATCACAGCTCACCAGCTCAAATCCCCCAGCAACTAAGACTAACCTGAGCACAACAAAGCCCCCACCTGAACAGAACATGCCTCCAGCTAATCAGAACACGGCCAACCCCCCCAACCAATCAGAACACAGCCAAGCCCCCACCCAATCAAGTCACATCCCCACTAGCAGTTAAAAGGAAGAAGCAGCTCAAGCTCACATCACTCTGAGAAGCACAGAGCCGAAGACACAAGCCTGAAGATGATGAATGAGACTTCATCGAAACATTGCCTAGATACTGCCAATCTTACGCGGGAGAAAACCCGAATAACCAAAGATAGATAGATATAGATATAGATATAGATATAGATATAGATATAGATATAGATATAGATATAGATATATGAATGACCCATCCTTACTAGAAGGTAAGGCAGTGAGACGGTGAGATTCATCCCATCCTTGCAGTGTGGTGAGCATAGGGAGCTGTGAGTAGGTCTTCAGACATTTGCAGCCAGGGTGTGAAGCAGACTGCTTTCCCCCCTGCCACCCCTCCTTCCCTCTTCACCAAATTGCTAATCTGGACTCCCTCTTTAAAAGGACAGTAACTTAGTTTTGTCATAACTGAACTCCTGTGAAGATTGGAAGCAATATTATTTTCTGTGATAGAAGCAGAAGTATATTGAACATAGGAATGAATGCTCAATACAAATCTGAGTCTACATAGTAAAAATATAAACTGTTTGAATTGCCAGTGCAAGACTATCTTTCTTTCTCTTTCTCTTAAAAGCAACAAACTTTGGAAGTGTATTTAAATTAACTAGGAGGGGGCCAGAAATCCCACTCATCAAGGGAAAACAAAACAAAAAGGTTTTTTTTAATCAAATGATCAATTGATTTATTGTTTTTATTGCTTAGTATGATTGAGTGTTTAGTGCATATAGTGTAATTACTGAAGATCTGATTAGTAAAATCAGTGATTTAGTGAATTTAATTGACCAGTGTGTTTAGTAATTACTGTAATAAATTAGGATGTTTGTTGCTTAGCAAAATTATTTGATTAGAGTGAATTGAATAACCAATTGGTTGATTGATTTTTAGTAATAAGCAACCTTACTTTTGATTTGCTCTCTAACATATCAATTAACATTTATTAATTACCAACATTCATTAAGTAACTGTCTACCTATCACATTAACTAGCTATTATAATTGATTACTGTACTATTGCCATTGACCATGCCAGCCAAAAACTCCAAACCAAAACAAAAGAAAAATATATCTACCAATGACCTTCCAGACTCCTGCACATGTTTCATTGAAACCATCAATGAAAGCAAAATTTACATCAAATGGTGCCTATGCGATAATCTAGCCCACCCTGCCTGCTTAAATGCAAACAAAAGCCTAGCTGATGTGGTTAAAAATTCAGATACATTCTTTTATCTATGTCCATCATGTTCTCCTAAGCTAAACAAACTGAGTACCCTACCTGATAGAGTTAAAGCATAGAATCTCTCATTCACTCAATAGAAGAATGCTTAGCAACACGTTTTGAAACAACTATACAAGCAAGCCTAATTCCTCTTGAAAAAAAAAATACAGCACAGATAGGTGAGTACCTATCAGCTCAAAATCAAATCCACAACAACCACAACCACTACCTCAACTACAATCACAACTACAACCAAAAATAACCATCAAACCACAGCCAAAAAGAATTACTATCCCTCCAAATAATTCCACAAATAATATCTCCTTACTCATCAGAGACACCATGGAACATGAACAGAAACGTCCAAATGCCATCTTATTTGGTCTCAAAGACACCAATGAATCAGATGTCATCACCAAAGTTCGTGATATCATAAGCAACTCAAATATAACAAACATCTCTCCTGAAGATATCATTGAAATAACCAGAGATGGCCATGGGTACAAATACAATGACGGCTCTGTGGCCCCAAGATTTTGTAGAGTTGTGTGCAAAAATGAGTCCAGCAAACGCATATTCATTCATACAATAAATGCCATTGCAAAAACCAATCCCAACCACAAAAAACTTAACTCAAAAAACTTCGCTTATCCATACTGCAAAGAATCTGCTCCCACGAACTCTGCGCAGAACTCAAAAACCATCTAGACCAGGGGTTCCCAACCTGGAGTGCTCGCACCCCCTGGGAGTATGAGACGATATTCCAGGGGGTGCGAGAAAAGTCCAGGTAATTATATTAAAGAATAAAGTAACAATCTTTTTTTGAAAAAATATTATTCGGAATTCGCATAATTCTTCCTTGAGCAAAATATAAATTTCAGGGGGTGCAAGGTTCAAGTGAAATTTCTTTAGGGGTGAGGGGAGAAAAAAAAGTTTGGGAACCACTGGTCTAGACAATGGAGAAAAGGATCTATACATTGACTACAGAGCTGATTGCATCAAATAAAGTCACACGACCCACAACTCTGCATCTAACCCCACCTCATCCAATCCAACATCACTTAAAACTAGGCATGCACACTCCTAACTACCTCTATTCCAACCACAGCTAGCCTTAAATGCAAGCGACTCAATGCAAGAAGCCTTGTAAATAAAATACCTGAATTTCTCCTCTTACTAAATATGACTAAATTCGACATCATATTTGTCTATGAAACATGGCTCAACGCATCTCTCCCTGACTCCATTACCACAGTAAGAGACAATCATGTTTACTGATCAGATCGTGAAATCCATAGAGGAAGTGGTGCTGCTCTCTTCTATAAAAAGTCCTTACATCTAAAAAAACATCCAAGTTACCCAGGAGCTTGCTATTATATTATCGTCTGTGACCTGTCCTTAAATATCACATTTTGGTTCTTACTATGTTACAGAGTCCCTGATTATGACATCGAAGATGCAAACAAGCTAAATACACGACAAACATGGGCAGCATTCTGTCCACACGCTTTTCTTTTTTGGTGACTTCAATTTACCTCATATTAACTGGACCCTTAATGAATGAACAACTGAACCCACACATGCAAACTTCTACAATGCAGTAACAAATTTGGGACTAGAACAACTAGTAGCCAACAACACTAGACTTAACAACTCCCTCGATCTCATCTTCTGCAATAATTGGAATTCAATTTACGGAATACAAATTAAAGAACCCTTTTCCAACAGTGACTACAACATGATAGACTTTTGTTTCAACATACGTCCACACAAAAATCATCACAATGATGGAATCCCCAATTATAACTTCAAAAAAAGGCAACTATGATCTTATAAACAATGATCTCTCATCCCTTGATTGGCAATTTCTATTCACTGGCTGCAATATTGTAGAAGACCATTACAACGTATTTTTACTTGAAGTCAAAAATGTCATCAAACTATATGTAACTCCTAAAACCAGAAAAAAACAAATTACCCAAAACAATAAGGAAGCTTCAATCCAAAAAGAAATCACTTTGGCGGAAAAACAAATCTGGTCACATTGCCAACTTCAAAAGCTGATCCAAAAATGTATGCCACCAGATAAAAACTGAATGCACCAATTATCACATTAAATAAGAAGAAAACCTTCTATGCACCAATTCCACCCGCGCTTTCTACAATTTTGTAAACAACAAACTAAAAGACTCAATGATCTAATACTTATCGATTTTACAGAAGATATTGTTGAAAAAGCACAGTGCAATCTAAAACCATCTCTGTCTATTGGACTGGACCGAATATGTGCCTACTTCTTTAAAAAGCTATCCACTGCCATAGCCGAACCTCTAAGCATAATCTTTGAAAATTCTTTCAGGACCAGCTCCTTGCCAAAACTATGGTCACAAGCCACGTTCATCCCCATCTTCAAAAAGGGAGACCCCAGCCTAGTTGAAAATTACAGACCAATCTCTTTATGCTGCGTCACCTGTAAAGTCATGGAATCAATTATTAACCAATCCATCATCCTCCACTTAGAAACAAACAACCTACTCTCTGATAAACAATTTGGTTTCAGGAAGAAACTATCCTGTAATCTGCAACTCTTACACTGCAAAAACGTATGGACTATACAACTTGATCAGGGCAAAGCAATAGACGCAATCTACATGGACTTCTGTAAAGACTTTGATTCAGTGGTACATGACAAACTACTCCTAAAACTAAAATCTTACGGTATCTTATGGACACCTGCATAACTGGACAGAGGCATTCCTGTCAAACAGACAACAAATGGTCAAAATTGGGAGCGTCCTATCAAATTTTATACTTGTCAACAGTGGTGTTCCCCAACGCAGTGTTGTAGGACCAACTCTTTTCATACTTTACATAAATGACTTCTGTGATTATATCAAGAGCAACTGCGTTCTCTTTGCTGATGATGTAAAGCTATTCAACACCACAGACAATACTGCAACCCTTTAAAAAGACCTTGAATATGTATCAGAATGGTCAAACAAATGGCAACTTCAAATCTCAACAAGTAAATGCTCTGTCCTACATATTGGCAATTTGTATAGATCATAAGAGATGAGTACTCGAAGATCCTGGACAGAGTTTGGATCATCAACAAGGTCTTGACTATTTAGCCTGTATTTTATTTTCTGATATAATAGTCAAGACCTTGTTGATGATCCAAACTCTGTCCAGGATCTTTGAGTACTCATCTCTTATGATCTAAGTGCTAGAGCCCACTGTAACGACATAGCCAGAAAGGCATTAAGAGCTGTTAACCTAATCTTACGTAGCTTGTTCTCTGGTAATATTATACTAATAACTAGAGCATACAAAACATTTGCTAGACCAATACTCAAATACAGCTCATCAGTAGGAACCCACATTACGTATCTGATATTAACACAGTTGAGAAAGTCCAGAAATATTTTTTCCAGAAGAGTTCTCCACTCCTCTACTCGTTGCATAATACCTTATGCCACCATACTCGAAATTCTAGACCTAGAAAACCTACAATTACGCCGCCTTCAGTTCGATCTAAGTATAGTGTATAAAATCATACATTGCAATGTCCTACCTGTCAATGAATACTTCAGCTTCAGCCATAACAACACAAGAACAAACAATAGATACAAACTCAAGGTTAATCACACCAAACTTGATTGCAGGAAATACGACTTCAGCAACAGAGTGGTCAATGTCTGGAATACTCCAGCTGACTCTGTGGTTTCTTCCCCAAACCCCCAAAACTTTAACCTTAGACTGTCTACTATTGACCTCATTCCTTTCCTAAGAGGTCTGTAGGGGGCATGCATAAGCGCACCAATGTGCCTACCGTCCCTGTCCTATTGTTTCTTTTCTTTTTTTATTTTTCTTATATGTATCCATGTATTCATAACTATGTTTTTACTTATACCTATTATCTTGTAAGCAATTGACAAAAATAAATAAATAAATAAAATAAATAAACAAACAATAAAGATGTTAGGGAAGGTAAAGGGCGGGGAGAGGTGTAGCTTGCTACAAAGGAAAAGAAAAAGAAAAGTATTGACTTCCAACTTTTTTCTGAGCAACACAGTATAAAATAAAATTACAACCTCAACTTTACTAACTTAACAAATACCATCCATTTCTTTAACAACAGACTATATTAATCAGCAAAACTAAACATCAAAAGTTCTTTTTGCACAAAGTTCAGAACTGGTTTCCAAGTAAAAACAAAGCTGAATATACTCTTATATGTTTTTAACCTGCCCAAAACAAATCTAGCAATCAATCTCAGCCATCTTGAATATCATTTCAGTAGAAGGTTAGGAGACAAATATAATAGGTAAGCAAATAAATGGGTTATCCCTCTAGGAAAGTAAAAAAAAACTGGTTTTGTTTAATTTGCCCATAATTTTATGATCTATCCCAACACAAGTACTTTTTTCATTAAAAAAAAAAAATTACATGCCTTCTAAGCTTTGTTAATAGGCCAGGTGCATCAGGCCCCTGATCATTTTAACCATCTCTTTTCTCCTTGGAAAGGAGAGAATTGTCAAGCAAAACTTAAGTGTAGGAGTCACAAAGGCAAATGTGTGCCTTTGTGGAAAATTTGCTAGGGCCAAGTACAGAAAGAAGGTGATATTATCGTCAGAAACTTTTGGTCTATTGAAAATAGCAGGAGAGAGAAGTAGCACTTAGTGGGATGGAAAGGAACATGCACATGTGTGTCATCCAAGAAGGTAGCCATAATAGTGTGAACAAAGCCCTTATCAGAGTTTGTTGCAGAAAATCAAATCAGAAAGCACACACAGATAACTGATTCAGTAGGTTTCATTAATTTCTTTATATACATAATAACACATGAAGTAAATTTACAATACCAAGAGCAGATTCTTCCAACATGGTAGAGAAGAAAGATTGTAAGTAAGTCCTTAGTTTCAATTCAGCAGGCAGACAAGACCAGACTAGTTTCATTTTAGAGCTGAGCACAGGGCTAAACCATGCCCAGACTCCTTCCTTAAGTTTCTGTTTCCAAAACAGCACTCTTTGGCTGACCCAGTTTCCATGCCTGTTCATTGGCTGACCTTGTTACCATGTATCTGCCAGTTCATGAATATTCTGACAGACCTTACATTTTTATATGAATGACATGCATGACACATGAAAAAAATTGACAAAGCTTTGATCACTTAGTTCTGGCTGCCATCTTGACTTTTTTGACACTGCCCTTGGAGAGGAATGAGCCATAAAAGTTTACACTTTTCCAGTGAGTGTCCTGTTAGGAAGGAGAATGTCCTTAACTCATGGCCACAATAGGCCTGGAACTTCTGTTGCTAAGTGATACAGTTGTCAAGTGAATTGCACCCAATTTAATGACTTTTTTTGCTACAGTTATTAAGTGGATCGCTGGTTGCTAAGTGAATCACATGGTTGTTAAGTGAATCTGACTTTCCTCATTGATTTTTCTTGTTGGAAGCTCCCTGAGAAAGTTGCAAATGGTGATCAATTCACCTTAGGTTGCTCAACTGTCATTGCCAAGCATCTAAATTCTGATCATCTGAATGCCCAAATTTTGATGATGTGACTGTATACATTATACACCACTTTTTTCAATGTTGTTGTAACCTCAAATTGTCATTAAATGGTTGTAAGTTGAGGATTACTTTGTGGTAACAAAAATCTGTCTTATAATTTCTTTTAAAAATTCAGTTCCTGTGAAAGGGAGCTATATTTTTCCACCTTATTCTCAGAGGGCCTCAAAACCTGTTTTTAATGCATGTAGGTGATGCTTTTAGAGCTATTTTAGAGCTTGGGTGCTTATTGGTGGGAACAGAAAGTGCTGCTATTAGGACCATTTTTTGTTATACATCTCCCTTCTGTTTTGAAGCCTCCTGGCTGTCACACTTCCTGACTGGAACAACACCCTGTGGAAAAAGTTCCCTCCTGGTGCCTCCCCTTGAGATTTCAAGGAATCATGGAAAACAAAGAGGAAAAAGGCAACTGTGCAATGAAAAGGAAGGCATGTATACATGCCCTTCCTATTACACTACACCTGACACAATATCACAGAAATCAGCAAAACAAAGCCAAAAAAAGAAATCTTTTTCATCTAATTGAAAAAGAACAGGGAACAAAATCTGTTTTTTTTTTCTTTTTGAGGCACAAGATGTGATGTGAGATTGATTGTACAAACGCAGGTTGTAGCCTTCCCTGCCCAGAGCCATTTAAGCCAGCCTCTGATTGTGATGTTTCTAATAAATATTTGCATTCTGATCAAGACAGAAGTGAATTACTCTTTGCCAACAATACCTCAGGAACAGAAGAGGCCCTGTCATCTTTGGCTTCCTGAAGGAAAGTGAAAAATGACCCTGATGCCAATCAGGAAGATGACTGCTCCTCTGCTTTCCAGAGCAGAAGAGAAGCAAATAGATTTATGCTGTTCGACAAACTGAGAGGGACACTGCAACACAGAGACCAAAGTGCAAGAAAGAGCACAAATGTGTTTTGTACGATCTTGCCTGAACTTGCTGTAGGGAAAGCACTCTTAAAGAAAACACCCCTGGAGGCTGAGCAAATTGATTCAACAAGATGGTTTCACATTCTTTCTTCACCCAAGAGAAGAGTTTCCAATAAGCACAAAGTCCTGGACAAATTTTTCATTTTCTGTCACCAATAACTATGTCCTCTCAAGGCTACCGTACCAATAATCTATGAAATGTTCTTTCTATTGCCAGGAAATTCCTGGAAAAGTAGCACATCTGGAAGGTATATGCATTTCCTCCTCCTTACAAGGTCCCTGAAAATAATAAAATTGAGCTAACAAATGGATGTTTGAATCAGTAGTACATTGTTTTCAGAAAGACCAATTCACTTGCCTTTTCTCCCAACTAATCTAAACCTCTGGAGAATGCTCTAATTACCTACATGTTTCGTGTAAGTTTCTTTTTCTGGAGGCACTTGGATTTTCATCAGTTGCAAGAGATTTAATATAGAAACTAGGTCTTTCCCCTCAAGGTTTCACTATTGCGACACCAACTTTTTTTTTTTTTTAGAAAAATAGTACAGCAGCCAACAGTAGGACGTATAAGAAAAAGCATTATTAAAAAAATCACCTGCGTCCTTATTTCAACTGAGAGATTATATTGATTATCAGATTTATTTCTCATGCAATGTATTGATTGGCTATATACAAAGAGCTCAAAACATTGCAAGGAGTATAAATATAGTCTAGTTACTTTAAATACACATCTAAGTAGATTTGAATTAATTGTACAGCATAAGTAATTGGAAGCAAAAGGAGGCACCCGTTATTGAGAATTTCATGCAAGCTGCCAATCTCTTTCAGAATACCCTGTACTGCAGGATTTCACAGTCTTGGCAATTTAAGCGTGGACTTCAATTCTCAGAATTCTCCAACCAGCCATGCTGCCATATTGGTATAACCTGGAGCCAAATCCTTAAACTAAAACTTTGTTGTTTAAGCATCTTTTGATTTATGAGAGCATTCAGTCTTTTAGGGTGGTAGCCTATCAGCATGACACATTTTGCCTTGGGAATCTTTGTCCACTCTTCCCTGCAAAAGCATCTCCTGTTCACAGCTCTCTTCAGGTTACCCTACAAATATTCAAGTCCAAGCTCTGGCTGGGCCATTCCAATTTTTTTTTCTTCCAGTGAAGCCTTGTTGTTGTTGTTGTTAATGTTGCTTTGGGTTGTTGTCATGTTGAAAAATAAAATTCATCCTCTGTTTTAGCAAAAGCCTGAGGATTTTGCTGCCAAAATTGACTGATATTTGGAAATGTTCGTATTTCCCTCTACCTTGACTAAAGTCCTAGTTCTAGCTGAAGAAAACCAGCCCCAAACCATAATGCTGCCACCACCATGCTTCACTGGGGGTATGGTGTACTTTTGGAGAAGCACAGTTTTGCTATTGCATCAAACATGCTTTTTGGAATTATGGCCAAAGAGTTCAGCCTTGCTCTCATCAGATCATAATACATTTTCCCACATGCTTTTGTCAGACTTGATGTAGGTTTTTGCAAAATGTAGCTGTGCTTAGATGTTTTCTTTGTAAGAAAGGGCTTCCATCTTGCCACTCTATCCCACTGCCAAGACATAACCAGTACCGGCTAGAAATTACTGCAGCTCTTTTAATGTTGCTGAAGGCCCTTGGCAACTTTTCAGACCAGTTTTCTTCTTGTTTTTTCATCAGTTTGGGAGTGACATCCAGTTCTTGGTAATGTCACTGCTGCACCATATTTTCTACACTTGTTGACTGCCTTCACCATGTTCCGTGATATATTTAATGCCTTGGAAATTTTTTCATACCCTTCTCCTGACTGATATCTTCCAACAATGAATTCCTTTGATGTTTAGTAAGCATTTTGAAGGCCATAGCTTTTGCTGTAACAGGAAGTGTAGTAAATATTGGAGAAGTCCTATTAGAACTGCTGAACTTTATATGGGCTTGATCAGAGTCACTTTAATTGATGGCAGGTATGCACTGACTATATTTAACATCAATTTGAATGGATTGATTCTGAACACAGAGACATCCTGGTATAAATGAGTGGACACACTATGTTATTAAATGTATTTTTTATTGCATTTTCCCCTTAAAATATTTGTTTTTCAATTGAATTGTACAACTTCTATGTATATTAAAGGTAGAAGTTTTTTTTTATCTTGGTCCAACTTTTTTACATCTTAAAAAACTGGCCTTTTAACAAGGGATGTGTGGACTTTCTATATCCATTGTATGGGGGCATGGCCTTCTTGGCTTTTGGATTGCCCACCCCATGCCATGAACTCCCCTCCCCAGAAATCTCTCAAATTGCACTGCTTGAACTCACCAACAAATCACCAACAAGCAACGCAGAATTTCCAGCTGATTTCTAAAAGAAAACTAAGGAAAGAAAGTGCTCTACATCTTCAGATCAGCCAAAGCAAAAGAAAATAAGTTTAAACAAGCAAATAGACAAAAAACATTGCCTTGCTATACCTGTATGACATCATGACACCATTCTCAGCCCTGTGATTGCTGAAACAACCTCTCTGAAGAAGTGGAAGTTCTGGCTACCCATAAACCACAATCTGTTCTATTCATCTCTACCATGATTTCTACCTTTTTCACCATTCAGCATTCTGCAAACATTGAGCATGCTGTCTTACAGCAATGGAGAATCTGACATGCATGTCACAGGTGACATAGTTGGCCAGTTTTGTTGACACATCAGGACTACAGACTCTCTGGAAGTTCACGAGAAGGTTTGCACTCACACAACCCCTGCAGTGTGTGGAAAGTGAGTGCATTCTCCTGCAATTTTCTGAAACTCCACAAGCCCCATCAGAGTATGAGCCTCTAGTGAGGAATGTCAAACTCATATCATTAGAGCAGCATCATGTAATGTATCAGGACTTTTTCCCTCTTCACTATGGCCAGGGTATGATGCATCTGGCCCACGGGCTGGAAGTTTGACAGCCTTGCTCCAGTGCAACTTCTAGAAGGTCTGGAGAGGAGAGTCCAGAGCTCTAGAACTCTGGAGAAGCCTCTTTTGTCCAGTGAGGATGTGTGTGTGACACACCTAAAAAGTCAAGGTAGGCAGTTTCTGAATTTTTGAGATGCCAAGCCATCACCATCACTGCTCTATCTTCATTGTTTTGTTTCTTATTCCCATCCCACTACATGGACAAGTCAGCTGATGCTTCCAACTGTTCTTTCTTCCTTGCATGCTGCAAACATGCTTCTGTTCTGTTCTGTTCATGCTTCTGTTCTGCCCTTGAGTTCTTGAAAGGTGCTTTTTACCTGGCAACTGCATTGTTTGCAACAGTTGCAATGTTTTGATCTAAACCAAGACGGCCCAATATTTATTTGGTGTATTTTATTTTTAATATTTATTTGGGGTATTTTATTTTTATTTATTCTTACATTTTTGTATCATCTTGCTCCCATTAACTCTGAATGGGATTAAACAGATTAAAATGCACACAACAATAAAATGCAATGGTAAACACAAAGAAGAAGAGATAACACAAACTGGGCAATGACATAACTCACAGAAGGGTACTCAGAAGGGACTTTAATACACATTTTCATACATAAATAATAAGCACCAGTGTTGTTTTATTTCCAGTTTTCTATCACTAGAGTGCTGTCTCTAGATTAACAATACTGAGATTCCTTTTTTTAATTTACAGGGTTTGTAGCTGAAAAAAACTTTGAAAATCCCTGCTCTAGGACAATTTACAGTGCTCCATGGGACCTTGATATATCAGGAGAGATCTGTAAGTCATTTCTTGCTTCAGCAACTGTTAAGTTTGAGCAATGAGAGGCTGAACCAGAGCATGAGTGCAACAGTACTTTATTTTACAAATAAAGGGCTGACCGTGCTTGCCAAGCCTGGAACTGGCTCGCAGCAATCAGCAACCAGTTGGACCCCGCAGCCTGCTTTTATAGCTGGCTGCTGGGGAGAACCAACCAATGGGAATGGGGGAATAACGCCCACATAAAGTGAGTGGACCTGAGTGAGAACTCCTTGAGTCCTCAGGACATAACACCCTTCCCCCAGATGCGAACACGCATAGTCCTTGAGGTAGACGGGGGTTTGTGCTGGCGCCGGAGCGGCGCAACTCGGAACGTTGTCTGTCTGTTCGGTATCAGTCTGTGACGGTTGAGCTGGCATAGTGTCGCCAACACTCTCTCTGGACTGGGCATCCTCGGAAACCACCGGGCTGGTTACTGGGGTCGAGCTCTCGTGGGTTGGATCAGGTTGGTCAACTCTCTGGGCGCTGTTGTCCGAATTTGGGCTGACCGAACGACCGCTGGCGCCGACTGGTCGCTGGGTGCGGTGTGGCTGGGCGGCGGATGAGACGGTTCCCCTTCGACTGGAGACTCTGGATTCTTGTTTGCGAGGTTGCTGTGGCGCCTTCTGAGTTGGTCTATGTGTCTCCTCCAGGCGCGACCATCCTCCAGCCTGACTCTATACGATCTCGGCCCGTGACGGCGATGACCTCGCCCGAATCCAAAGTGGGTCCCCAGCGAAATTCCTTGCGAATATCGGCTCCTGTAACATAAAATGTCTAACCCCAAGTGGAAGCGAGGGGAGAGTCAGGACAGTATTGTGGGTGCAGTCTATCTAATACAGTCCTCAGGCGCCGGCCCATCAGAAGTTCCGCTGGGGACTTATTGGTGACTGCACAGGGGTTGAGTGCTGGCTCATCAGGAACCGTGAGAGTTTATGGTGCCAGTCATCTCTGCCAAACCTAGCGAGGGCCTCTTTGGTGGTCCTGACGGCCCTTTCAGCCAACCCATTACTCGCAGGGTGAAATGGGGCTGTGAAAATGTGGCGAATGCCTAGGTTGGCTGCAAAACGGCTGAATTCTACTGATGCGAACTGTGGGCCATTATCGGAGACCAAGGAGTCGGGTAGTCCATGGGTAACGAACAGGCGCGTTAACACGTTGGTGATTGCTAGTGTGGTGGTCGTGGATAGCTGCTCCACGTCTATCCACTTGGAATAAGCGTCCACGACCACTAGGAACATCTTTCCATGCACGGGCCGGCCAGATCGATATGGATTCTAGACCAAGGGCGCTGGCGCTCTCCCATCTGGTAGGGGTGGCGATGGGGGAGCAGGACGGGATTCCTGGCAAATGCTGCAGGAACTTACCCAATTGACAATGTCCTCGTCTAGACCCGGCCACCACACGTAGCTGCGTGCTAACGCCTTCATTCTCACAATGCCGGGTGTCCCTCGTGCAACGCTCCAGGACTCGGGCACGCAGCGAGGTCGGAATGACCACCGAGTGCCCCACAGTGAGACAACCCTGCAAACTGGACAGCTCCTGCATGCGAGTCTTAAAGGGTGCGAATTTGTTATCAACGTTGCCTCCCGGCCACCCCCTCCTCACCCAGTCGAGCACCTGGGCGAGCGTTTGGTCTGCCTTGGTTTTGGCGGCGATGTCAAGGGCGGTGATGGGCAGGTCCAACTGGGTAATTTCGAAAATGGCGTTGACAGGAGCTGGGTCTTCAGCCGGAGCGGTAAGGGACAGCGACTGAGCGCCAGCGTGGGATAGAGTTTTGCCCGGGCGGTGGATAAGTTTGTATGAGTAGGCCGCTAGGAAAGCGTCCACCTTGTCATCCTAGGGAGAGGACTTGAGGTGTCTGTTTGTCACCGGCCAGCAGGCCCAGGAGGGGCTTATGGTCGGTGACCAGTTCAAGAAGTGGCCAAAAGGAATTCGTGAAACTTTTCACGGCTGCAACAGCTGCTAGGGCTTCCTTGTCTATTTGGCTGTAATTTCGCTCCGTGGCCGAGGCGTCCTGGAGAAAAAGCGATGGGGGCCTCGGCGCCATTGGCGAGTCGGTGACTAAGGACCGCCCCAATTCCAAAAGGGGATGCGTCTGCTGCCAGTACTAAAGGAAGGTTGGGGTAATTGGATGAGCACTGCCTCTGGACGTAAGTAGTGATTTGACGGCGTTAAACGCCTGGTCTTCTTTTGTGCCCCCAGTGCCACGGTGACTTTTTGTCTAGTAATCTGTGTAGGGGTTCGGCTACTGAGGCTTTATGGGGCAAGAAGGATGCATAAAAGTTTAGGAGCCCCAAGAAAGCTTGTAGCTCCGTTTTGGAGGTCGGTGTGGGAGCTTCGTGGATCGCCTAACCTTGGACTCCAGGGGGTAAATGCCAGAGGCGTCAATTTTATAACCCAAAAAGTCCACCTGTCTAGTGGCAATGGCGCATTTTCTTTTTTTTAACTTGAGGCCATGCTGTCTGAACCTCTCTAACACTGCTCGCACTCTCTGGAAGAGTTGGGGTCTGTCCCTGGCCGAGACCAAGATGTCGTCAAGTAGGGTACTACACCAGGAGGCCCTGTAAAATCCGCTCCATGAGGGACTGAAAAATACCGGGCAACACTTACGCCAAATTGGAGACGCTTGCATCGAAAGGCACCCCTGTGAGTGACGATGGTCTGAAGTTCCGCTGTTTGGTTATCAACAGGGAACTGTTGATATGCTTGAGACATGTCCAATTTAGCAAAAATACTGCCCGGTTCGAATGTGTGCAATAAGTGCTGAATGACGGGCACGGGTAGGCGCTAACTTGTAAATATTTATTGATTGTTGTCTTGTAGTCCGAGCAAATTCTCAGGCTACCATCTTTTTGAGGGTGTGACAATGGGCGTCTCCCACTTGGCGAAATCTGTTGGCTCAATGACCCCTTGTTTTAGTAGTTTATCCAATTCAGCGTCTAGTTTTGGTCGAATAGCAAATGGAACTCTACGTGGTTTTAATCTGATTGGGACTGCCTGGGGGTCAACGGTGAACGAGATGGGGGTTCCATTATAACACCCCAGCTCCTCGCTGAACACATCTGCGTAGTCAGCGAATAAGGAGTCAGTGTCTGAGGTTGAGACAGCATGGACTCCTGTTAACCCTAGGCCGAGGTGGGGAAACCAATCGAGCCCCAATAAGGTGGGTAGATTGCCGTTAACTACCACTAGAGGTAGGTGGCCTTTAAAAGCTCTAAAACTGACAAAGAACTTGCCTCTGCCGATCACGGGAATGGCCTTCCCTGGTAGTCCTTCAGACCGAACTGGCATCTCTGAAGCCGGGTAGTAGATAGGCTGGGGTGGAGTCTCTGAGGGTGTTCCACGAGATTATTGAGAGCGCTGACCCTGTGTCAACCTCCATGTGGCATGGTTTACCTTCTAGGAAACGGAGAGAGAAATTTTACTAACAGAGTGGCAAATACGCCTGGCAAGGCGGTGCGTGCGACAGTTTAATACTTGCCTCTGTGGTCCCGAGTGCGAGGACGGGGTCTTTGTGCAGTGCTTTGGGGGCTTGGCAGACTCTCGCAATGTGCCCCTCTTATGGCAGTTGTTGCAAACGGCTCCTTTAAACTTGCAGGTGGCCCTTTGATGTGATCCCCACAGGCTAGGCACAGGGTGATGTGCTTGGGTGGACCGTGTATTCTTGTTTGGCCCCTACCTGCGACCGTCTGTCATTGGTGAGGCGATGGACATCGCTCTCATCGTTGTGGCCTTCCTCCGCTTCCACCTCTTCGGAATGGACTGGGAACGCTGCTAGCTTGGCGCTTGGGCCCTGAATTTCGGTGGCTGAGTTTGTTGCTAGCTCGGCTGCTAGGGCCTCCTCTACCGCTTGCGCGAGGTTGAGGTCTTTTTAGCTAGCAGTCGCCTCTGTAGGTTGAGATCCTTGACCCCACAAACCAATTGATCGAGGAGCATGTCCTCCAGGTATGTTCCAAACCCGCAGTGCAGGGCTGCTGTTCTGAGGCGGCCATATATTGGTTGATGGTCTCCTTACTTGATTGCTTCCTCATTCGGAACGTGAACCTCCTGGCGATTTGTGAAGGCCTGGGAGCGTAGTGGTTTGTGAGGATCTCAAGCAACTTCGGACCACGGAACGTTTTTAATTCTCTCGGTGCCACGAGTGCTGCAGCGGTATCATAAACGGTGGCTCCGCAGTAGATTAGGAAATAGGATTTTTTCCGATGCTCTCCCGCATCCGACAGGCCGACCGCATCGATGTAATGATTGAAACGGTTCTTATACGATTCCCACTTCTCTTCGTCTGGTTTAAACGCCGGGAATACTGGATTGGAACTCATGGTGCTGGAACGGCTGGGCTACTGCTGGAGAAATCTCTCTGGGACTACTAACGCTCGTGAGTTACTAGTGATATCAGCTCTGGAGAGGTTTTTTTGCTACCCTCTCTTTCTCTCTCTCTGGGTTACCACGTTGGCTGCTAGCCGTTGGAGGTGTCTTGATTCGCACCAAAAAAGTGGGCGTTAGTGACTCTCTACAGCGCTGTGCTGTGATTCCTACTGGCTCGAAATTCAAATGACACCCATTTGAATGTCGCCAAATGCAGAGCGGCTGCGGCTCGCAGCGCTTCACTTTCCCCGTAGCGAGGCTAACAAGCGGCTACAGGCGCTTCTAACTATTTGACTCAGACCGCTTTCTCTGGCTGCGGATCTGCGTTTGCTCTTTTTGATCGCTCGTTTCGCTAGCTGACCGCGCTCTCTGGCTGCGGATCAGCGTTTCCTTGTTGCCAGCCGATCGCTCTCTCTGGGCTGTAGATCGGTGGCTAGTGACTCAGCGGTTGCAAGGTGCTTCTGGTAGCCATCCCATCCTCGTCGCCAGTGTTAAGTTTGAGCAATGAGAGGCTGAACCAGAGCATGAGTGCAACAGTACTTTATTTTACAAATAAAGGGCTGACCGTGCTTGCCAAGCCTGGAACTGGCTCGCAGCAATCAGCAACCAGTTGGACCCCGCAGCCTGCTTTTATAGCTGGCTGCTGGGGAGAACCAACCAATGGGAATGGGGGAATAACGCCCACATAAAGTGAGTGGACCTGAGTGAGAACTCCTTGAGTCCTCAGGACATAACAGCAACATTATTTTTTATCCCACGATCTACTCAGAGCATCCCTGTATGGTGCTTACAGCACCGATAATGTGCAAGAAGAGTGAGAAGGACAACAAGCCAGGACACAACCATTTTTTTTAAAAAAAAAGACCATTTCTGTTATATCAATATTTCATACTGATTTCTACTGGGAAAAATAATCATCCACCAGAACATGCAGACAATCCTCGGAAAACCATCATAGTTCACTTTTCTGTTTTTTTTCCTATTGATTACAAAAAGAATGTTGTCACCAAAGTGTAGGTTGCAACTGTCACAAGAAGTTATTTTCTTTCTGAGTAATATTCCTGTTAAGGTTAAAGCCAGCTTGTCAAAGGACTCCAATATAATGGTATACCATTGGTAACTGCACAGTAATTAATTTTAAGATAAAGACCAGTGTTATATATTATAATATTTTTTTTTCATTTTATTCTCATAATTTGCACAAAAACAGACAAATCACAGTAGTGTGATGACCTGGAGTGTAACACAAACGTCACAAAATCTAAAACGTAAATAAATGTCCTTTGATGCCTCCAAATTGACCCCACTGTTCAATAATTCTCAGTTGGAGATAAAACATACTCAAAAATAGTATTCAAAAGAAAGCAATACAGTCCAAACTTAATGAGCAGGTATAGGTGAAATTAAAAAAAACCCAAACAAACTACAATGACAAAATTTCCACAATGGAACAGAATAAGTAATTACCAAATTCAAGGAGATAACAAGGCACAATCTGTTGGAAGGATGCCAACCAAGATAACTTCAGCCCAAAATAACACATGCTTTGCTTCTGGTAATGCTGTTTTAACCGTCTCTCTTATATACTATTCTCCCCAGTTGCAACCAATGAGGGGGATCATGGCCGCTTCCTCTCTCGTAAGCCAAGTTGTTGCCTTCTCTGTTCCTCCCTGTGTGTCCTAGGATACAGAGGGAATGGGCCTGGTTCTTCCTCTGACTGCCCAGCCAGCCTCTGCCCTTCCCCAGCCTCCTCCACAACCCCCAGAGCCACACCTCCACTCCCTATCGGCTGTTCCTCCTCTCCCTCAGAGTCCGACTCTACTAAGGGCATGACAGCAGTTCCATTTCTTTGGGGGAGATGAGGTGTCATTATTCTCCATATATGTTTGGAGATTCCTATGAAGAATTATTGAGATATTTAGATGTTAGTCCCACCCCCATGCCAATGTATTCAAATTAACTCTATTGTGCATTTTCATGGTTTGGCTGCACTTTTCATCTCTGAAATGCTGTTCTGCAGGGGTGGGACGCTGCCGGTATAACAACTGGTCTGTTGATCATTTGCTTACCGGCCATGTTACTTTGTGGGAGTATAGCACAAGGGTGGGCAGGCAGGCCCACATAATCATTGGAGAGAACCAGTTCGATCCCAGCTGATCTTCGGAGCTAGGGGTTTGTGCGAACTCGTCCAAACCGGCAGAATCCTACCCCTGCTGTTCTAGTAAAATAAATGCCAAAACAGTTATAGGAGGAAGCCAATCAGAAAGAAGCAAGATTTCTGGAGAAGTAATAGCAGACTGAAGATGACTCCAAAAAAATAGAGACCATGACTACAGCAGAATAAAGAACTGGCGAGTAGGATTGATCTTCAACAACTCCTCTCTGGACAAGAAGAGGACATAAGTTCACCTGCAAGTACTCCAGACAGTTGTTCGCAAGAGGAGGCCACAAGACAGAAGTCTCCGGTAGATTTAGACCTCTGGCATAAGACAAAATAACCAAATTGCTTAGTCCACTCTTTTGAAAGGACACTCAGTGTTATATATTTGCATACTTACTTATGATGGGTTGGTCCGTAGTGGCGAGAGATTTGAAGAGCCATCATTGGCCATGAACCGTGGCAACCTTTTTTGTAAAAAAAGTCAACTGGGTCTCAAGTCTCTTTTCCTGTGATGCAACACTGGCAACAAGGATGGGATTCTGAGACAAAGGAGCCCAGTTGAGCACGTGGCAACGAAGACCAAGGGAGACGAAATGGCCGGGAACAACTCACCACCCGCACTGTTCAACCCAACAACCAAGGACTGGGAATCATACATAGACCGATTCCTCATGTTCCTAGAAGGGAGCAACCTCCATGAAATATCCAAAAATAGAAAGAGAGCCATTTTCCTCACCCATTGCGGTCCAGCAGTGTTCAAAATGGCAAAGTCATTAGCGGCACCCACCAATGTAAAGACGATGGCATGGATGGACCTAGAGAAATTACTGCGAGCTCACTACCCACCAACCATTTCATGCCTCATCAAAAGACACAAATTTTATCTGCATGATTAAAAGGAAGACAAGAGTATCGGAGATTTTGTTGCAGCACTAAGAGACATTGGCAGAGCATGCAAATTTCTAAACATGGATGAAGCCATGAGGGACCGCATGGTCCTGGGATTAAAGGACCTTACATTACAGGGTCAACTACTAACAAGACCTATGATAACACTGAAGGAGGCAATAGAAGAAGCCACCGCAGCTGAAGCCACACAGAAATCGGCAGCCACCATGTGACAAATGAATAAAATACCAAAGGAACCCAAAAAGCCACTAATCAAACACACAATAAGACACCAGAGGAAGCTCAAAAACTCACCACCACAACACACCACAAGGACATTGAATCCCTATCAGAAAATGAAGAGGAAGAAGAAGAGGTAAATCAACTCCGGTCGGAAAAAGGTAGACGGGAGAGAAATGAAAGAAGGTCAGAAATTCGTTGTGCTGGGTGTGGAGGAAACTATCCACGTTCCAAATGCCGTTTCTTCAATGCTATTTGCAGATATTGTGAATGGTGGGGACACATAGCTAGGGCATGCCGAACAAGAAATAACTATGGCTCTAGACAAAGATGGAACACCCTCCCCCCAGGAGAAGGAAAAGCAAATAGGGAGCCGTTGGAGTCAAGGGCACAGAAACAAGCAAGGAAAAGAAGTAAACAGAAAAGAGGAAACACATCAAACAATAACCAATAACCACTGGGCACTCAAACTCAACTAATGCAAAAAAGGTACATGTACAAGTCACCATAGAAGGCCAGCCATGCAAGATGGAGGTGGACTCAGACTCGTATTTATCAATGGTATCATGGAATATCCTAAAAGGACTGATACCTGATATAAACAAGGGAGAACTCAAAATACAAAAGCTCACACTAAAGGACTACCAGGGAAACAGAATTCCTGAGTAGGTACCAGACACTTCAAAGTTAAATTCAAAAAACACACTAAAGTCCTCCCATTAACAATAGCCGACCGGGATCAACCCAGCCTATTGGGACTTGAATGGTTTGCACCATTAGGAATTGAAATAACCAGAATAAACAGCATTACTGAGACAGACTGAGAAGAGGACCTGATGAAAGAATTCCAGGATGTCTTCAACAGAGAATTGGGCAAGTACGGGGGGTCCCCTATCTCATTTAATTTAAATCCAAATATAGCCCCTATAAGACTAAAGGCGAGGCGAGTCCCTTTTGTGTTAAAACCAAAAACTGATGAACAATTAGATAAACTTATCGCACAGGGGTTTTTAGAACCAACAGACCATGCAAGGTGGGAAACCCCAATTGTTACCCCTATTAAACCAGTTGGGTCAGTATGAATGTGCAGGGACTACAAAGCAACCCTTACCCCCACACTACAGCAAAGCGCACACCCAATTCCGGTGGTACAGCACCTATTACATTGTCTAGGGGGAGGTAAAATCTTCGTGAAATTGGACCTTGCGCAAGCCTACCAACAATTACTAGTTGACCCCAAAACAGCAGAAGCACAAACAATTGTGACACATAGGGGGGCATTCAAATGCAACAGACTGCAATTCAGAGTTAGCATGGCCCCAAGGGTATTCCAGAGTTTAATGGAACATCTATTGCAAGGAATAAAGAGGGTGGTACCATACTTTAACGATGTATTAGTATCAGCCAAGGACAAAGGACAACTGAAAGACCGCCTAAGGGAGGTCTTTAAAAAGAGGTGGGACTTAAAGTGAAAAATGAAAAGTGCCAATTAGCCACCGACAAAGTCTAATTCCTGGGATACCTTATAGACAAAGAAGGGATCCACCCCACTGAAAACAAAATCAGAGCAATAAAGGAAGCTCCCAGAGCCAAAAATAAAATAGACTTGCAAGCCTTCTTGGGACTTACTAATTTTTACAATGTATTCTTGCCACAGAAAGCAACAATAGCAGAACCACTGCACAGGTTGCTTGACAAGAAAGATACCTGGACCTGGGGGTGACAAGAAGAAAGAGCATTCGAGGAAATAAAAAACTTATTTACATCAGACTGTGTGCTAATACAATACACCAAGACCCTTCCAATAACACTAGCATGTAATGCATCACCATTCGGCATAGGTGCCATACTCAGCCATGTATTACCCGATGGAAGAGAAGCACCTATCACATTCTATTCAAAAACAGCCAACTAGACAGAAGCATTGGCTGCAATAACAGGAATAAAATGCTTCCATGAATATATCTATGGTAGACCTTTTTCACTTGTCACAGACCATAAACCTCTCCTAGGAATCCTCGCAGGAAAGAAAGCTACACCTAACATACTGTTACCACAAATGACGAGGTGGTCCGAATTCCTAGCTTCCTATAACTACAACTTGATCTACCGACCAGGAAAGAACATAAAACATGCTGATGCCACTGAGCCGTTCCTGCCTACCCGACTTAGTTGATGATCCTGCACCAACCACATCAACCCTTCATATTGAGACATTGGCAAACCTACCCATAACAGCAACAGACATTGCTATGGAAACCGCGAGAGACAGAAACCTGGCGCAGATTTTAAATTGGGTAGGTAAAAGGTGGCCAGAGACTGCAAGCAATGAGACTGTTAAATGGTTTTGAAATAGGCAAACGGAACTATCAATCTTAAAGGGATATATACTATGGGGGGATAGGGTGGTCATACCGAACATATTAAGGAAATGAATACTTGAATTATTACATGAGGGTCACCTGGGTATTGTCAGAATGAAATCCCTGGCTAGGAGTTATGTATGGTGGCCAGGGATGGATAAAGACAAAGGAGACTGGGTAGCAATATGCAATCGATGCCAGGAATCTAAACCTACACCCACTTCTGCACCTATACATGAATGGGAAACACCTAGGGGACCATGGTCTAGAATACACATTGATTTTGCAGGACCAACTAAAGGACACATATTCTTAATAATTGTAGATGCTTACTCAAATTGGCTAGAGGTAGGCATCATGCACTCAACCACAACAGAAGCTGTTATTAGACAACTAAGGAAACTTTTTACAACACATGGATTGCCGGATTTAGTTGTATCTGACAATGGAACACAATTCACGGCAATAACATTCGAGGGGTTCCTGGTAGAACAAGGGATAAGGCATGCACTAACAATGCTGGGACATCCGGCTACAAATGGATGGGCGGAACACATGGTCCATTACACAAAGGAAACACTACACAAATTGGGACCTGGAGATATACAAGAAAAAATAGACAAACTACTAAGTATACAACACATGACACCCAACACCACAACAAATAAAAGCCCAGCAGAATTATCAATGGGAAAAAAGTTAAGATCAAACCTAGACAGGCTACACCCCACATATAGCCCAGAAAAGCCAGCAGACTCCTCCAGTAAATGCCGCACATTCAAAACAGGGGACCTACTATATGCAAAGAACCTCACAGGGGAACCATTGTGGATACTGGCAAAAATAACCCAAATAACAGGGCCATGGTCATCCAGGATAGACACCGAGGATGGGAGGAACTGGAGGAGACACATTGACTAAATCAGATCGAGAACCACACTGAGAAACACAAACAATCATGAAGAAGAAGGGGGAGACCCATCAACCATAAGTGGAATGGGAGAGGGAGACCCTCCACAAACCTCTAGCAAAACCAACCCAACCAGAGAGGGGGGAGACCCCTCAAACACAAACAGAAGGGGAGGGAGAGACCCTCCACAAATAAAAGAATTGACGAAATAAACCCTAACAACTACACAACAACCAATACTAACATTAGCCCCAACTGGAAGTTGCAAACATGTACCTGAGAGCATAGAAGAAGAAGACAACTTGGGGAGACTGGAGCAGGCTTTGAAGAACCATCAGGAAGCCACTTCTGGTGGGAGTGGCCAAGCCAACTCAACCAGCCAAGAAAGGCCTGGCGGGAGCGGCATGGGAGCATACTCTATCTTCCAGGAGGCTCCACGGAAAAGGACGGGAGAAACAGCAACCCTGTCCGAACAGGTCAGAGGTGAACTCATGACTGAGTTGCGCAGGTCCAGTCAGAACCATAAGAGCCCCACCTACCTATGTGACTACATAGTATAGGTGGGGCCTGGATTGGTTAGACTGGGCCACATGGGAAGGGGTGTTATATATTTGCATACTTACCTATGATGGATTGGTCCATGGTGGCAGGAGATTTGAAGAGCCATCACTGGCCATGAGCCACAAGCAGCCAGCTACAAAAAAGACTGCCGTGGTTTCTAGACGTTCAGATCCTAGAAGAAAATAAAGAGAAGAAAAAGTTAACTGGGTCTCGAGTCTCTTTTCTTGCGACGCAACACTAAGTTTGCATACTTCCTTTTTAATTGCTTGTTAACTGCTTTTTAGCTGTTAGAAACCTTTGGATCAGCAAATCTGAAAATACTGGATAAGTTTCCTTCAATCTTTAGCAAAAATAATTTTGATAAAAAGCTTAAGTACTTAATTATTTTTAATAAACATCAAAAGGTGATTTAAAACTTCGATTCTAGTTACAAATTGACTAGAAGTCCAGTTAAATTTGAAATAAGATTTTTGGATTAATCAAGGAATCCTTCCTATGGGAAAATGCTTTTGTTTTGAATTCTGTTAAAAGAAAAAATAATAAGATTGCACAAAACTATGCATGTAGGGCCCACTATGTTTCAAATAAAGTTTCTTTTCCAGAGACATTATTAATTACATTTATGTTGAATTTTCTCTTTCCAACTCTGTTACAAATGATTTTAGATCACTGATTTGAAACTTGTGACCCTCCAGATGTTATTAAGCTATAATTTTGCTGGTCTTAACCAACAGTCATGCCAGTTCAGACTGCTGGGAATTGAAATCTTAGGTAATAAAGAGAGCCATCAATTCCCTACTCCTATTCTAAATTCTGAGAATGTAGTTTTATGCTGCTGGAATATTGGTCTCTTTTCTCCTTATGCATGGTTTCTGCATGCAAAACATAACTCTTCCAAGTGGGCTAGACCACAGATTTTTTTATCTGATTGTAAAATGAAGAGACATAGGAAGGTGAGGAATAGTTGACCTTTGCTTTTGTGTAGGATTTAAGAAAGAAAATGAAATTGAGAAAATTGCCATTGGGAAGCAATGAACAGAAAGATCTTTAGAAAAAAAGATAGAAATTGAAATGAATGAAGGGATGGATGAAGAGTAAAAGCAACAGGAAGCACATAAAGATTACACTGTTGGAATAAAAGCAGTGGTCAAGCCATGGGAAGAGACAAAACATGGAGTGCATGAGTCATGGAACAAACAAAGAATAAGAGAATGATAATGGAAAATAGGGAAAGGACAACATTGGAGAAGATATAGGATAAGATGAAAGATTTGCATTATGACAGCTGGCAGGACAACAGAGTTTCTAACGTGAATTGGCTGCTGCAGAAAAACGGAATTGTTGGTCGACTTCCACTGGTTTCCAGTGGGCAAATTTGGCAGGAGAGCTTTGGAGATTAATTGATGGTATAGCCATGTGCTTATGAACATACTTCAAGAAAACAGGTGTCTGATATTGTTAGAGTTATATATTCCATTGGAATAATCATATAATTAAAAAGAGTTGTTTTGTATTTAGAGGACTCAGATTCACTTCTGTGTTATATCCAGATTGTTGAATAATCTTCTGATCCCTTAAAATGTTGAACTAATTGCTATCACAAATTTTATTTTACATTTTAAATTTATATTCCAGACATTTCTGAGTGGTTCAGCATCAGACAATTCTGAGTGGTTCAGCATCTAAACCAAGAAAACATATACAATAATAAATGTAAATATGGAAAAATAACTTAATCATCTTCAGTTATCCTCTCCAAAAGCCTGGACAAAGTCATAACCAAAGCCCAACATGGATTTCTCAAAACAGATCATGCCAAAAAAATCTTATTGAATTCTTTGAAAAGTGACAAAATTAGTGGACCAGAGGAATTCTGTGTATATAATTTGATAAAATAGACCACAACTTATGACTTGATAAGATAGAAAAATATGGATTAAACAACATCACCACCAAATGGATTCATAACTGGCTAACCGATCACACTCAATGTGTAGTCCTCAATTGAACTGCATCTACATGGAGGGAAGCATACAGTGGCTCTGTTTTAGGCCCAGTACCCTTCAACATATTCATCAATGATTTGGATGAAGGGATAGATGGAGAACTCCTCAAATTTTCAGACAATACCAAGCTGGTAGGAATAGCCAACACTCCACAAGATAGGCTTAAGATACAGAAGGATCTTGGCAGACTGGAACATTGGGCACTCTCTAACAAAATGAAATTCAATGGTGAAAAAAGTAAGGTTCTACATTTAGACATGAAAAACAAAATGCACAGGTATATGTGGTACCTAGCTTGATAGTAGTAACTGTGAGAGGGCCCTTGGAGTCCTAGTGGACAATCATTTAAATACGAACCAGAAGTGTGCTGCAAACACTTTTGGCTTAAAAAGTTCTAGGCTGCATTAATAGAATTGATAGAATCAAGATCACTTGAAGTATTAATACCACCTTATAATGCCTTGGTAAGACAAACTTGGAATACTGCATTCAGTTTTGGTGACCCCAATGTAAAAAAGATGTTGAGAATCTAGAAAGAGTGCAGAGAAGACCAACAAAGATGATTAGGGGACTGAAGGCTAAAACATATAAAGAATGGTTGCTTGAATTGGGTATGTCTAGTTTAATGTAAAGAAGATTTAGGGGTGACATAAAAGCAGTGTATCTCAGGGGTTGCCACAATGAAGAGGGAGTCAAGCTGTTCTCCAAAGCACTTGGAGGCAGAACAAGAAGCAATGGATGGAAACTAATCAAGGAGAGAAGCAACCTAGAACTAAGGAGAAATTTTCTGACAGTTAAAACAATTAATCAGTGGAACAACTGGCTTCCAGAAGCTGTAAATGCTCCAACATTGGAAGAAGTGATTGGTCAACCATTTGTCTGAAATGGTATAGGGTTTCCTGAGCAGCGGGACAGCTAGTTTCCTGTGGAGGGGGTTGGACTAGAACAGCGGTTGCCAACCGGTGGGCCACGGCCCACTGGTGGGCCATGAGAAAATTTTGGTGGGCCGCAGAGAAATCTCACCCCCAGAGCACCCCCCCAAAACAATTAATCCAGGGCAGAAACACAAGGCTGCACCACCCACATGGCCCATGGAAACCCTCCCCACCCACTCACTCCTTAACCAGTAAACTTGCCTGTTAAATTGCTATTTTTCCTTTTTCCGACCATCATCTGTTCCGACCATCTGTTCTGCTGTGCCGGGAGATTTAGATTAGTTAGGAAGCAGGAAATGGTTGGATTTCTTGCTTTCTAACTAGTCTTTAGATCTTTAGCTCAGCACAGCTGAACCTCCCTTAGGACTGAAGGTTTGCTTGCAAGCAAATTCAGTGCAGACTCATGGCAAGCAAATTTGAGAGACTGAGCTAGCCGATGGCAGATAGATAGATCACTGAATGATTCTGCGAGCAACTCAATCTGCCCGCTTTGCCTGGTTTTGGGTAAAAGTTGCTCTTTTTAAAAAATAAAAAAAAATCAATATTTACATGCATAGTGTGCTGTGAATTAATTTTATGAGTTTACTTGCAAGTAAATTTAAGGTGACAGACTGAGCTAGCCAATGGCAGATAGATAGGTCTCTGAATGAATCAGTGATTCTGTGAGCAACTCAATCTGCCTGCCTGCTTTGCCTGATTTTGGGTAAAAGTTGCTTTTTTATTAAACAATTCAATATTTATATAAATATTTACAATATTTACATACAAACCATGCCCAGCCAGTCACATGACCACCAAGCCACACTCACAAATTAGGCCACACCCACAGAACGGGTTAGTGGTCCCTGGGATCTAAACTTATGAGTTTGGTGGTCAATGAGGTCCAAAAGGTTGGCGACCCTGGACTAGAAGACCTCCAAGGTCCCTTCCAATTCTGCTATTCTTTTTTTCTAAATCTCCAAAACACCTTTGAATTTCTCCAAGGCATTCAAAGTCATTTGATTATATTTGATTAGATGCTGAAAATAGATTTAAAATACCCCATTTAAAAGTATGGTTAAATTAAATCTCCTCTGAGATACAAAGAATAACAATTTTTGAAAGTTCATGTGAGCCTAATGAGCTTAATTTTATGAAAAAAGTTGGAAATACCTGCAGAGGGGCACAGGTGCAATTGTTGGATTCTTTTTATACTGAATAAATGTAAATCAACATCAGATTTCATAGTGGAATAGAGGACTTGAAATATATCTGAAACATTGTTCAAATATAGCTGAGTTTTGAGCAAGCTCTGCAAATAGGAGAGAGATGTAGTAGGTCTTCCATGTTATGGCTTCTGCATTTTGAAACATCTAGTCCCTGGCAGTTTGGTCAGTAGCTTTCCTCCTGGCATTTCATGAAACTATTCAAGCAATCCAATTCCATCATGACTAACCAAGAGGAAATTTTTCTGATGGTCATCTTCAAATTTCCATTAACTGTGTGCTTTTCTCTTTGCTTCTATTCTCTATTTTTACTTTGTTGCATGTTATCCAGAGACCATAAATATAGATGGATTACAAACAGCATGGAATAAACGCATAAAGATATAAATAAACCCTCAAAATTGGAGGGCCAAAGGCTTCTTAAAAGATGCTAGGCAACAGGAGATATATAGGGAATAATAATATTTGTCCCTAATGAGAGGGAACCAAACATATCTAATAAGTAAGTTTATTGCAGGAAATGGGTAGATCAAGAATTCTGGATTGAAATCTGAACAAGCATTTGCTGTCATTAGCTTGTCAAGATCCATATTTGAGCAATTAATCCATCATTAGTAAATGTGCAGGTGGCCAGGAAGACACAAGCATAAAAGAAACTCATTTCTTCTGTTTATATGATTGGTATGCATTTGCAATCAGGCAAATGACAGAACCTATAATAAGCCTACCAACTGTGATGCACGGTTTAATCTTTGTGACTTATTCATCACCTACCTATAAAATGATAAAAATGCATTTCTTTGATGGAAGTGAAATGGCTGCAATTATGGCTGATTCTTGGCTGCTTTGTTAAAACTGTTTATGTTAGCATTTGTAGAATAGGCAGGGAAACAAAGAAGCCAGCCTGTTGCAGGAGGATAAAACTGTATATTTTTTATTTGAGAGGTTCTTCCATTTTTAACTTCCCGTGGGAAGTGTTGAAGCATGAAGGGGGAGAGAAGCCTCTTCAAATATGAAATACTTCACTGTGAGCTGTCCAGAATTTATTTTATGAGGTAAAAGAGAGGTTCTCATAAATAAGTGCCTGATGAAAACTGCCTTCTTTCCTTCCCTTCTGCTTTGGGCAATTCTCCAAAAAGAATGGAGCAGTCTAAGATCCAGAAATATAAGTGCAAGAGAAATAGTCTGAAATTATAGGCACAAGCACACATTTTGGCAAGGGAAAAATGTATGTTTGCATTTAAAATGACATATTAATAATCTCATTGCCACATGGGTTATTTATGGCATTTTCCTACCGGTGCCCTGTCTTCTGTGATATTATACATTGTATGGGAAACTTGCTTCATTTCATAACTTGTGAAAATGAAATTGCAGCATTCCTTAATCTTTTCCCCCAGAGATTTTCTGGTTCTATCTCAAGTCCTAGGAAATTCTCTGTTCAGTTTTGTGCTCTAGAATGTGACCCAGCAAAGGTTCTCCCACAGATTCTTGTACTCTGGTCTATATTATCAGACTCTGGTAGTGGAAACAGACTCCTGTGCAAGTCTCTGCACCTGAGCCCCACAGATGCATAAACCAGTGGTAGGAACCACTGGTTCTGTGGACATGGCTTGGTGGGCATGGTATGTCATGGCTTGGTGGGTGTGGCTTGGTGGGCATGGCAGGGGAAGGATACTGTAAAATCTCAATTCCCACCCCACTCTTGAGGGAAGGTAACTGCAAAATCTCAATTCCATCCCCACTAACCTGATTTCCAGCTCCATTTTCCTGTGCAGGGCAATAAAAGAAGGCCCAGCCAATCAGCTGGGTCTCAGGAGGCAGAGAATAGATGGGGCAAGGCTAGTCAGAGGTGCTATTTGCCGGTTCTCCGAACTACTCAAAATTTCCATTTCAGAATTGGTCAGAACCTGCTGAATACCACCTCTGGCATAAACCAAACATCCCACAAAGTCACTGTCTAACAAAGACTATAAAATTGAAGTGAAGGCTTAATTTTTCTCCAGACAGTATATTTTTCAGAGTTGTATCTTTGATTTATTTAGTGCCTTCAAGTCAATCTTGACTTGTGGTAGTTGCAGTACTTGCAGTTTGCTTGGCCAGATTTTCAGAAGGTTTGCCTTCCTCCTAAGGCTGAGAGACCATGATTAGCTCAAGGTCACTCAGTTTTATACCTAAAGTGGGACTAGAACTGAAAGACTCCCTCAAAGTTTCCCCAAATCTAGCCTTTAACCAGGGGTGGGATTCTACTGGTACGGACCGGTTCTATAGAACCAGTTGTTATGATTCTTCACAGTTTGGAGAACTGGTAAATTGTGCTGCTGGCTGACCCTGCCCCTCCCTGCCCACCCCACCCCTCCCCTCTCAATCAGTCCTTATCACTCATGTGCAACATTGTGGGCATGCCTGACATAGCTGACTGAGTTCTTCCCCTCCCAGTCACTCCTTAAGGTATTTCTTTTTTTTCCCTCCCAGTGATCAACTGTTCCTATGATCAGCGGTCCCAGGATTCCCCTCACTTACTTACTGCTTCACCCAGGAGGCTTCCCTGAGGCCCAGGAAGGCAAAAAACGGAGGAGGGGCCAGCCCCCACCACCTTTTTTCCTTCCTGGCCCCAGGGAAGCTTCCTGGAAGCAAAAATGCCCCCCAGGAGGCTTCCCTGAAGCCCAGAAGGCCCCAAAACAGAGCGCAGGGGGTGCTGCGCCCTCCAATGCTCCATTTTCTTCCCTTCCTGAGCCCCAGGGAAGCCTTCTGGGAGCAAAAATGCCCCTCAGGAGGCTTCCCTGAGGCCCAGAAGGCCCCAAAACTGAGTGCAGGGGGTGCTGTGTGCTCCCCTTATGCTCTGTTTTTTCCTTCCTGAACTCCAGGGAAGCCTTCTGGGAGCAAAATAAACCCTCAGGAGGCTTCTCTAAGGCCCAGAAGCTCCCAAAAATGGGGAGGCTGCAAAAAAGCAGCACCCACTCAGTCACATGACCACACCCACCTAGCCACACATGGCCATGCCCACTTACCAACACCCACAGAACTGGTTGTTACAAAATTTGAATCCCACCCCAGCTTTAACCATTCTAACTATGATATGCTGTATCTAACTTGGCACTTATTTCTTACTCATAAAATAATATAATGGAATTGTTTGAATAAGATTAGAAGAAAAGTGTCTATCCATTCAAGCACTGAGTTTCCAAGAGTAGTTCTTTTTAATTTCTAAGGCACTCCAAGCAAAAAGGGAAACAAACAGTTCTAACTAGAACACTATCTCTAATTATGTCCCTAAACCTATAGCTTGTAGCAAGCTATCATTATCAACTATCAGGGACAGCTTTATCTGCCACTAAATAACCCTCTTTTGCAGCAATCTAGCCAACAGCTATTAAGGTTGTGATGTGATGTTTGGAACTGGCTTTCATAACAGAAAGAGAAAAGGCTACATACAATCACTGGAAACAGTGATTTAGCCATCCCATTTAACCACTGTACCAATTCTGGGTATTTATGTGAGAATTAGTTGACCTATCCAAATATATCCGTGAATACGATTTTAGTGTTTCAGATCATATTCATCCTTTTAAACTAGATCCATACACATAAGATTTGATGTAGTAAACAATAGTAAACAAAAAATAGACTGACCTACTTCTGTTTAAAGATCTGGGAAAGGCATGCTGATTTCATGCAGGGATCCAGATCAGTCTAACTAACTCACACTAAATTTGGCATCCAATAGTGGAGTCTTTTTTCAGTTCCTAACTAAATAGGTAAAGATAAAGGACAAAAGGCTGTCTCTGTATATGATCTGAATGATAACACAAGTTTACTGTTAGTATATACTAGCTACTTAAACTCTTCTGTGATGACTAGAATTGTTTGAAGATAATGGAAACAGTACTCCAAGGCAGCACCTAACTGACTTTGGCTCTTCTCATAAGCTAAGGATCATATACTTAATTCTGGGTGAAAAAATACTGAGGAATACCAGAGCTATTTAAAAAAAAAAAAATCTGAATTCAGTCATTAGAAGGAACTTAGAACTTTTCAAAAGTATTTGGATGGGAGAGACAGTATACTGTAGTGGTTAAGGCACCAGACTACAAACCATGAGACCATGAGTTCTGGTCCAGCCATAGATACAAAGCCAACTGGAACCACTTTCAAAATCTTGCCAAGGAAAATGAAGGAATCTGTCCAAGCAACTGCCAGGAGTCAATGCTGACTTAAAAGAATTTTTAAAAGGCAGTAGAATTGGAATAAATAGGTGTTTTATGAAATACAGGGATATCATTGGTATTTAACATCAGATAAGTTATCTAAGATGTATAAAGGTATGTCAAATGGATACTGGAAGTGTAAAAGTAAAGAGGGGACTTTTTATCATCTATGGCTGACATGTGATAAAGCAAAAAAAAAAAAAAGGAGTATGATTCATATTCATTTTTTAAAAAACACATTGAGAGGAGTATGGCGGTATCAGCAGTTTAGGCTTTGCACTTGGGGAAGAAAAGAAAACAAAGTAATTTCTGTACAATCTCTCCTGTGCCAATCTTGTTCCCCTCTCACAGAGCAAAAAGCACGAGAGGAAGGGATTTGAAGAAAGTAAGCAAGCACATGATGAAGAATACATGTTGAAAAGAATGCAACAACAATCAACAATTAAAGAATAAAACATTTCCAATAATACTGACCCTGGTCATTTATAAGGAAGATTTTTTTATAGATAAATATTTTATATACACTTCATTGGGATTTTACTATTACTAAAACAATTAATTCTCCAATTCTACTCTAGAATGTTATACTGAAGTATAGAAATAGATCAATTTATTATTTTAGATTTGTATATTTGATGGGCTGTCTGCTAAAATAAAGCAAGGTCATACACACACTTGAAAATAAATTACAGGAAGCCTGTAATTGCGGAGTCTGTCTGGCAAGAACAAAAAATTCTTATCCACAGGTAATATGCATGTGTAAATCTTGTAACAATCCTGGCTAATTAGAAAGCTGATAAAAGACAACTTGCAGTCCTCAGCTAAAAGTTGGGAATAGAGATGGCCTGCAGCAAATCAAATGTGTATTAGACAACTCCTAGGGCATTCATTAGCTAAGACTTGGGAATAGGGACAGCTAGAGACCAATGGAACAAATTGTAGAATTATTACTAAAATGTTTATTAGATATTTTTTATTATCTCTCTTTGTCCCACCTCCTTCTTTAGTGAAACTTACTCAAATCCTTTGTTCTTGGCTCTTGGCATTTTGACCAGAAGACCTTTTCCTTGGAGTACTCCAATAAAAAGCAATCAGAAAACCTGCACCTTGTGTATGGCATCCATTGGCTTTGGCTCCAGACTCAGACCCAAATTGGGGAAAACATATTAAAGTTTCAGCATGATTTTTCAAAGGAAAAAAAACAGTCTAATTATAAACAAAAACATAGTTCAAATGTAATGATGCATCATATTTGAATCTCTTCATTATATATGATTTGTTTATTATTTCAAACATTTTGAAATTAAAAATTTGTTAGAGGTGTTTATGTAAAGTATAAAAATAATTGTCGTGTGTTTAATATGTAATAATAATGTTAATATTCTTACAAGCAGTAGTTAGCTAACTGCATAGTCACTAATTTATTAAAATATTTAATCTTTCTGTATATAATTATTCATTGCTTACTGCTATGACCAATCTATTCTGAAGTACAGTAATCTTAGAGAGAAAAAATATGTAATCATGTTCAATCATTGCAATTTTGTCTTGAGATTGGTCAGATAATTGAAATGTCATATGATAAGGATATTTCAAATAGGGGACGGGGATTCTTAACTATAATCTTAGCTCCATGAAGAATCTTCCTCTCAAGGATCAATGATATAAACCAGGCAAACCTGATAAAATAAACTTTACAATGTGTGGATATCAACTCCCAGAATGCCCTTGTTTGCTGGAGAATTCTGGGAGTTGACATCCATATCGTAAAGTTGTCAAGTTTGGAAAAACTACTGATGTAAACACATACTATATATTACTGCTCAAACATATCTTTAGCCTCCAAGAAATAGAAATCAAGAAGATATAAAAAAGCTGTGCATGCTCAAGAGATTCTACTTCCTGATGTAGAGAGTGGAGAAATATCTTCATTTCATAGATAAAACCTAAAACAGATTGAAAGTGAGAAATAAAATGAAACCAGAAAAATGCCTTTTCACATATTGTGGAGATAATTAGCCATAAACAGCACCCTCCCTAATGTTTTAGTGGGTGGAACTGTTGGTATCTTACATTGCCAGCTTCCAACAACATCATCTATGTTCTTTGACTATTACTAGCAGAAAATCTCTTTCCTGCTGCAGCATCGGGTAGCATTCCTCTCTCAGGTGGAAGGCAGAACACATACATAGATGCTTTTATTACTGATATCTTCAAAACACTTCTCAATATTATCGTATTTATTTGAAACACTTGGCAGCACAATGGAAGCAATAAGAAACCAGGAAAAGATTTATTTCCTGTGCTGTCTAGGTCAGAAAATCTTATTTTATGGCTTGCTTGCAAAACTGCTTACCAACATGCCAAATCTAGATAAATGCTGGGGTCACCAGTGGATTGGCCTGCTGAAGCTAAATTGCTTTAATTTCTCCATTATGTTAGCATTATTACTGAAACAGACCAGGCAATATGCATGTGGAATCTCTCCTAGGCCCTGATATAATAAGCAGAATGGCTGGCACTGAAACATAGCTGCCAGAAAAGGAAGGAAGTCTTTATTACCCCCTTCAGTAATGAAGAGAAATGGCCTGTGTAAGAACTGACTTAAGAAAGGTATATATCTGCCATCTGGAACTCTATAAACTGGTCCTGGGTACAATAAACAGTAAGAAGTACTGATGGGGGAAGTACATATTCTTTGCAGATTACTGATGTGGGAAGTACATATTCTTTACAGATAAGTTTTTTTCCCCATTCATAAAAGTGCAATAATGGCTATGTTCACAGGCTGCATTTAGAGGATGGAAATGGGGATAGTTAGGCTGAAACAAATAACTTATAAGTGGTCAAAAAAACCACCACACAACCCCAACAACAACCCTACCCCTGAATCACCAAGAGACCAGTCTGTTTTCTTCCCTCCTGATAGCATTGCAAAATAACAAACAGGCGAGGGGTTTAGAGAGATTGCATATTCTTTCTAGCAATGTTTGGCTGTTTATCACTCTAATTTCTTTTTTCTTTGTCTCTGTATTGTAGTGCGTTCATCTGAAGATAATGGCCTTGACCCGACTTCACTCATGGGTGTCTAATGGTGCTTGAGAGATACACTGGTTGGTGCTATACATTCCCACGTGTTTCATCTACAAAATGCATCATTCCAGTTTTGCAAAACAGAATTCAATGGTGCCATGATGATCAGAATGCATGTATAAAATATGTTGTCAGCTTTAAAAATGTATCAAGTGCAGACAATGTGGCCAAAAAGAATTTGCTGTACTCTCCATGAGGCATGACAGTAGCAATTTTCCTCATGTATCAATAGAAGTATGTATTGGACAGGACTGAAACTACTGAGTCAGGTAGAGTATTCCAGACATTCCTGAAGTCGTATCTCCTGCAATCAAGTTTGGTGCAATTAACCTTGAGTTTGTATCTATTGTTTGCTCTTGTGTTGTTAGGGTTGAAGCTGAAGTATTCATTGACTGGTAGGACATTGCAATGTATGATTTTATATGCTATACTTAGATCGGACCGAAGGCGGCGTAGTTCTAGGCTTTCTAGGTCTAGAATTTCGAGTCTGGTGGCATTAGGTATTCTACAAAGAGTAGAGGAGTGGATAACTCTTCTTGTGAAATATTTCTGGACTTTCTCAACTGTGCTAATATCAGATACGTAATGTGGGTTCCAGACTGATGAGCTGTATTCAAGTATAGGTCTAGCAAAAGTTTTGTTTGCTCTAGTTATTAGTGTAATATCACCAGGCAAAAAGCCATGGAGGATTAGGTTAACAACTCTTAATGCCTTTTTGGCTGCGTAGTTACAGTTGGCTCTAGCACTTAGGTCATTAGAGATGAGTACTCCAAGATCCTTGACAGAGTTTGGATCATCAACAAGGTCAGCCTGTATTTTATTTTCTGATTTTTTTTGCCAATACATAGGACAGAGCATTTATTTGTTGAAATTTGAAGTTGCCATTTGTTTGACCATTCTGATATATAGTCAAGGTCTTTTTGAAGGGTTGCAGTATTGTCTGTGGTGTTGAATAGCTTTACATCATCAGCAAAGAGAATGCAGTTGCTCTTGATATGATCACAGAGATCATTTATGTAAAGTATAAAGAGAGTTGGTCCTAGAACACTGCCTTGGGGAACACCACTATTGACAGATATAGAATTTGATAGGATGCTCCCAATTTTCACCATTTGTTGTCTGTTTGACAGGAATGCTTCTATCCAGTTATGCAGGTGTCCAGATATACCGTAAGATTTTAGTTTTAGGAGTAGTTTGTTGTGTACCACTGAATCAAAGGCTTTACAGAAGTCTATGTAGATTGCGTCTATTGCTTTGCCCTGATTGAGTTGTGTAGTCCATATGTTTTTGCAGTGTAAGAGTTGCAGATTACAGGATAGTTTTTTCCTGAAACCAAATTGTTTATTAGAGAGTAGATTGTTTGTCTCTAAGTGGAGGATAATGGATTGGTTAATAATTGATTCCATGACTTTAAAGGTGACGCAGCATAAAGAGATTGGTCTGTAATTTTCAACTAGGCTAGGGTCTCCCTTTTTGAAGGTGGGGATGACTGTGGCTTGTGACCATAGTTTTGGCAAGGAGTTGGTCCTGAAAGAATTTTCAAAGATTATGCTTAGAGGTTCGGCTATGGAAGTGGTTAGCTTTTTTAAGAAGTAGGCACATATTCCGTCTGGTCCAATAGATAGAGATGGTTTTAGATTGCACAGTGCTTTTTCAACAATATCTTCTGTAAAATCGATATGTATGTGATCATTGTAGTTGTCTGTGGTTCGACTAGGAAATACTGGGCATGATCCATTGCTGTTTATAAATACTGTGCCAAAGAATGTGTTAAAGAGATTGGCTTTGATAGTGTCATCATTGCAGTCTTTACCATTAGGTCCTTTCAGGGGTGGGATGGACCGTGAGTCTTTTAGTTTGTTGTTTATAAAATTCTAGAATGTGCAGGTGGAACTGGTGCATAGAAGGTTTTCTTCTTGTGTAATGTGATAATTGGTGCATTCAGTTTTTATCTGGTGGTATACATTTTTGTATCGGCTTTTGAAGTTGGCAACGTGACTAGATTTGTTTTTCCGCCAAAGTGATTTCTTTTTGGATTGAAGCTTCCTTATTGTTTTGGGTAATTTGTTTTTTCTGGTTTTGGGAGTTGCTATTGGTACATATCATTTGATGACTCTTTTGACTTCATGTAAAAATATATCGTAATGGTCTTCTACAGTATTGCATCCAGAGAATTGAAATTGTCAAGGGATAAGAGATTGCTGTTTATAAGATCATAATTGCCTGTTTTGAAGTTATAATTGGGGATTCCATCATTGTGATGATTTTTGTGTGGACGTATGTTGAGACAAAAGTCTATCATATTGTGGTCACTGTTGGAAAAGGGTTCTTTAATTTGTATTCTGTAAATTGAATTCAAATTATTGCAGAAGATGAGATCGAGGCAGTTAAGTCTAGTGTTGTTGGTTACTAGTTGTTCTAGTCCCAGGTTTGTTACTGCAATGTAGAAGGTTGCATGTGTGGGTTCAGTTGTTCAGTTGTTAAGGGTCTAGTTAATATGAGGTAAATTGAAAAAGAAAGAAAAGTGTGTGGGCAGGATGCTGCCCATGTTTGTCATGTATTTAGCTTGTTTGCATCTTCAATGTCATAATCAGAGACTCTGTAACATAGTAAGAACCGAAATGTGATATTTAAGGACAGTTCACCGACAATGGTCTCAGGAATAGCAAGCTCCTGGGTAACTTGGATGTATTTTAGATGTAAGGACTTTTTATAGAAGATAGCAACATCACCTCCTCTACAGATTTCATGATCTGATCAGTAAACATGATAGTCTGTTACTGTGGTAATGGAGTCAGGGAGAGATGCATTGAGCCATATTTCACAGACAAATATAATGTTCAATTTAGCCAGATTTAGTAAGAGGAGAAGTTCAGGTATTTTATTTACAAGGCTTCTTGCATTGAATAGCTTGCATTTAAGGCCAGTTGTGGTTGGATTAGAGATAGTTAGGGTTGTGGGTGCCTAGTTTTGAGTGATGTTGGGTTGGATGGGGTGGGGTTGGATGCGGAGTCGTGTGCTCTGTGACTTTCTTTTGATGCAATCAGCTCTGTAGTCAATGTATAGGTCCTTTTCTCCATTGTCTAGATGGTTTTTGAGTTCTTCGTGGAGTTCACGGGAGCAGATTCTTTGCAGTATGGATATGTCTAGTCTTGAGCAAAGTTTTTGTGGTTGGGATTGGTTTTTGCAATGGTGTTTCTTGTATGAATGAATATGCGTTTGCTGGACTCAGTTTTGCATATAACTACAAAATCTTAAGGCCATAGAGCTGTCATTGTATTTGTACCCAGGGCCATCTCTGGTTATTTCAGTGATATCTTCAGCAGAGATATTTGTTGTATTTGAGTTGCTTATAATATCACAAACTTTGGTGATGTCGTCTGATTCATTGGTGTCTTCGAGACCAAATAAGATGGCATTTGGATGTTTCTGTTCACATTCTATGGTGTCTCTGATGAGTAAGGAGATATTATTTGTGGAATTATTTGAAGGCATAGTAATTGTTTGTGGCTGTGGTTTGATGGTTATTTTTGGTTGTAGTTGTGATTGTAGTTGAGGTAGTGGTTGTGGTTGTTGTGGGATTTGATTTTGAGCTGATAGGTACTCACTTATCTGTGCTGTATTTTTTTAAGAGAAATTAGGCTTGCTTGTATAGTTGTTTCAAAATGTGTTGCTAAGCATTCTTCTATTGAGTGAATGAGTGATTCTATGCTTTCAACTCTGTCAGGTAGGGTACTCAGTTTGTTTAGCTTAGGAGAACATGATGGACATAGATAAAAGAATGTATCTGAATTTTTAACCATATCAGCTAGGCTTTTGTTTGCATTTAAGCAGACTGGGTGGGATAGATTATCGCATAGGTGGCATTTGATGTAAATTTTGCTTTCATTGATGGTTTCAAGACATTTGAAACATGTGCAGGAGTCTGGAAGGTCATTGGTAGAGATATTTTTCTTTTGGTTTGGTTTGGTGTTTTTGGCTGGCATAGTCAATGGCAATAGTACAGTAATCAATTACAATAGCTAGTTAATGTGATAGGTAGACAGTTACTTATTGAATGTTGGTAATTAATAAATGTTAATTGATATGTTAGAGAACAAATCAAAGTAAGGTTGCTTATTACTAAAAACCAATCAATCAATCAATTGGTTATTCAAATCATTCTAATCAAATAATTTTGCTAAGCAACAAACTGCCTAATTTATTACAGTAATTACTAAACACATTGGTCAACTAAATTCACTAAATCACTGATTTTATTAATCAGATATTCAGTAATTACATTATATGCACTAAACACTCAATCATACTAAGCAATAAAAACAATAAATCAATTGATCATTTGATAAAAATTAATTATTTTAAAGAAATTGATTTTTTGAGATAATGAAAGTAATGAAGTAGTATGAAATAGTATTGAGGGTTGGTAAGTAAAGGGTTATTGCTTTGCTTTGCTTTGTATTGCTTAGCTGTTGCTGATATTTGAGAATAGGTTTATAACCCTTGGTAAACTGGCAGGAGGTCTCTTTTCCTGGGCTGTTTGAAAACAATCAATGAGCAAGGGTTTACACTCTCTTTCTTGTTTTGTAGATTGAGTTTTTGAGATAGTAAAGATACAAAGATGTTTAAAGGGGGATCTCTGGCCCCTTCTTCAGCAGATATAAACAGAACAATTCACTGGGAGGCAACAGGAAAGTTTTTGTTTTGTTTTCCCTTGATGAATGGGATTTCTGGCCCCCTCCTAGTTAATTTAAATACACTTTCAAAGTTTGTTGGTTTTAAGAGAAAGAAAGATAGTCTTGCACTGACAATTTGAACAGTTTATATTTTTACTATGTAGACTCAGATTTGTATTGAGCATTCACTCCTGGCTTCAATATACTGTACTTCAATATACTGTACTGTACTATACTTCTGCTTATATCACAGGAAATAAAATTGCCTCCAATCTTCACAAGAATTCAGTTATAACAATACTTCCGTACTTATTGAAAGTCCAAAGTTGCTGTCCTTTTAAGGAGGAAGTAAAGAGGAAGGATTAGCAATTTGAGGGAAGAGGGGAGAAGGGGCAGCAGGGCGGAAGCAGTCTGTTTCACACCCTGGCTGCAAACGTCTGAAGACCGACTCACAGCTCCCGGTGCTCACTGCCCTGCAAGGATGTCTCATCGCTCTGAAAGGATGATCATTGAGCCCCCCTGGTATTGGCAAGCCCCACCACCTTACCTTCTAGTAAGGATGGGTTGAGTCGCAGATCATTGAGTGCTTTTGAATAGAGCACTCCTGAACTTAGTGTCCACTGAGGAATGAGTTCTTTACTGGCATGCTGGTCAAGGATGGGAGGAATTGGAGATCTCTGAGTACTTTTGAATTGAGTGTTTGCTGAGGAATGGAGCTCTTTTCTGGCTTGCTGGCAAGTCTTGGGCGTTAGGCTTTCCACCTCACTGGCTGGACCTGCAGGGATTAAAGGGCTTGTCACCTGGCACTGCCCATGCCCGCTGGAGCTCCTCACGCTGCCTCTACTGCTGCCACCATCTTGAGGGCTCCTGTATCTCTAAGAAACTCAAACTCTGTTCATGGTCTTCCAGAAATAGAAAGCACATTGTTGGCTAAAAGCAGGACCATACAGCTTTTGGGTGGGTGAAGACAGGGCTGGATTGGCCTTCAGCACAATCCAACAATGGTGCCCCTCAGCCCTTCTACTGCTTAACTTACAAAATAATAGTTTCAATAAGTGATAAAAATTAACTCTGAGTATGGCAGTGGATGAGTTAAACAAAGGTAAGAAACTATGGCAAATTACCACTTGTGCACTTCAACTCCCAGAATTCCTAAGTCAGCATGGGTCAGGAATTTTGGGAATTGAAGTCCACAGGTCATAAAGCAGCCATAGTTGCCCACTCTTGAATGAAAGGGATGACAGCCATGGAAGAAAGCTCTGCTAAAACATATGAAGAATGGTTGTAGGAATTGGGTATCTCTAATTTAATGAAAAAAAGGATCAGGGTTAACATGATAGCACTATTCCAATATCTCAGGGGCTGCCACAAAGAAAAGGGAGTCAAGCTATTCTCCAAAGCACTTGAAGGTAGTTCAAACAACAATGGGTGGAAACTAATCAAGAAGAGAAGCAACCTCTAGAACTAAGGGGAGAAATTTCCTGTCAGTTAGAACAATTAATCAGTGGATTGACTTGCCTCCAGAAATTGTGGATGCTCCAATATTTTAAGTTTTTAAGAAGAGTTTGGGCAACCATTTGTCTGAAACGGCATAGATTCTCCTGCAAGGGGTTGGACTAGAAAACCTGAAAGATCCCTTCCAATTGAAAAATAACAAATATCACTTTGTTATCCTTCAGTTTAATTATTTGAGAAGAATAGGAATATGAGGATTAACAGAAACAAGATCGATTCGATCACTCTGGAGGCCCACCTCAATTTAGGGCCCATTTCTTAACATGCTGGTACAATGGTAGCAATAGTGTTGCCAGTTATTTGAGAGAGGGACTAACACAGTAGAATACACATGCCAGAATACATCAGTTAATGCCAGAAGACTGTAATGAATGGCAGCATTCTTCTAGTTTTTCAGACAATAATACTTGCTAGCTTTATTTGAAGATGTCAGGGATAAAACTTAAGGCCTTTGCAGACAATGCATAGGCATAGCCCAAGAGATATACCTCTGCTTTCGTACATCTATAGCAGCAAGTTCAAGAAAAGAGACTATGTTACTCATGATATCTTTACTAAAGTAAAAGCTACAAAAGCAACCAAGAGAGAGCTTGGTGCCACCTTAAAGACCAATAAATGCCTTATTATAAAAACTATGTCTCACCAAACAACAAACAAAATAATATAATTAAACATCTAAGCTATTTATCATTGATTATTAGAAAGATATCTCCATTACAAAGTGAAGAGCAAAAAGAAGCAATATTTGCTGCTTATAGATTCTAAAAGTTCATTGACTAGCAGCCACACAGGATGATTGCCACAGTGACAGCTTATTTATCAGAGTCAATATCAGACAACAGACAATCAAGAACCAGTGCCAGTGGGTGTAAAGATCATAGCACAACAATGATAGTTAACAAACACAGGCCCATGATATCTCTACAGGTCAAGCCAAGCACATGAAGACTGACCCTGAGGATTAAATAAAAAACCACAGTTAGAAATGATAATTGGAAAATGTTTGATAGAAGTGGATATAAAATGTCAGACCAGAATATCTTTGGTTTGAGTGGATGACCCATACTTTGTGATCTTCAAATCCCGGGTTTCTTATAACCTGGAAGCAGAAACAACCAAGATGTCTTAAGCAAGATGAATCAAGCAAGATCCAGCTTAATAAAAGAAGAGTCTAATGGTATAATCAGCTCAACTCAAGATAAATAGTCTGTGTTTCCATTAAAGTTGTTTCAAATATGGTCATGACAGTCACATCTGGCATTGGGCATGACTATACAAACTTATAGAAAATGGAGTATCTCCAGAGTTCTATAGGCACTTATACACACTCTATTTCCTATTCGTCTGTCCAAACCCCAGCCTCTCTTTCATTTTATATACAGTACACTGCCTTGCAGCTGTATTCCAAAAACAAAAAACATAAGGGAACACTCTGGAAGGATTGCATAATCATTTGTGACAGGCTGGATCAATGGCAGGCACATTAAGATATTTCTCTTCAGTAGTCCCAAAGATGCTTTTTTCAAGAGGCAACTGGACTTTCTAGTTTTTCTTTGAAGATGTTTCATTTTTTATCCAAGAAGCTTCTTCAGCTCTGACTGGGTGGTAGGGAATGGAAGGGCTTATTAATTTATTAATTCCATTAAATCCTTACATTCCCCACCATCCAGGCAGAGCTGAAGAAGCTTCTTGGATGAGAAGTAAAACTTTACAGTCTGTTTCTGTTGCTCCCCTCTGGGAGGAGGTTTTAAAGTATTTTTAGCAGGACTACCAGATTCTGTAACAGCTTTGTTCCCTCTGGTAAATTTGTAAGATCCATTTTTCTCATCATATACATGTATACATCCAAACTAGACTGTATTGTTTCTCTGTGTCATACAATACATTTGGGTATATATGCATAATTTTGTATCTATTTATTTATTTTATCATGTTTATGTAGTTTATATTGGAGGTGGTGACCTGCTGAGAGCTGAAATTGCATTTTGATGTATGCTGATTATAAGTGACAATAAAGTTATCCTATCTATCTGTTCTATCTATCTAAAAAGTCTTCAAAGAAAATTCAGAAAGTCCAGTTGCCTCTTGAAAAAAGCACTTTTGGGACAACCATGACCAGGATGACAGAATCTCTGTAGACATTCCCTTCAATAGATTGAAGTAACACTTTCTTCCACTTGTCTTTGGGCTTTGTGATAAGCATTGAGGAATTTAGCCTACAAGGCTGCTTCACAATATTTCCATTGACCAAGAATCTATCCTGATGCTTCATTGTTTCAGACAGGGACTACTTTGAGAAGCGAGGTTGGCAAATTGAGCCTTTAGGAAGAGAGAAATGATTGTCAAGAAACAAGGAATACCAATCCCACTATCTTTAATAGATATATGAATATATCTATGTATATCTATATATCTAATATACTCTATCAATATATATGAATAGATATATTGAGATCTTCAGTATTTAGTTTCCCAACCTTCATAGACACTGATGAAAGCAGTGAGGGAAATTGAAAGCATGAGTTCAGTCACTTCAGTGATTTTTCCCTATTTCTTACTTAAAGCAGGAGTGCAGACCATTAGGCCGCCAGACCTAATACGATCTCTACAGTTTCCAGATATTGCCTGTAAGAAGTTGTGCCTTTTTCCAAACCATCTGCCCACTCCTAAGGGGCTGAGAAATACCAGTAACAATACAGAGTACCTCTGCTAGTGTCAAAAAGAATAATTTGAAGCTTTCAGCCCATTATTCAGAGTGATGTTTTTTCTGCTCTAATGCTACTCTGTAAGCCACATCTGGATGCTTTGTACACAAAAAAGGTCACTTTAATTGAAAGTTTTTCAAGTGAGCCCCCTTTTCTTTTTGTCTGCTAAGTTGTAGGGAACTGCCTTCAATGCTCTAGCTCTCTGGGCTGTTAAATCTACCTCTTTTCTGTGCTTCAGCCAGGTAAAGCACAGTGATTGTAGAGCTACTGATAAAGCCAAGGTTTATATATACACATAATTTTGAAATGTCTAAGAAGGAAAAGTTAACTTGTTATAAACCAAGGGTGTGATCAGGACAGGGAAAGAAAGGTTTAAATGTAGAACGACCTACGTATTATATTCTGCTAAATCACTTCAGCTCAGACACAACATTGCAGAACAGAAATATAGAATGCTTTGGTTGTTCCTGGCTTTAGACAAAACAAAACAGAACAAAGCTGATCGATGTAGTCATTGACTTATGACTCGCTGCTTAGCAACCATGTGAAGTTATGATAGATCTCCATAGGGCTACTAACAACCTGAATTTGAAGTTCTGATGGCCACCCTTCTCCTGGTCATGTGATTTTATTTTGGTGCTCAGTAATCAGCCTACATTCACAGCCATTTGCAGTAGCCTACTGATATATGACTCTTTTTTTTTTAAAACCAGAAACTAGGGTTTATTTCTATGGATTTGCTTAATGACTATGGCACTCAATTTTTAACCTATACATTTGCTTAAGAACCACCATTAAAAAGTTTGTAAAATCAGACACTGTCATGTGGCGATCCCTCGTAATGACAGCCCCACTTATGATCATAATTCTGGGCTCATTTACAGTTGTAGGTCAAGGACTACTTGTATGTGTTGCTTTTGTGTGTTATGTATATGTGTATGTGTGTGTGTAAAATATTCTAAAAATATGAGTTCCGGGTACACTTGTAAGATAAGAAACAGACATCTTGCAATCTCCAGAACTACAATTATATGCAGGAGGAGCAGAGACCACTTCCCATCGGGAAGCAGAGACCGATGGCACCCCACCCCACCCCCACCCCTGGGCATGTGGATTCATCCTATGAAGGCTAAATACAGAGGAGCCAGGCAGAGCTGCCTAAAGCTAAACAGACAAGAATAATGAAGAACGAGCCAGGCCGACCACAAGGTCACAGGCAATGCAACAAATTGCAATAGCTGACAGGTTAACATCACTTCTTAGAGATAAGCAATCCAAGCTGGGTCTGGCAAGGGAGGAAACAACAGGTGTTAAACCTCCATTGACCAACATCACTGAAGCAAAAACAATAGAGTTAATTACAGGTGGGAGGCAGTTGAAAGGGACTATTATGTTTCCAAGGGCTAAATTGATTAATGATATATGCATAAGGGTAGATATATACTTTCTTTTCAGAATTTCATTTTTAATATGTGCCAGTGTTCTCCCAGTGAAAAATGACAATAAAGGTTATCATCTTGCCTTGCCTTGCCTTATCATTTATCATTTTTTATCTTCTGAGAACCTCCTCCTTATTTTTCCTTGATTGCAATCCCAGCTGTCCTTCACTTTTTTCCATTTCTAGCCTGAACTACTTCTAGGTGGAACAAACTATATTTTGGTTTATTGACAGAAGAAAATGATTCCATTTTAGACCACACATGGATTAAAGCAGTCCCAAAATAAATGCAGTGGTTCAGGCTGGGACAATGCCAAACTTGCTGTTCCAGTTAGTATCCAAAGTTGTATCCTCAAAAAGGTTTTAAATTCTTTGAAATAATATAATTCTTTTTTGGCCAAGTGTGACTGAACAAACAAGGAATTTGTCTTGGCGCATATGCTCTCAGTGTACATAAAAGAAAAGATACATTTGTCAAGAGTCAAGAATCATAAGGTACAATACTTAATAATAGTCATAGGGTACAATAAGCAATCAAATCATAATTGAGAATTTGTAATAGAGAATTATGTCAAAATCTCAAAAGATTGTAGTCAGTTAAAGTATGGAATTGTTCATTTGCAAATATTTATACTCCAAAAAAAAAAAACAGATTAGAAGACACATTATAAAAGAAAGGAAAAAATGAAATGCTGGTTTGCTATCAAAACAGAGCAGTTATTTAAGAACATCTTTAAAAATCTATCATGAATCGGTGGTGACGGTGGACTTGGAAAAGTCATATTTTTCACCTAGTACAAAAGCTCAAAGTCAAACAATTCAAAATCATATCATATCATATCATTGCTAGGAAGATTACTTAAAATAGTCTGAAGACTTACTGAAGAAATGATTTACTTTCTTGTTTGCTTGCAAGATTTTATTTATTTATTTTATATGCCACCTGTATCCCTGAGAAGACACTAACTGGATAAGATACTAGCTGAAGAGATAACATGCTCTATAATCTGATACTTTTAAAGAAATAAAAGGGGGGAAATGGCAAAGATTAAGAAACTATTTCTTTTCTGATCATGATGTTAGGGTTTAAGGGAAACTGTTTCAGAAATTATATTGCCTGAAATCCTTACCAGTCCAAATGTCAATGGACTAACTGTAAAATATGAGAAATTGTAGATTGGAAATTTATTTTCAATTAGATTCATTTTGAAATATGCTATCATATCAACTATTTGTAAATATATGACCACCCATATTTATGTGGCTTTTGTACTTTTTGGTGACTAATTATGTTTTCTTAATCCTAATCAAGACACATATTGTTTTGGAACTAAGTGTGTATTTTATGAACATTTCATCCTATTGAAAATTTTGAAAAGCTGTCAGAATCAGGATTTAGACAATCATATGACAGATGAAGACCAAGATATTTGTCAAGTATGTTTACAAAAAATATGTTTGCTTATTTTCGTAAAATAATATTCAGGAAATACTTACTTTATACACAATATTTATAATCAGCATTTCAAAGAATTTGGATTTAATTGTAGGGGTCAAAATGAAATGAAATAATTTTGAATTAGTGGACAAGAGTAGAGTAGGACTCAATTGTTTATTTCCAGGATGAAAAAGACTTTCTGCTTGCATAATTGAAAGGGAATTCTTATTTCATGATATGAGAGCTAGATTTGTCAAAGAAACATAAACATAACTTGAATGCAGTGATAAGGATGGATATAGATGATGTGTGTATAGCAAAAGAAAAAGAAAATTATAAATGAGTGCTAAATGAATGCATAATGAATACAAAAGTGAATGAACAATGTAAACAGAATAGAATAGAATAGAATAGAATTGTCAGAGTGCACACAGTATGACTAGGTAAGACAATCCAGGAGCAAATACACCACATAGGTTTGTATTTACATATAGTGGTTTTATCCCTACAAAAGCATATATACAAGTACTTTGATACAGGCCTTGAACAAACAGCAATCAGTAATCAGCTACACCACAAAAGTACACATGGAGAGGGAGATATGCCCCCGCAGGGTCTCTCTTATATTGCAGCCTCTTCAAGGGGTAGCAGTCAAATAACTCTGCTGACTCCTTGCTACCATTGCATCACTATCACATCATTACAGTATTACAGCATTACAACATTATAGCTAATAAATAATCATTGGTCAGCTAATAAATCATCATTACCCAGAATAGAATAGAATAGAATAGAATAGAATAGAATAGAATAGAATAGAATAGAATAGAATAGAATAGAATTCTTTATTGGCCAAGTGTGATTTGAAAACACAAGGGATTTGTCTTGCTGCAAATGCTCTCAGTGTACATAAGAGAAAAGATACATTTGTCAAGAGTCAAAAATCATAAGATATAACATGTAATAATTGTCATAGAATAGGACTTTGGAGTCTTCCTGCTCAGGCAGGAAGCCCTACACCATTTCAAACAAATGGTTGTTCAATCTTTTCTTAAAAATCTCCAGTGTTGGAGCATTCACAACTTCTGTAGGCACGTTGTACCACTGATTAATTCTTCTGTCAGGAAATTTCTTCTTAGTTCTAGGTTGCTTTTCTCCTTGGTTATATATGGGAATAATTCAGAGGTGGGCTGCACTTTCTTTGACAAGGGGTTCACTGGTCATGAGTGCACACATGTGATTTGCATTATGACCCAGAATTGTGATGTTCTCTATATTTTTGCACCTCTCTTTCTCTCTTAATATAATTCTTCTTAGTATAAAAAATATGCTACCAATTGAGAATGTACTTCCTTATTGAAAAACAAATGAGGGCATTTTCTTTGGTCATGGCAGTTATATTTGTTCTACAAAATTATGGCAATGTATTCAAATAGCACTGTTGAAAGTAGCTAATTTTAAACTCCCTATCAACCAGATATAAACTTTTTAATTTTACTGTACTCCCACCATACTAACTTTGTAAATCTAGGGTAAAAAGAAAGAAATATCCTTCTGACTGTTGAGATTTAATATTCTGTAAAGAGGATAAGTTGACACTTAACTCTTTGCAAAAATATAAATTAAAAAAGGATAGTATCCCTCATACCAAATGCCAACCCTTATGCAATTTTTATTTATCCCTAGACAATTTCTGCAAAGATGCTATATCTGTTATCTGAAGTATTGGTTTATTAAAATGTATCACTCTATCCTGTAAAATGGGACAATTGCTCAGCTTCCAAGTTTAACTATGAAGGTCTTCCAGTTCAAATAATCTAAATGTCTTTTGCATTTTGCTGCTTTCCAAGATTATCCCCTAAGGTAATTTCTGTCTCTTCTACAGAAAAGTAACTTTTCTGCAAGTTTTTAACATATTCTTTTTTTTACAATAGATCATCTGTAGAATTATTCTAAAATTGGGGAAGTTTTTGAAACTTGGGAAAATAACAAGAATAATAAAATGAGATGACATCAGTCTGTCAAGGCAGGCCAGGTCAGGAAGCTGGATCCACAAGAAATAATAGAAGTATATTGATAAAGGCCAATGTAACAGAATCTTGAAAGCCTGATGCCATTTTCCCCTTTCTCTTTCTTGTATCAAAGAAACTTAAGTCAGAGACACCAAAGAGACTTATGATCCCTTTCTAATGCCTTATTTTCCCAGGCTTAATTTAATTTTTAACTAACTGCAACATTCCTTCTCCAAGGTTCACTAGATGGGACATTGCTATTCAAATCATTAACAGTTGATATTAATAGTTAATATTAAAATATTTCAATGGTTATCTAAATAATTGTAACAATATCTAGTTCCAACATCATGAGAAGGATGACCAAGAAGCAATAGATTCATACTAAAAAAAAGGTTTGAAGTATAAATTGGGAAATATTACAATAAGAACAATAAGGTTCCTTTATACTAAAAAAATAATAATAATACACATCTGACAGTCAAAATTCCAAAGGGGACGAACTTGGAAATACTGTGAAAGGCTTTTGATCTGTAAGAACTAAAACAATGCATCAAAGTCATATGCTTATTCATATCAATTACCACCTTTCAAAGTAAGAACAAGATTATATAATTCCACATAAAACAAATTACCTGTCTTTCAAAGAAAGATGACAGGAGTGATTTTAATTATTCCACCATACTTTGACAGGCAAGTAAACAAGGATGTTCCTTCCAGAAAAAAATTGACCTGTCTTACCTAAAACGTTCTTCTTCATGGGATGGAAAAATAGAGTAACTTTCTTTGACCTGATAGTTCCTAATAGAGAACCAAAAAAAAAAAAAAAAAGGAAATATTGATAACATTACTGGAACATTTGATTTTGAAACTGAATTATTTAACAGCTTAATTACTGAATAACTTAAGCTGAATGCAGTCAAATACGTAACTTGGACACTAAAAAAAGAAGAGATTTTAATGAATTCAGAATAAAGATAAGTAGGGGAAACTAATGGAAAAAGGAGTCCGAGAGGAGTAAGAATGTCTAAAAAGGGAGATATTAAAATAATTGCTAAGAAAAGTTAAGTACAACAAAAGCCAATAGGACTGAATGTTAATCTGATGACCAACTCAGATTGGATCCTGCAACATTATCCTGGGACATGTATATTTGCCTTCATTCGTATAGAATATTAAGCTTAGTGAAGATTTGAAAGCAAAAGAAACAGATCATCAAGGATACAAGTAAACAGATAATGTGGAACAATTGTAGAATAAATAATTACAATGAGCTGAGAAAAGTGGAAAATGCTGAAGGCTGCTTCATTAAATAAAAATGGCTACAAAGGCAAAAAAGGGAAAACAAAGAAAAGGTAGAACTACCTTCCCTTGAATGTTGCTTTCATCTTCCCCAGTAAAAGGGCATGTGATCCCCAGGCAACTGCGAAAAGCAGAACTGAAGCTTGACATGGAATATAAATTTATTTATTTTGAATGAGATTCAGTTTCAGGATCACACAAATTCCATCACAACATACCAAGAGAGCCTGTGGATGGTTAGCTGAAATTTTATATAGTATCATTCAGAAACCCTAAGGATCAGGTGAAGGGATGGCCTGATTAACAAAAAAGAAAAATAAGGTTCAGGTGAATTAAAGACCACTCTGAATGGCATTCAAAGCCCAAATTCTCCTATTGGGTTTTTAAAACTGGAACGTTCCGCATATGAAATAAGTGCTATGACCATAATGCTAAAAAGGAAGACATGTTGGCAACACAAGCAATTCAGAAAAGCAAGGAACATGAAGAAGAGTCCCTGCCTCTAGCAGTAATCAATGAAATGCAGGGTTGATCTAGAACAATGCTTCTTGGCAAAGGGTATGCGATAATGCTATCTATTCACATCCACCATAAATGGCTGCTGGCTCATACTGATTACAGAGTGACCTGGCAATTTCAGTAAGCTTTCTGACCTTGACAGTATTAACACTGTTCCCTTAAGCCACTCCTCTATGCTCATGCAGACTTCACTCTAAACTGATTTAGGAAAAATCTGACTGCACTGGGATGCTTTGACAATAGAACAGAATAACAGAGTTGGAAGGGACCTTGGAGGTCTTCTAGTCCAACCTTCTGCTCAGACAGAAACTCTATACCATTTCAGATAAATGGTTATCCAATCTCTTCTTGAAAACTTCCAATGTTGGAACATTCACAACTTCTGGGAGCAAATTGTTCAAACGGCTTGTAAAGGCCATTTCATACTGATGTCTACCCTAACTCCCAATTTCTTATTCCAGAAAAAACAATTGCCGATCATTTTTTTTTCTTTCTGAAAGTGAGTTTTCCTGGACATATGCATATGGATATCAAGTTGTATATTTAAACAGGCAAAGTGAAACAATAAAAATGCACATATAGGCAAGTACAACAGCAAGTATTTAAAATGGAATTGTAGGTATTATAACTGTGCAGAATGTTCCCTGTTCAAAATGCAGCAGGGTTTCTTTAAAGAAAAAAAGAATTTTGCTTCTGTGAGCTGTCTACTCTTCCTCTAGCTTTTTTGTTGTTGTTAACGAAGTCCACGGTGTACTCTTTCATCATTTTGCCAGTCACTTGAGGTAAAAGGTTTTCAGCCACAATGCTCAAATATCCCAAATGAACCAAAGTGATAATAGAAGATGTCAATTATCCTGATATCTTCTGGGAATCTGGTCTGTTAAGACTCCGATATTCAACAGATTCTTGTCCTTGGTTGCTGCCTCCTTCATTTGTCAGAAAGTAGAAGTAAAAAGGGGAGGATGTGTGGGTTTATGTGTGTACTATATGAACCAAGAGGGAGGAATTGGTGAAGACTGAAGGCAACTGGCCCCTTGGGAAAAAGTGATCATGTTATATTTCAGTTTTGGACGTTGAGAAGTTTAGGAACTGAGGCAAGGCAGGGTGAATACTGGATTTCAGAAGAAAGGATTTTGATGACCTATGAGAGAAATTAAATTAAATCTAACAGTCTGAAACTGTGAAGGAGAAAAAGTCCAAGAAGGAGGGGAACATTCTGCAAAATGAGAGACTACAGTCACAAACAATTCCTCAGAGGGAAAAGAGACAAAGAGAAAGGAAGGGAGGGAGACAGAGAATTGCTGCCTTAAATGTCTTAAACCATTAAAGGGGGAAAGGGCCATGCAGAGAAATTGGAAGGAGGGAAACATAATCAAAATAAAACACAGGGTAGTTTCCAAATATTATAGGAACTCTGTATTTTAAGCTAATGCTTAAAATACCCTGGGGCTTGGAGAGATGCCACAAAGAGGATTATTTGGGTATTAGAAAGAAAATGAAAGCCAAAGAGAACATAGGTCCATTGAGGAAAGAAAATAGCAAAGTGGCAATGGATGATGGGAAGAAGGCAGAACTCCTTAACTCCTATTTTGTTCTATCTTTTTTTCAGAAGGTCTCATAATTATGCCAGTGAGGGAATGCGGAAGTGGCAGTTGAGGATGAAGAGAGGGTAAAAGAGAAAATAATTACTAATTTAAATGAATTCAAATTTCTGTGGCTAGATGGATTAGATCCCAGAAAGTTAAAAGAACTAACAAAAGTGATTGTAGAAGTATTATTGGTAATCTATGAGAACTCATGAAGAACCAGTGAGACTTGAGGAAAGTGAATATGACAGAACATGACAGTATGAAAGGGATAGGGATATCTTGGCCAACCATAAGTTAAAAATGAGCCAATAGTTTAAAAATAGTAAATACTATCATGGGACGTTAGGAATCTGTCCACCAATTAGTTGAGTTGGCAATATATAAACCAACAAAGTATGTTTGTAGCTTTAAGACAAAGTTACTGTGTTGATTTGTACTATATTCTGATTGCTTGATTGTGTTACGAATTGCTATAAGAGGGAGGTAGAGATCATGGCTTGCTCTCTCTGACATTCTCTCTCTCTGACATTCTGTATCTCTGACATTCTGTTGCTATCTAAGGTTCTCTATTGTGCTTATACTTTGATATTTTTGTTTACTGGAAAGGAAAAAGGCAACCGGTAAGAAGACTTTATAATTGGATATTCTTTGGACTGTAAAACGTATATGACCTGGACTGTTTATTGGACTGTTCTATTTCTTAAAGTAAACTTTAACTCAATTCAGTGTAGTTGTGTGTGGCTGAATAATTATTCATAACTATTGTCATAAACATTTTCATGTGCATATCCTTGTTACTCATATCATAACAGAATCCATTAAGAAGAATTTGCAGGATTAAAAGAATGGAATGCAATGGAATTCTTTATTGGCCAAGTGTGATTGGACACACAAGGAATTTTTCTTGGTGCAAATGCTCTCAGTGTACATAAAAGAAAAGATACATTTGTCAAGAGTCAAAAATCATAAGGTATAACATGTAATAATAGTCATAGGGTACAATTAGCAATCATAACAACAGATTGTGGGAAGTAATCTCACATATTCTGGTCTGATTAAATCCCATATGGAATATTGCAGTTCAAAATGGGCAATGACAAATTGGAGTAAGTACATAGTAAGGCTACCCAAGATGAAGAGTTTGGAAACCAAACCTTATGAGAAATGGTTTAGGAGATAAAAAGAAACATAATTCATATATCTGAAATGCTGACATACAACACACAGACCAGGGCTATTTTTCATGATCTTAGAAAGCAAAGCCAGACCCGTTGGCCTAAAGACACAAGGAAAGTGGTTCAAAAGAGACATCAGGAGGAAATTCCTGATCTTATGACCTGCCAACCAGTGGGAAATGTACACGGTATGCTGAATTGTCTCATTGATAAAGTTCTTGAAAGAGAGGCTAGATGTATCTAATGGATCCTTCTCTAAGCAGGAGCTAAGACCAGATGACTTTTGTGATATTTTTCAATTATTTTAAAAATATTTATTTACTTTGTTTGTTTATTGATGCAAAGATATAATATCCATAAGTACACAAAGAAGTCCTGAAATTTGCATGGTTAGTGCTCAATATATTTATTGATGAAGAATTTTCTAATCTCCTTTATTGTAATCCAACTGATCTACAGTATCAATAAACATTTACATTTTCATGTATTGCTAATAATTTTAGTTATTTGGACAATTATTTTTCTTCTTATAAACCATACTCCAAGAGCTTCACTTTACCATGCTACTTCATGTAAAAGGAAACCATTCTTTAAATTTAGTCAAACTTCTGATATATATATATATATATATATAGATAGATAGATAGATAGATAGATAGATAGATAGATAGATAGATAGATAGATAGATAGATAGATATCAACAATGCAACAATGGCTATATATATATATATATATATATATATATATATATATATATATATATATATATATATATATATATATATATATTGCCATTGTTGTATTGTTCAAGTTAAAGTTTCCAATCTGATATAGTCAGTAACCTATTTCATTTTCAGCATTATATCAGGTTTACTCTCATATCCATAGTATCTTAGTAAATTGTTGCTGTTGATATGTCCTGTAATAATGCTTGGTTTTAAAAAAAATGTGGTATCATTTCAAATTTGTTTTGTAAAACTCTCAGACTAGGGCTGTGTATTTCTTTCTGAGACTTTTGATTTTTTACATTTCAACACATCTTATGATGTGTAGGTTATCTGGAGTTTGGGTGTGTGAGAGTGTTTTTATGTGTCTTATGTGTCAACCATTATTTGATAAATCTTTTTTTCCCTTATGAATTAAAGTATGGCCATTGTTTGATCCACCTTATTTGTTCTTCTCCAAGCCTTACTACAGATAGTACTTCCTGTCAATCTAGGCCAGTTGTTTTTTTTTTAAGCAGAAGTATAAACATGCTACAAGCACTGCAAGTCATGATCTCAGAGTTGAGTTCATTTATTTTTACCTTTGTTTATAAGGCATTATCAGTAAAACAGTATCATGTATTTTTCTTTCCTTTTCAGAGTTTCAGCTGTTAAACTCTATGACCAAACTCCTGTTACTTTCCCACATTATATATACTTATATATAGTTTATGTAGTTATATAGACCTATGCTGGCTGTTCCCAAGAGCTCTTTAAGTCTCTTATAAGATCATAACATGGTTATTATTATATTCCATTCTCGACCCCTCCCCATCTCAATCTATTAATATGCAACAATCCATCTTTGAAAAATCTGGACAGAATTCAGTGTAACTGATATGAATTTTAAAACAGCCAGTTCTTTAATCTAGCTGTTCAAAAAAGCAGATAAAGGGCAATCTTTCATTCCCCCCTGCTATCCTTTTATTTCTTTCTGTAGTATTTGTTCCTATTTAAATTTATGCTTCATAAGAACAGCTCTTGTGAGGAAATGATTAAATAATTGGACATCTATACATATCTGAAAGAAACTCAATGTTCTCTTATCCTTCTATCTCTTAGCAACCTAATAACACTCAGAACTAGCTGCTGGATGGAAGTAGATGCAGAAAATTCCTGCAGTCTAGTTCAGTGCAATTGCTATTCGATGTTGCTTTAGGTTACAGGTAAACCTTGATTTATGACCACAATGGGGACTAGAATTTCTACTACTAAGCAAGGCAATTGTTAAATGAGCCGGGCCTGATTTTACAACCTTTTTTCCACAGTTGTTAAGCAAAATACCGTAGTATTAAGTGAAACCACACAGTCACTAAGTGAGTCCTGCTTTCCCATTGACTTGTCAGAAGATGGCTAAGAATGTTACAAATGATGATCATATGACCCCAGGACACTGCAACCATCATAAATACGTGCTGATTTCCAAGCACTCAAATTTTGATTACATGACCATGGGAATTCTGTGCATGGTAGTAAGTGCAAAGACTAATTATAAGTCACTTTTTAAATGCCATTTTAACCAGGGGTGGGATGCTACCAGTTCTGCCTGGCTCTAGAACCGGTAGCTTTGAAGAGTAGCGTTTTCTGTGTCTGCTGCTGTTTGGCCCACCCACCCGCCTGGGCTCTTATCTGACTTTTATTTCCTGCTTTTTCAACCTCAGGTGCTTTGTGTGGCACAGCTGGGGCTGAAAAAATCAGTAAAAAAGGCTTTTTTCAAACGCTGCGCACCCGCGCGCAGCACTTATCAGCTTGTCCGGGTGGCACAGCTTTCATTGTATTACAAGCACGCAGAACGCATACGCACGCAAAACGTAAGTACCAAACTGGTAGTGACACTAGTTGAATCCCACCCCTGATTTTAACTTTGAAAAATCCCTAAATGAAAGGTTGTAAGTTGAAAACTACCTTCATGCCTAATATTTGGCTTGGAATACCCTTTGTAAGTGTAACCCTCCTCCTTTTCTTCCTCCTCTTTGGTTTAGTACTGCAAAGTAAAAAAGAATGAAGAAAGCAAAATCATGAATCCTCTTGCCAAAAATTTTGATTGGCCTTTCTAATTTGAGAGCATTAGCCACTAACAAATTGTGAGTGTCCTTTATCAATAGATAATTTACACTGTTCCATCTTCCATCTTTAATTTGGACTCTTAATGTTGACATCTCTGCATCCTCATTTCTTATTTCTCCCTATTTCCCAACCACAGTTAAATTGATACACCTAACTGAAAATGATATTCTGCATATCTAATGAAACAAGCCTCGAGTGGTCTGCAACTCATTTTGGTTACTTTTAAACTATTACAAACTCCTTTTGAATTTACTGTAAAAGGATAACCAATCTAGCTGAAGATGACATGCATACAAGATTGTTTAAAACAATGCATTAAACAATGTATTATATTAAATAGTATGAATAATTAATTTCCCTCTTTAAGATATATGTCTTTGTGGGGTTGAAAAATATCTCTCTGTTATGTCTTTCTGTTTCACTGAGAAGCACTGAGTATAACAATTATAATCACCTTTAATATTTTACTGTATGTTATATGAGGTAGCCTTCAGTAGAAAACTTCCTCAGTTTTCTAGATATATTGTAATGCTTCCTGCCTTAGTCTATATCCTGAAGGCTAATGAGTAGGAAACTTTAGGACAAACTCCAGTTAGATAAAATACTTTTTGGGCAACTATGAGTAGACAGATAAAGAATTTGTCTCTGGTGCATAAGCTCTCACTGTACAAGTAAAGCAACAAAGTAATAATAATAATATTAAAGTAATAATAATCATAATAATGATAAAGTAAAAAAAGAAGTGGAACGGGTGAGAAGGATAAAAGTAATACAGCCATACTAATTATATTTAAACATAATACAGAACTATGGTAATTGGGTGTTCAGCAGAGTGATGGTACAAGGAAAGAAACTATCTCTGTATCTAGTTGTTTTGGCATGCAATGCCCTATAGCACATCCTGAGGGGAGGAGTTGAAACAATTTATGGCCAGGAAGTGAGGAGTAGCTATTTTCTCAGCCTTCTTTCTGACCTGTGCAATATACAGGCCTCAGTGGAAGGCAGACTGCTTGCAATTGTTTTTTTTTTTTTTAAGTCCTAATTATCCATTGAAGTCTGCACCCGTCCTCTTTGGTAGTAATACCAAACCAGACAGTTATAGAAGTACAAATAACAGACTCAGTAATTCTTCTGTAGAACTTTATCAACAGTTCCTTTGGCAGTTTGAGTTTTCTGAGTTGGTGCAGGAAGAACATTCTTTATTCTGTTGCGAAAACAGCAAAAACACTGCTGCAGGAAAAAAATCAAGTTTTCCATTGCTCTCTCACCCTTCCTTATTTATTTGGTGACTAATAGCTGCATAGTTGTAAGCTTGCCATTAGTCTGAATTTACTGGACTATTACTAACACAATCTAAGTTTAAAAAACCATTGGTACAATTGGTGATTTATATATTGCAATTATAGATAGATTAGCCTTGGGATATCTGTGCTTCCCCATTCCAGGTAACAGGGTAGGACCCCCACTTTTCTTTTCTTTTCTTTTTTTTTTAGAAAAATGTGTTTACACATTTGATCTCTCATGGAGCTGTACATCCAGATCCTCCAAACTCAGGAAACAGGAGTTAGAAGATCACAGAAAATGATCTCATAGGATAATGTTTTATGTTTGTGATAGACCATTCTGCTAAAATAATACTAATAATCCTGTTTTATGTAAAGTATGAAATATGTTCCTGAAAACATTGAAATTGCTGGAAATATTCCCAATATCCAACCAAACCATTTCTATGATTATCAGGTACAGATTTCTTCCAAGAATTTTTGTATTTCATTTCTTCTAAGTACAAACTGGAGCTCAGTAGTTTAGTGCTCATACTTTGAATATATATTCATGACATTCTAACCTAGTCAATCTCTTTTTGAACTGAAACTTGAACTAAATTTTTTAAGAATATTCTATTGGATCAATTATAAGCTGAAGCTAGTTTCTTTTTCAAAGCAAACTTCTAACCCTATATCCTATCTTTGAAGTTAAATACTGAATAATCAATTATGAAATGGTTTGCCTTTCAGCACTCAAGAAATGTAAAGACTAGTCATACTCGCTGCATATCAAATTCTCTGCATCACAATATTTTTCCCATTCGCGGAGCTGATGCATCCATGGGCATGGCCTGCGTGTGATGCATCTGGCCCATGGGCTACCAGTTTGACACCCCTGGATTAGGTCATAAATTGTATGCATGAAATTGCACCTACTTATTTCAATGACAAAAAATTGTAGAATTTAAGAACTGTGTGATACCTTCAGATCAACTCTACCAGCAGAATCTTTGTGACCCTAATATCCTCTAAATTATTAGGCTGTGTAATAGAAAAATATAGTCTGAGGTACTCCCTACAAGGAAGAAGTGAAAGGGATCCAAATATACCATACTTGAGCTACTAAAGGTTGAACAAAAGCCACAGCTCCCAGAGGAGATTATAGAAAATGCTGCCTTTAGCATTATTCACACCCCAGCAGGCCCATTTTTCTATTTCTGAGTGAAATTGTTACTTGTCAGGCAAAGAAGCTCACATATTTTGTGCACCTAGCTACAGATTTGCCATAAATTAATTACTGTCAGCACATGAAACTTAAGCTATTTCTGCCTGAGGCTCATAGGGTGAGTTTACTTCATTAATGATCTCAGAGAGTGGGGGAGATAAATTCACACAGCTGACGTAAAAGGGTTGATGAAAATTGCTAAATTTTGATGTGGTATTGTTTTAATACAGGCACAGTCAACAAATCTTAGAACTGCAGCAGAAGGGAATCTTAGAAAACAGTCTGAAAATGTAGAAGACAAAGAAGAGAGAAAAATAGCACAAGGAAAGAAAAATACAAGAACCAATGTTAGTTGTTTCCTTGAGGTAGCTTCATGTCAGCTGTATACATTCTCCCTCACATTTTGCATATCATGTGGGGTTTTATTTGCATGTGATGTCATAGAAATGCTTCTAAACATTGAAGCATAGTATAGCAAACACACTGAAAAATATTTTGTTGAGCATCATTTTCCAAGGAAACAATGGCAGTTTCCTAATGTGTGAATGTATGGGGAAAGATCTGGTCAAAAAACAGGTTTGTTGATTAATGTTACTTTTAAAAATAAAGATCATTTTTGTCTATTTAAATTGGGGAGTTAAAATTGAGGGGTTTCCAAATTCTGATTTGGACAAAAGTGGAGATATTGAATTAAAGTAAGCTTTTCTGAAACAGCTCTCTGAATAAGGAACATTTCAAAGCAGATAAAGCAGAGAGGAAGAGAGAAATTGTGTAACTGATAATTTGGTTTCCTAATCTTAGTAAGCAGTGCTGTCTTAACACATGGACCTGATGGGCACTTGCCCATGGGCCCCATGAATATAGGGACCCCATACTAACCTCTGCATGTTAATCCTTCAATGCACTTTGTATCATATACATACAGCAAGTGTATCGCTTAGTGAGTATTGTTGTGTTTTTCAAGTCTTGTATATTGTTCAAATGTTTATCATGTTGATTAGTTGTTGCTGCACAGCATGTTTTTAATGTTTCAACAACAATTTTGTTGGAAGTGCCAATAAAATCAATATATGTTTCATTTTATCGACCATTTACATTTTTATTCCTGTGAGTAGTTGTACAGTGCTTTGCCCAGGGCCCATAATGCTGTTAAGACAGCCCTGTTAGTAAGTAGTTAAACAGGTCTGTCCAAAAACATGCAGAAATATTAAGGACTGAAATATATTCCAGTTTTCAATACTTTTTACTAGTTATCTTTCCCTAAAGCAGAAAAGAAAAGTAATTTATGTGACATCTTTCTGCACTCAGTGAAATATAACACTGAATGATTGTTTAGAATATCCAGTATATTAATATACTACTGCCAATGATAGTTTCATTGCCATTCTGTTTTACTTAACAATGGGAAAGAAATTTGTTTTGTTCCCAACAGAGTGTGAGTTTACCTGATTTCACATTTTGGAACTAGTATATAATCTTAAATTAATTATCATTTCAAATATTAACTTCTCTCAATTTTGCAATGCGAGTTTTATAAGAATAATGTCATGTATTAATAATAATAATAATGCAATGTGTTCATCATAGCTGCAATTATAACTGGATACTTTGCATGCAAAATTAACAAACAAGGCAAAAAACAAACAGATAGTGCATCACCAAAATGGAAGATCGGGTGGGAGAATAAGATTAGCATGTTAAGATAAGATGCAAGCAAGCTAGAAGAGGCAAAATAAAAGAAGCTGAAGAACAAGAAGATCAAAGAATACAGATAGTCCTTGACTTATGATCATAATTGAGCTTAAAATTTCTGTTGCTAAGTGAAACTTTTATTAAGTGAATTTTGCCCCATTTTACAACCTTTCTTACCCACTGTTAAGTGAATCACTGCAGAAAGTTTGATCACATGACCATGGGGATGTTGCAGTGTCTATAAGTGTGAAAAATGGTCATGTCACTTTTTTCAGTGCTATTGTAAATTTGAACAGTCACTAAATAAACTGTTGTAAGTTGAGAACTAATCAAGGCATATGACCTAGAAACAAAGAAAATTAAAGAAACACTAAGAAATAATAACAAATAACAGCCATAGTAGAGTTCCAAACTGACAAGATGTTTTTGAAAACTGCAAGAGAAGGAAGATAAACTTGAATGAAATTTGGATTGATTATAGAAAGGCATTTGGCTCTCCGCCACATATTGTATAATCAACTACTTGGAAATAACAGGAGTCAGTAGAAATATCAGATGCTTTGTGCAAAGATCAATTGCACAATGGAAGACACAATTGCTGGTCAGTAGTGATAGACTGGCACAGGTTAATATCAAGAAAGGAATCTTTCAAGGAGACTCACTATCACCATTACTGTTTGTCATTGCATTGATTCCTCTGTCAACAGTATTGAACAAGTCAAGCCACGGCTATCAAACATCAAAAGCATCTGCCAGGCTATTTCTTCTTCTTTACATGGACAATTTGAAGCTGTTTGGGAAAACACAATTTGAAGTAGAATTACTGTTCAATACTGTCTGTATATAAAGGTCAAGAATATTGCAGTTGAATTTGGACTGGAGAGCAAACAATAAAAATGAAGGGATCAAAATGTCCTACAGAAATAATATCAAGAGTCTGGATCAAGACTCTACATTTTTTAGGTTGAAACCAAGCACACTGAAGTCAAGAAGAAGGTCAGAAGAAAATACATCATGAAAGTTAAGGGATCTTAGAATCCAAATTCAATAGATGAAATATTATCAAGCAATTAATACCTGGGCATTCCCAGTCATTAGATATGTAGCTGGTATAGTGGGCTGAACTAAAGCAAAACTAAGACCAAAGAAATAATGAGAATCTTTCATCCATGCAGTGATGTTGACAGACTCTACTTACCAAGGAGCATAGATGGGTATGAAATGTTGCAAATGCACCAGACAGTTGAAGAAGAAAAAAAGGCATTGGAAGAATTTCTGAAGGACAGTAAAGAAAAACTCGTATACCATGAAGGCCTACTGAGTACTGGAGAGATCAAACTGACCTACAAAAAAAAACTAAACCAAGTACAGAAAAGAGGCAAAGAAAGACAAAGCTTTACATGATCAGTACATTAAAAAATATACAGGCAAAGCAGATAATAACAAGACCTGGCAATATATAAGATTGAAAAAAAATTGAAAACATAGAGGAGCTAATTCTGTTGCACAAGTTCAAGCCTTAACAACAAATGCATGAAAGCCATTATTGGAAAGACAGCAAGTGACAGAAAATGTTATCTCTGAAAAGAAGATGAAAAAAACAATGGGTTGCCTAATTAGCTGCTGCAAGAAGATTGTATAGACTGATTTTAAAAAATGGCATGACAAAGTAGCAGCAGTGGTACATTGGGAGATCTGCAAGAAATACCATTTGCCTGTAAGGAAGAACATGTGGGAACACAAAATAGACAAAGTAATAGAAAATAAAGAAGCTAAAGTGCTCTGGGACTTTAGAATTCAAACAGACAAGCATCTGTCACACAACACCCGAGTCTTAACAATTGTTGATAGGAAGGACAAAAAAGTTGGATAGTGGATTTGGCAGTACCTAGAGGTAGCAGAATACAAGAGAAAGAAGTAAATACAAAATTCTTCAAACAGAAGTAGAACAATTGTAGTTTTTTTTAAAAAAGGAAATATAGTACCTTTGTATTATTATCATAAATTGTTCCAAAACAACAGGGGCACCATTTCAATACCATCAGCATTGACAAAATCATTATTGGTAAATTGAAAAGGCAGCTCTACTTTGAACAATTTATATCATACAACATCACCTTTAACATCATCAAACAACAACTGCCTATTCCAGATCTTTGAGAAGGAATTGATAGGGGGATAAAAATGCCAGACCCAATCTAAACCACTGGCTGACTGTACAACCAACCATAATAATAAAAGCATCTGTACTAACATTGATATTTTAATGAAGTAATGAAAAATGCATTAAATTAAATTCTTCTTAAAGGGCAGTCTCTACATGACAAAATTTCAGGTGAAAATGCATTTGACTGAAAAAATATCTAAACACACACACACACACAGAAAGGAGGACATTATGCACACATCCAAAAATGCAATATCTTTTTTTGTTGAAAAATTATGAAACTGCTACTTTCAGTTAATACCAAAAACCTAGCTGCTTTTAAAACTTCCTTTCCAAATGTCTAGTTATCACTTTCCAAATGTCTAGTTATAATGGTTCAATATTTTGGGTTTTGTCACAAAAGATATTTCTATTATTTCAACTTGAATGAAGGTATAAAAAAGGTGAAAATAATGTCTTACACTCTTGGTGACTTAATATCATTTTCTTTGCAGTAATAATGAAGAATGTTGCTGCTGACCTGATCCTGCTAATCTTCTACGCTTAGAAAGAACTGGCAAATTCATGAAACAAGATATATTCAGAATTTGGTTATATTTCCCTCACAATCACAGGATACAAGGTTCTTAAAACTCACCAGTCGTCTGATATGAAACTGTGTAGAAATGTTATCAATTAAAAAAAGCATATCAAATTCAAGTAAGTTCTCATTAAGCTATAGTAGACTAGAACAAATGAGCTAATCAGGAAGTACCTTAATCTCTTCAGCACCTCATCATTCCCATTTCAAGAGCTCAGACAAGCAACTAATCTGCTGGAAAGACTGGAAATGAGCTACTGGTAATAATGTATTAATACAACATAGTCCACAGTTTAAAAAAGGTCTTACTAGGAGATAAAATGTTTCAAAATCTCTCATTGTTTTTTTTCTGCAATGTGATTCTATCTTTAATAGAAAATAACCGAATCCTAGGAATTAATTATAGATAAATGGATAGAGATAGAGATAGTGATAGAGACAGATTATATAATATTAAAGCAATATGATCTAAATTCATATGTTTATTCCCTCAGTACAGGGAAATTTGGATTTCTTCTTAGTTTTGGGACACAAAATATTTTAAAAGAAAAGTATTTTTCTTTTTTAAGAAAAGCATTCCTGGCTGAACAAGGGCTTACTCACAGTCACTGAGTAACTGGCAATAACATCAGCAAGTATGGCCTATATATAACATTTATACATAGATAGAACAAATAAAAAGTGCATGATAAAATGTATGCAAAACTCAAAAGAAACAGTTTCAGCACAGCAATGGGAAGAGTTATGGACTAAATCTATAAAATTTATACCAAGTTTAACCTAAGGAAAATGGGCACAAAATGTATTACAGATAGTATACAACTCCATCAATCATATCTAAGATAGACAAGTCATAAAGTTATAAATGTTGGAAATGTCATGAAATACAAGGAGTGTTTTACTACATGCAAAGAAAAAACCCAACTATTGGAAAGACATACATAGTATAATGCAGAAAATTAGGAAATTTTTACTAGGTATAATCTCAGGAAAAAATCAACAAGAAACTTCATAATTTGGTAAGATATATGCTTATAGCAGTGAAAATAAATTTTCTTTAATACTGGAAGAAAGACACAATTCTGACAATATCTGTTTGGGACCTTGAATTTAGAAAATATGCACCAATGGCAAAATAGCAGTATATATAAAAAATAGAAGTTTAATTAAATTTAAGCAAGAATTATTCCCATACATACAACTCATCACCACAGCATGGCAAATATAATCATAGTCTATCTCCCAATGATACCCATATGCCTACAAATATTGTAAATTAACAGATGGGTAATAGGTTTTTCTCCCCTTTTACGCAGTTCATTATTTGATATTGTTAAATTTGCTACATACATCTATGTTTTCTTTTCATTAATATAAACTATGTATGTGTATATGTGTGATATTTAGTGATTGTATTAATACCAAAATATTTTTGAATGAAAAAGCCAAACAATTTTAATGCTTCTAATACTGATATTTTAAATTTTAATTAATATTGATAAAACAAGGGTCTTGTTTTATTCTTTTTCTATTTTCAATATTCTAAGTTATCTAAGTAATAGAATGCCAATAATTTTAATGACATTAAATAAACATCACTGCATTGACATATTACAATATATTAATATTTGTAATAACATAATAAAAAGGAAAAAAATGCAACAATGATAGAAGAGAAAATGCCTGAATAAAATAAAGTCCCAATCTATAAAGAATAACAACTTTCAAATATAAAAACTGAACATATTTGAAAAATCTTTTTTTTTAAAGTTTAATTTCACACACACACACACACACACAAAAACCCATAATACAAATAAAACATTTTTTTGTTAAAAAAATAGCATGGTCCCGGGTTACACTTCTTCAAACAGACACAAACTCAATTTCATGCTCGTTTTTGTGTTCTATTCCATATCTTATTACTGTTTTACATTTTCTACATTGTTTTTTCCCTCTTAATTTTCTCAATTTTATTTTGATTATCTCATCTCAATTCAAATCATTATATTTTATACTTTTTTCTGTCCTGTTTCAATTTCATATTATCTTTTCTCATTGAACAAATTTTCTCCTGTAGTTATTAATTGGAGTAGGACACCTTTATATCTTTTAATTTTATCCATTCAACTCTTATTTAAGCTTCAATGTATACCTTAAGGTTATAACATTCAATATAATACATAACTTCCAATCTAATTCTGCTTGGTACATTTTTAAAATACTATATTCTTTAAAAAAAGATTATAAATATATATAATTAAAACACTCATTCCATTCCAATTCAGTTCTATCATTAATATTCATTAAAATATTAACATCTTTAACATTTCTTTTCAATTAAATATCATACTTCCTTGGGAACACTTATAATCTTTCCATAATTAATTTTTCCCCTATTTCTCTTCACTTATATTTTATAAATCATTAAATAATTGAAATGTTCCCATCCTTTCCTAGTTCAATTCTCTCATTCGTTTTATTTCATTTATTTATTAACAAACATTCCACTAGATTACGATAACTATTTTATCCATCATTTTAATCATACATTGTTTCATATTTTCTGAAATTATTTCTATTTCTAATATAACAATACTATCTTATGTGCCTTTGCAGAATCCCTTTTTCAATTAAATTTTCACCCATTATCTCTAAATAGGCCCTGTTTCTCTATATCTTGTTTCTGTCCTTTATAACTTCTTTTCCTTTCCTTCTTCCCTCTCTTCTTCTCCCTCCCCCTTTTACCCCCTTGTCTCTCTACTTCTAATTCTCTCTTCTGTATTCCCCTCTTCTATTGCTTTCTAATATTATACTTATTTTTCAAACTATTCTTTTTTTTGGTTGTTTTTCCAAATCTTAAATTTTTCATTCTCTTTCTGCCCTTTCCTTTTTTCCCCCACATAAAATTACTTGTTCATTAAAGATGGCTTCTTCTTTGTCCCAATCTTCTTGTTCTGCAGGTGTTTCTTGTTGTTTCTCATAGTTCCAATTCTCCATTTCTAAGAGTTGAAATACGAAGCCAAAAGAACCTCTCCCTTCTTGTGCATCTTCTTTGTACTTTTTAAGTTCCATTTTCAGTTCTTCTAAAAGTGGTGCCATTTTAAACACTTTTAAACAACCACTCGATTGATTTTAGTCATTCAAATGCAGTAACCAAAAATCCAGATATCACCAAGTAATCCAAATACTCCCAATCTGTTTCTTCTTGCTTCTTTTTTCCACTTTCTCTTCCTGGGGGTCTACTATTTTGTTACCAAGTTTCAGTTAAAATGTATCTGTTAGAAGTCTTGTTGAGGTTTTACTGTAAATTCCTTTTAATTCCAGGCAGTCTCCTCCCTTTTTTTCCAGATCCTGCCCTTTTATTCTTTTTCTCTCCTTTCCTGCTTTCAAAAGCTTTTAAGTATCCAGAAAACTTTATTATCCCTTTGACATTTTATTTTCAGCTTAAATGCCTATTGATGTCAAAGTGTTTTTTTTTTTCAATTTCTTGCTTAAGTCTCTTAGCTGTCAGTATAGGGAAAGAAAGAGAAGAAAAAAATCCAAATCCTTTCCCTTTTTTCTCTGCTTCACTGCTTCAAAGTTTTCTTTGGGAACAATGTAATTCTTTCTATAGTTTAAATTCCGGGTTACCTTAGTTGTTGCTTTTGCAGTTTAACCCGGTCAACCAAAACTTTCTCTTCTTGTCTTCCTCCTGCACATTCTTTTCCAGTCGAGTTCTTCTTTGAGGTGGCCATTTCTGACTACCACTGCAACCGCCTTCAGGAAAGGGAGTAATAGCCAGCTGAGGAGGAGAGATGTGGCAGTCTTCCCCCTCTTCACCACCTCTATGGGGTGGCTTCACACTGAAACCAGCCGGCTCGGGGTGCTCCAGCGGCGAGCATGGATCAAAACTGCGTACGATCGCAGTTTCGGTCCGTCCGCGAAAAGACTCAAACTGGAAGTCCAACATATTTGTAAAATCTTGAACCTAAAAATAAAGAAAAATTCCAATAAGAGTAGTCAAATATTACTCACATATTGCTAGAGATTCCAATATGTATATCTTCCACAAAAACTAAGATATTTTGCTTTAAGTCAGCATGCGTACCTGTCCTCTACAGAATTTTAAACCAACTAAAGCCATCCAAAATATCTTAAGTAAACCAAAAGGTCCAGTAGCACATTTGAAACAACTACACCAAAAACCCAGGAGTTATCTACAAAATATAGTGTAAAGAAACATACAGCTACTATCTATGCAAGATAGGCAGAAGATTAGCAGAGCCTATCCATGAATACTATCTAGCAGTTAAAAGAGGCAATAAAAATTTCTTAATCTCAAAATACATGGATAGATACAATAATAGTTTCAATTTGGAAACTGAGCATCATAGATCAAACTAAATTAAAAACACAAGAATATTCCTGAAAGTTTGGTGTTTAGACAAATCAGCTATCAACAGACACATAGAGATAAGCCATTTTTAAATGCCATTCAAATTTTAAAAAAAAACTAAGAAGAAAACAAAAAATGTAGAACACATCCTCTGACTCCTACACCAGATAAACAGGGATTAACACCAGACAAACAATTAAGGAACTACTAAGGATAAAACCACACCCCCAAGAATGTATGTATGTATGTATGTATGTATGTATGTATGTATGAATGCAAGTATATATTCAATGTGAATCCTAATCTACTTGAGTCTAACAATCTTTTGTCAAGTTAAGAGGCTTAGTGGAGAGAAGAGGTTTACTGCTGCATTTTGGATTGAAGCCTGACAATAACTGTAGCAGACCACTAGGGTTTGGGCAGGTATTTAAAGATGCTTTGTTGAATTTCTCAATTGTATTTATTTTAATTAATGCTATTTTGCTATGATGAGTAGGGTTTTTTCATCCCCTTTATAATTCAGATTTTTTTTCCATTCAACAGTTCTGCCCTGTACTAAAGACTGGGTTATTTGGAATATAGTTAATTTATTTTACTGCAAATCCTTTTAAATAGGCCACAGTTAGTAAGATAAAGGTGGGTTTGCATCAAGGAAGGCCTCAGGGCAAAGTACTTTTTGCCTGACTAATCTTTCACATCTCTTTGACCTATTGAAATCAAAAGTGGCAAGCACCTTGAAGGATTCCTGGAGGAATGGGCTAGGACTCATTGGCTGGGGGACGATAGATCGGAAAAACCTCTGAAACATTGTGGGAACAGCTACATTCTAACTGGCATGCTGCTGCAATGCTGTATGGTTCTGAACATCAAATGACTGCAGACACAACTCATGGTATTGTGCTGCTTTTATTATTTCATAGAGTTATAAGCTTGGAAGGACTTTGGAGGTCTTCTATTCCATTAGACACTGAATTGCATTTTGGTGGAAAAGACCCAATGCTCAACTATGTCAAAATCATTCTGGATCTTGATCCTATTTTCTAAAGGGTTGCCTATTCCTCCCAGCTCCTTTGTGTCATCTGCAAATTTTGTTTCCTTCTATCCTTTCATCTAAATCATTTATAGAATAGAATAGAATAGAATAGAATAGAATAGAATAGAATTCTTTATTGGCCAAGTGTGATTGGTCACACAAGGAATTTGTCTTGATGCAAATGCTCTGAGTGTACATAGAAGAAAAGATTTATGAAAACTTTGAAGAGTATTGAAATCAAGATAGAACATTGTGGTACCCCACTGCATGTTTCCCTCAACATCGATGTAGCTTCATTGAGGACGACATGTTGAGTGCAGTTGAGGTCAGCTAGTTATGAATCCATTGGGTGGTGATGCTGTCTATTCGACATTTTTCTATTTAACCAAGAAATAGGTTGTGGTATACTTCGTCAAATGCCTTACTAAATTCCTGTAGGCAGATACAGTTTATAATTTTTTCATAAACTGATAGTAACAGAATCTTGGAATCTGTTGAATGCATCCCCTCCCTTTATTTGTATGTGCACTGTAAAGTAGCCTGTCTGATTGGACAAACTATATCTACCATTAACAACTCCCAAAACCAGAAAAAACAAATTACCCATAACAATAAGGAAGCTTCAATCCAAATAGAAATCACTTTGGCGGAAAAACAAATCTGGTCACGTTGCCAACTTCAAAAGCCGATACAAAAATTTATGCCACCAGATAAAAACTGAATGCACCAATTATCACATTAAACAAAAAGAAAACCTTTTATGCACCAATTCCACCCACGCTTTCTACAGTTTTGTAAACAACAAACAAAAAGACTCAAGGTCTATCCCACTCCTGAAAGGACCTATTGGTAAAGACTGCAATGATGATACTATCAAAGCCAACCTCTTTAACACATTCTTTGGCTCAGTATTTGTAAACAGCAATGGATCATGCCCAGTATTTCCTAGTCGAACCACAAACAACTAAAATGATCTAATACATATCAATTTTACAGAAGATAATGTTTAAAAAGCACTATGCAATCTAAAACCATATCTATATATTGGACCGGACGGAATATGTGCCTACTTCTTAAAAAAGCTATCTACTGCCATAGCCAAACCTCTAAGCATAATCTTTGAAAAATCTTTCAGAACCAGCTCCTTGTCAAAACTATGGTCACAAGCCACGGTCATCCCCATCTTCAAAAAGGGAGGCCCCAGCCTAGTTGAAAATTACAGACCAATCTCTTTATGCTGCATCACCTGTAAAGTCATGGAATCAATTATTAACCAATCCATTATCCTCCACTTAGAGACAAACAATCTACTCTCTGATAAACAATTTGGTTTCAGAAAAAAACTATCTTGCAATCTGCAATTCTTACACTGCAAAAACATATGGTTTACACAACTCGATCAGGGCAAAGCAATAGACATAATCTACATATTCTGTAAAGCCTTTGATTCAGTGGTACACGACAAACTACTCCTAAAACTAAAATCTTACGGTATCTCTGGACACCTGCATAACTGGATAGAAGCATTCCTGTCAAACAGACAACAAATGGTCAAAATTGGGAGCGTCCTATCAAATTCTGTACCTGCCAACAGTGGTGTCCCCCAAGGCAGTGTTCTGGGACCAACTCTTTTCATACTGTACATAAATGACCTCTGTGATCATATCAAGAGCAACTGCGTTCTCTTCGCTGATGATGTAAAGCTATTCAACACCACAGACAATAGTGCTACCCTTCAAAAAGACCTTGACTATGTATCAGAATGGTCAAGCAAATGGCAACTTCAAATCTCAACAAATAAATGCTCTGTGCTACATATTGGCAAAAAAAATCAGAAAATAAAATACAGGCTGAATAGCAAGACCTTGTTGATGATCCAAACTCTGTCAAGGATCTTGGAGTACTCATCTCAAATGACCTAAGTGCTAGAGCCCACTGTAACTACATAGCCAAAAAGGTGTTAAGAGTTGTTAACCTAATCTTATATAGCTTTTTCTCTGGTAATATTACACTAATAACTGGAGCATACAAAACATTTGCTAAACCAATACTCAAATGCAGCTCATCAGTCTGGAACCCACATTGTATATCTGATATTAACACAGTTGAGAAAGTCCAGAAATATTTCACAAGAAGAGTTCTCCACTCCTCCTGTACTCATTGCAGAATACCTTATGCCACCAGACTCGAAATTCTAGACCTAGAAAACCTACAACTACACCACCTTCGGTCCGATCTAAGTATAGTATATAAAATCATACATTGCAATGTCCTACCTTTCAATGAATACTTCAGCTTCAACCATAACAACACAAGAGCAAACAATAGCTACAAACTCAAAGTTAATCATACCAAACTTGATTGCAGAAATACGACTTCAGCAACAGAGTGGTCAATGTCTGGAGTACTCCACCTGACTCTGTGGTTTCTTCCCCAAACCCCCAAAACTTTAACCTTAGACTGTCTACTATTGACCTCACCCCTTTCCTAAGAGGTCTGTAGGGGGTGTGCATAAGCCCACCAACGTGCCTACCGTCCCTGTCCTATTGTTTCTTTTCTTTTTTTTATTTTTCTTATATGTATCCATGTATTTATAACTATGTTTTTACTTATAACTATTATCTTGTAAGCAATTGACAAAAATAAATAATTAAATAAAAATAAATAACTTGGCAGCAATTCTTCCCCCTGTCCTTTAAGACCATTCCCTCTGCTTTCTAAACAAACAGAGGCAACCTCAGAACATCTGGAACAGTCAAATGACAAAATGTTGGACAGAGATATACAGTAGAACAGAACAAAAGAAAAGACTTTAAGCAAGACTATCTTGCCTTGACTGAAAAACTGCTGACTGTAGCTTTATTTAACAGGCAATGCTGAACCACATTTCCTTGTTGGAAACAACCATTTGACCTCCTGTTTATTGCTGCTTCCCATTTGGGTAAAAAATTTGAACTCTGACCTTGGATTGGTTAATGAATCTTGACACACTCCAGATTGAACTTTGATTATTCTTCAGTCTGTTTTTGAGGAAAGTGAAATCTATTCAGGCAAGCCTTATCTTCAGAGTCTCTGATTTATGCTTCATTACTTGTTGGCCATTTGTCTACTTAGCTTTGAGTAAATTGCTTGCTGTCTGCTAACAATTCTGTAAATGTTTGAAACCAGAAATGGGACAGCAGAGGTGCCTGAAGGGTACCTATTTTAAAATAGTGGAGATGGTAGCCACAAGCATAATTTTGCTTGCATCATCACAGACACCATCTTGACTTTACTGCCAATACCCTGCAGATAGATCTGAGTGATAATGGCAGAAGAAACAGTTCAGCTGATGTGCTGAGAAAAGAAGAAAAAGAGAATGTATAGAGTTGCCAGTCATATAAATGGGCACTGAGCTTGTTTGGAGGTTGTAGTAGGAGAGACATTTAGCACAGAGCATTGACTGAGGAGTGATATACTCCTTTCTGATGTGATTGTCTTATTCCTCTAAGCAAACAGTTGAAGAATGGATGCAATGGATGCATTTAGCAGTGAGAAAGAGGGAGGACACCCATCTAGCCAGCTAGATTAGCCAAATTAAATCTGCTAGTCAATAGGACATCTGTCACAGTCGCACTAGTCAGCACTACCTGAAGGTCTGAGGGGAAAGAATTGCATTTATGCACATGGGGGATGATTTTCTGTCCATTCAGAAGCTAATTTTCCAAATGACATAACAAAAAGTGGGGGGAGGAAGGAAGGAAGTGAACAGTTCACAAATATTTGTTTCTTACAAAGTATTTTAATGGGTGGCAGGAAGTGGGGGGAGTAGAAGCCTAAGCATGTAGCATATTTTCTGTTCTCTTTTTCTTTCTATTGGCAAGGGAAAGGAGTTATATTACAATCCCTCATCTGTGGTAATGTGATTGTTACTAAAGCTAAGGCAGTTAGGCCATCACAGTTTTATAATTCATTGAAGATAGTGCAGGTAATTACAACTGGTACATCCATAAGCCACCATTTGTCACTCGATTGGAAGAAGGCAGCGCCAACGGTGACATAAACAAAACAGATAGCATGGGGCCAGTGAATTAGAAATAATACAAAATTAATATTTCTGGAAGTGATGCATTTTGACCAGCAAATATGCTAGAAAAGTTATAAAATACAACAATATCCCACAAGCACAATGGATATTACACAGAATGTCTAGACAGTATATAAAATCCTTTTGCAATGTGCACTTTCTTCAAGGTCTATTGGCATGAACACAGAGTGGAACAATGGCACAAATAAATGTAGAAAACATTCAGCATGAAATCTAAAGCCTGCTCATTAAATATGTGAATCCTTCCACTCATATTGCCATTAATGCATTTGCAGCAATACCACCCCACCCACCCACCCCGCATTCTCTATACAGAAATCCTTAATTCCTTATAGAACTGTGAGTACCATTGGGAACCCTAGATTTACTGGATGGTGCAATATGTATTTATACTTGTAGCATTTGAGTATTAATTCTCTGCTGCAATGTTAGGTTAATTTTTCAGTTGAGTTTATTTTCTGATTACATTTATATGATGTATCTATTTTTTTTAAAAAAATCTTAAAATAATAGCACCTTAAGTATTTTTCTTTCATATGGGAAAATTTATGTAGCCAAATAAAATATAGATGTAGAAAAATTAACAAATCAAATATAATGTCTCCATAATGTATTCTGGCAATGCATGCAACATGCTCATATTTTAAACCTGATGTTTATGACTCATAAAGTGTAACAATGGTCCACTGAGCTCACATATACAGGAAATGGATATAATCAGCTAGCAAATAACAAATCAACTATACAAACCACATAAGAACAGTCTGTAGGTATAGTTCTGGGCAACTGGAACATAGCTACGAATTCCCTATGTACATTTTTGATAAATGATTTTCATTATGGTATCTTTTTGTTAATACTTGTTTTCCCAACAGGAAAAATATAAAATCTTGAAAGATTGTGTCAATATTGTTTTTCCTTGTAATACACATTTCTGAATTGTGCCTGTGTGCAAACAGACTTGAAGACATGAATAATTCTTCATAGTATTTAGATCTTTTTCCTATAGATTTGGATCCATTTACGATGTATCCAGTTTAAGGTAATTTAAATTAGAAACTAACGAGTTAATGACAGGCTACTGGGTTTCTTCAGTTTTACAGATTATCCCTCTGCCTTAACATACACGCAAAGACTAATGACATTGGAAGAAGAGACCTTGAAGCAATCTGCAAGACTATGAATACCTGGGCAAGAAGGTAAAGAATCGGGAAGTATAGGTTGTTCCAATGAAAGGACGTGGCTCAAGAAGATAAAGCAATATTCTGGAGAAGAACAAATGGCTATTTAGATGGTATCATTGAGAAGGATTTGACTTTCCCAACCATGGATTGATTTACCTACAAGAAAACTACTAACAAGAAATAGGTTGCATCTTACAAGGACATGGAAAAACAGGTTTAGCAAGTGCCTTGCCATGCTCATCAAAAGAGCTTAAAAATAGTTCTAAAGGTGGGAAAAGTACTAAAACTGTGATGGCTTCCTAAGATACTTCTCTGGGTGCCAGTTTGGATGAAGAACAGCGGGTTCCAGGGATGTTGGGGGGAGATGGAGGAACATCTGGAGGTTGCTGGAGGCTCTGAGATAGGAGCTCCAAAGCTGTCCACAACAGAGTGGCCACAGAAGTAGTGATTGGATGACTGACCAGCTGAGCTAGAGAATAGGAGGGGTACAACTACAGCTGGGAAACCCAGAGGCTTCAAGCTGAAAGGGAGGCAGCTGCTGGTAGAAATTAGGAAGAACTGCCTCCTCCTCCCAATCTGAAAGCAAGTAGGTCTGAGAGGAGGCAGAACCAATGAAGGTCAGCTAGGCTACTTGTGAGATGGCATTCTCGCCCCTCTTGATGTGCTGCACCAGGAAATAGATATTTAGCTCAGTTCATGGAGGGAAAGGGCATTGGGAGAAACTTGCTTATTTCCAGTAAAGGAGAATATTTGTAACTCAGGGTTTCAATAAGGGATCCTTGGTGCTCTCTCAGCTTGCTTCTTTTCTTGCAGATGTTTCATTACCCTAACTAGGTAACATCCTCAGTGCTAGTAGGGAGTGTTATTTGCTGCCAGCTTATATTCTAGTGGCATGCCTGTCTCTGTGGTGAGGGCAGTCTTAGAGATTCTTAGAAATTCCATGGCATGTTTGGACGGCCTAGTTTAGGATTGTCACATTTTCCCAGTTGAAACTATGGTTAAATTTGTCTATGTGTTGTAAAATTAAACAATTTTCATCATGTTTTCTGACTAGCAATTGGTGTTCATGGACGCATTCTGCCAATCTTCTGCCTGTTTGTCCTACATAGTGGTTGCTGCATTTCTTACATTGCATTTTGTAGATGACTCCTGTTTTTTTCTTCTGAGGTTGCTGAGTCTTTTGGTTTGCTTAAGGTGTTTTGAAGGCCTTTAGTTGGCTTATGTCCTACACTGATTCCTACAATACTATATTGTTGTATCAGTGTAGTAGTCTATTTCCCTGCTGTTCATTTTTCACCCTCTGTGATTTTTGACTTTCTACTGGACCTGGATTCTGTACCTCGGACTTTGAATCATACCTCTTGAACTCTGGATACCTCTTGAACTCTCTGTCAGCATTCCAAGTAAACCCTGTCAGGTCCAAATGAGTTTCGACAGCCATGGAGGTCCCCCCTTGCAATCTAATGAAGGGGGAACTCTGACTCCAGAGTGCCTTGTGAATTTGCCTTTGCCTTGTGGACTTACCTTTGCCTTTTGGATTTTCACTGGATATTTCCTGGACTAGACTATTGAATTCCTATGGGGTTGCACTGGTGTTAGTGTGGGGAATTTCTGGGGAAAACCATTCAGGGCTTGTGAAGCCTCAATAAAGATTTCTAACACCTGTGGTATGTGCGTATGTGAGTGGCACAGGACAGAAACACTGGAATGTATGGAACTTGGGAGGTGTTTTTTTCTGTAGTTATCAATCTTCCCACCATACCCATATACCATACAGTTAGAGCCACCCCACTGACCCTTTAAAAAGGTAGTGAAAAATCTGACTCATTCCTCAACTGTTTGGGGCAGAGTGAATAGAACTCCAGTCTGGAAGTGTGCAATACATCTCTCTATCCAATGGCTGAACTTCTATAGTTGATAGTGTTTATATTGGTTTTGACATCTTTGTTCACTGGATTATTGTATACTACCCAGAGTTACAAATTAGGCAGTCATAGAAATGCTATCTTTCAGTCTATCTGATGTTCCTCCCCTTCAAAAGATGACTATTCTGAGGGCTTCATGTATTTTTATTATATACATATGTCAGCCTCTAAACATGGAAAAGTGAAGCTGGAAGTACAGCTAGCAATAGCTTCATTACATAAGGTTTGACCAATTATTACAGGATTGTTAGGTATACCATTGAAAAGAGAGCACTAAGACTTGCATTACAAGTAGTGTCCTGTGATTTTTTTTGCAATTGAGGAAAGGTTACAGTAAAATTGGTGATTTAGGACTTAAAAATATTGAAAGCACATATTTCATACCTTGTGGCTCTCCCAAACCTCCAAAGGTCGGCACAGTTTCCCTTCTCTTTGGTGATAGCACTCTTAGCATAAAATCTCATGTGACCTTCAAGCTGAAGAAAATGTACATTCCTGAATTAAGGCATATTATCATATTTGTTTTTCATTCAATGCCTATTAGGGCATGTTTTAAGTTTAAGAACTGAAGAATTGTTTGTTTTTAAGATCAAATGAAAATAAAGCTCAACACAGTGAAATAAATCAACTACACATTGACATCTTAGTCATTAATAAATAAAATGGACTGGAATTGGAAAGGCAGAAGATCATATTGTTTCCTAAACTGGATTTTTTTTAAAAAAAAGAAGGAATAGTGTTGCTTTCAAAGTCAAAGATAATATAACAAGAAGAGATATAGCAATGTAGTCAATAACCAAATAAGATCAATTAGACGTTGCAAATAGTTATGCTTCAGTTCATCCCCTGATATAGAAGAAGGGAGGTTAATAAGTAAGCTAATCTGAAATCAACAGAACATGCAAGCAAGAGATTGGAATTCAAAAATTGGAAATACTAAAGAGGAAAATGGACTTGGCTTTTATGAACTAGGAATTGGAAATGAAGCAAGAGAATAAGTTAGCAATTTCTGCCACTCAGATGATTTATTCATTGCTAGTACAATCTTCCAATTACCAAAATGACAGCTGTATACATGAATCTCACAGGATGAAACACACAGAAATCAGTTTAACTACCTTATTGATGCAAAGAGGTGGAAGAACTCAGTTATAACAGCAAAAACATGGTCTGTACCTGTTTGTGAATCGGATCAAAAACTGTCTGTATGCAAGTTCCAAATCAAACTAAAGTACAAGAACAAAGCCAGCCAGTTTCCACCATATGTTCTTGAACATCTAACCACCATTTCCCAGGGGAGTATTAGGAATCACTTTGAAGTTCTGAATCTGATTGATAAGAAGTCAGAAGAACTGTAGAGTGAAATAAATGGGCTGCTAAAGATGAATGTGAAAAGAGACTGTCAAAGATCAAGAAACAGAAGAAAGTAAGCCGGATGCCAGAAAAAATGTAGAATTGCCAAGAAAAGAAAAGAAGTTAAAACTAAGGAAAGCAAAAATTTCAGGAAAGAACATAATTAATTGCTGTGGATATTATCCTAATCCTAGAATTAGCATTTAGTGAACCTGCATTTAGTGAACAGTGATTAATTCAGATTCTTAAATTTTATTTTATTTTTATGTTTGAACAGATAATTTGATTTTGATATTTTTAAAGGCAGCATACATGAAACATGTTATTTTTTACATTAAACTACAACAAGTACATCAAAAAATACTACAATGCAAAATTAATAACAAAATTATTGTTTAACTGTCCTGATTGAGTTGAGGGAATCAAAGCAAATTAAAAATCTGGATTCATCAGAAGAATAACATTCTTGCTCAACATTTTTATAAAATAGAATAGAATAGAATAGAATTCTTTATTAGCCATGTGTGGTTGGACACACAAGGAATTTGTAAATACTCTCAGTATACATAAAAGAAAAGATACATTTGTCAAGAGTCAAGAATCAGAAGGTACAACACTTAATGATAGTCATAGGGTACAGTAAGCAATCAAATCATACTAGTAAACAGTCAATATAAATCGTAAGGATTGTTTTGCTTTATGGATAGCAACAAAACTTATTTTTTCAGACTACTGAAATTATATCTCAATATTACAATATTTAAACGTTAATCTGTGAGTGCTCTTGAATGACCTGTTGTGGCACAAGTAAAATTATATACATTTATATACTTATGCAAATGTAATAGATTTCCCAAGTATCTAAAATCTTTAGCTCTTGGTTCTTTAACTCATTGTACTTTAATTGATAATATTTGTGATAAAATCCCTCCCAGTTGTCTAGTTTGATTTTAATCACTCTTCAGATGAACACTAACTTTTAAACTTGTCACCAACAATATTTTATATTATCCCTTACTGCATTTAGATTTAGAATATGTGTCTAAGAAACATTATCAACAATCCAGTCAGTATAATATGCCCAGGGGTGGGATTCAAACAACCAGTTCTGTGGGCATGGCCTAATTTGTGGGTGTGGCTTGGTGGTCATATGACTAGGGTGGGTGTGGCCATGTAGTCATGTGACTGGCAAACTGAATGTAAGTAGTCCTTGCTTAATCATCAGGTCCTCACTTAATGGCCAGTTACTTAGCAAGTGTTCTAATTTATGACTGACCTCCACAGAGCTACTTGGCCTGTTTTTGGTGTTTTGACAGCCATACACACACACACACACACACACACACACACACACACTTGTGACTAGTTATAATATCCCACACAGTCTTGTGACTGAGGTTTTCTGTTTTTTGCCAGTTTCCAACAATTCCTTCTGGTTTCTGGTTAAAAATGCCCATTTGGGGAAATAGCCTTTTTAACAACCAGTGCTTGCTTAATGACCACAAGGTTCACTTAACGACCATGGTGTTTGCCTAACCCAGGGGTCTGCAACCTTAAACACCATTTTTCTATTTTCTTTTAAACAGGTATCTCTGTCTCAGTCTCTGTCTTTCTTTCTCCCTTTCTCATCTCTCTCTGTCATATCTTTCTCTTTCTCACTCTCTGTTTCTCATTTCTCTTTCTTTCATCTACAACTGCTAAGATTGAAAGCTGTTTTTTTTATAATCCTATGTCTTTGCAGTTTTTTTCATACACATTTGTGTATATGTATCCAATATTCTTTCTTCCTTTCCACTATGTATTCAAAATGGTCAATGATTTTGTGTGTGTGTGTGTAGCATTTGTATATGTCAAGGGGTACTTCATCTGACCCCTCCCCTCCCAGCCATTTCTTGTCACACCCAGCCTCAACTTATCTATAGTTCTATAAAAATGTTGTTCACCTTTTTTTGACTTTATTATCTACGTACTATAGATGTACTTTCATGGACCACTAAAAGCAGGAAATGGCTCACATGCTTTGTCCAAGAGGGTGATAGGCAACAGGCTTTCAAGGGACTGCCAGAAAGAAGGGGGGGGGGGGGCGAGGGGGGCAATGTATTTTCCAAAGCACCAGAAGACAAACAAGAAGCAATGACTAAGACTAAGGAGAAACTTCCTGACAGTGAGAACGATTAACCAGCTTGCCACCAGAAGTTCTGGGTGCTCAAACACTGGAGAATTTTAACAAGAGACTGGACAGCCATTTCTCTGAAATGGTATAGGGTTACCCCCAAGGTCCCTTCTAAGTTATTCTGTTATTCTGACACTTTTCCCAGAACCTCTACTCAGAGTTTGGCATCCTCAGTTTACCTGCCTGAGCAGGGGGCTAGAAGATCTCCCTTCAGCTCTGTTAAATACACCTGTATTTATGCTCTGGCCTATAGACCTGTAAACCTTGAAAAGTACCTGGGCAAAAGAAAGGCAGTAGAATCACTCTAGGTGCAGGGACAGTGTAAAATATTAATATATGATAAATAATGGAACAGTTAAAAATAATAGCACAAAGTTTTCTCTCCCCCCTTTCCTTCCTATTTCTTTTCTTTTCTTTCTTTCTTTCTTTCTTTCTTTCTTTCTTTCTTTCTTTCTTTCTTTCTTTCTTTCTTTCTCTCCCATCCTTTTTCTTTCTTGCTTTCTTTCTTTCTTCTCTCTCTTTCCCTGTCTCTATATCTCTCTGTGCCTCTCTTTGTCTCTCTCTTTCCCCTCTGTATCTTTCTCTGTGTGTATCTCTCACTCTGCCCCTCTCCCTATCTTCCCTCTCCCCACCCCCCACCCACCTCTCTCTCTCTCTGCCGACTAGACCAAGCCAGCAAGTTCAGACTGGCTGAAAACGATTGTGAAAGCATCCCTTCAAGCAACCCTCCTCCCCCTCCTCTCGCAACCGGCGGCTATGGTGGAGCCGTGTGTGTGTTTGTGTGCACACGCACGGGAAGATGCTCAAGTGAGTGCCAAAACACAGCAAAACCAGGCGCGGGGCGGGTTGCTGTGGCTGGCGATCGTTGTTCAGCCAGTCTGGATTCCAAAACAAAGAAATGAAAGAAGTAGCGAAGAGCACCAAGGAAGGAGAGCTTGCTGACTTGGCCCAGCCGCGGATTTGAGGGAGGGACGGAGGGAGGGAGAGAGAGAGAAAGAGAGAGAGAAAAACACACACACACACACACAGAGTTTACCTTTTAAAATTCTTGATTTTATCTTTTAAAAATCCTGGTAATCTCCTTCATTTATTCCCTCTTTAACAGATTCATAACATGTTTTGAAGGTGAGGCATGTGATGAATAACATAATTATCGGGGGCATTGGTTTGTTGAGGCTCAACAGGAACTTGAAAACTAAATTTCCTGTTCCTGTCATGCAGCTTTTGCATGGATGAAATTTCTCCTCCTGTTTCGAGGGAGATTGGTTGGGGCTGTGGAAACTGGAATGGAGATGTTGCTTCTGGGATACTTACAATAGTATAGTTTTCTTTGTCATTCTTCCTCCCTCTCTGTCATCTCTCTCCTCCATGGCAAGAGCAGCAGCGTCAGTCAGTGTCTCGGGAGAAAAGTCGCTCCGCCATATTCCTCTCATCTTGCCTTGAGTAGCCTCATGCAGCACCAAACTTAGCACCAAATTTAGCATGCTTCACAAATGAGGAGGCCCCATTTGTGAAGTGCGCTAAGTTTAAAGGTGATGCACAGCACATCCCGCCCATATTTCCCTTGCCATGAGCAGGCTCGCGCTGTGCAGCACCTTTAAACTTCGCGCATTTTACAAATGAGCAGAAGGGGACTCCAGCGCCATTGTTACCACATCTGTGAAGCATGCTTCCCCCCTCCATATTTCCCTTGCTGCAAGCAGCCTTCCCAGCCTCACTTCCCCAAGGGGGAAGCATAGCAGGAGGAGGAAAGGCAAGCTGTTGAGCCCCGGCCCAGGGCTTGCCATACCTGTGGTGGAGGGATGAAGCCACAGCAAGACGGGAATGGCAATAAGGGTGCTCAAGGAACGCAATGGCAGCGATTCTGGTAGCATTGGGGCTTCCAGGATCAGCTCCTCACCCCGCTGTTCGTCAGCTGTTTATGTGGGCAAGAAGGGGCGCGGCTGACAGGGAGGGGTGGGGCCAGCCAGGGGCATGATTTGTCGCTTCTCCAAACTGCGCAGAATCATAACATCTGGATCTATAGAACCGAACAGAACCGGTAGAAACCCACCCCTGAATATACCAATCACCTGACATTTTTGCATGCCATCCAATTACACCATGAATACACTAGCACTATAAATAATCTTTTTCTAGCGCTCTGTTAATCTTCCAAGTATCAGTGCTTAAGCTCCACATAACAGATTTAACAGATAATCAGAGTTGGAAGGGACTTTGTAGGTCATCTAGTCCAACCCCCACGCCCAAGCGGGAGATCTTACACCATTTCTTGCAAATGGTAGTCCAATCTCTTCTTCAAAGTCTCAAGTGATGGCACTCCCACAACTTCCGAGGGCAAGCTGTTCCATTGGTTGATTGTTCTCACAGTCAGAAAGTTTCTCCATATTTCCATGTTAAATCTCTCCTTGTTCAGTTTCCATCCATTATTCCTTGTCTGGCCTACAGGCGCTTTAGAAAATAGCTTTACCCCTGCCTCCCTGTGGCAGCCCCTCAAATATTAGAAGACCGCTATCATGTCTCCTCTGGTCCTTCTCTTTACTAGACTAGTCAAGCCCAGTTCCTGCAACCGTTCATTGTATGTTTTAGTCTCCAGTCCCCTAATCATCCTGGTTGCTCTTCTCTGTACTTTTTCTAGAGTCTCAACATCTTTTTTGTAATGTGGTGACCAAAACTGAATGCAGTACTCTAGGTGTGGTCTTACTAAGGATTTATAGAGTAGTATTAGTACCTCCCTTGATCTTGATTGTACCCCTCTGTTAATACAACTTAGGATTGCATTAGCTTTTTTGGCTGCTGCTGCACACTGCTGGCTCATATTTAGCTGGTTGTCCACTAAGACTCCAAGATCCCTCTCACAGCTACTGCTATTGAGCCTGGTTTCACCCAGTCTATATGTGTACTTTAGGTTTTTCTTGCCTAAGTGTAGGACTTTATTTTCTCTACATTGAATTTCATTTTGTTAGATATGGCCCAGTGTTCTAGTCTGTCAAGATCCATCTGGATGTTCTTGGGTGTTAGCTATTCCTGCCAGCTTAGTATCATCTGCAAATTTGGTAAGTTCCCCTTCTATTCCCTCATCTAAGTTGTTAATGAAGATATTGAAGAGTATTGGGACTAAGACAGAACCTTGTGACACCCCACTGCTTACTTCCCTCCATGTAGACTTAGACCCATGTAGACTTAAGGACTACTCGTTGAGTATGGTTTGCCAGCCAGTTGTGAATCCATCTAGTGGTGGTGCTGTCTATTCCACTTTTTTCTAGTTTACTAAGAAGTAGGTTGTGGTCTACTTTGTCGAATGCCTTGCTGAAATCTAAATATATTATGTCCACAGTATTTTGCTGGTCTACTAATTTAGTCACTGTGTTGAAGAATGAAATAAGATTGGTTTGGGATGATCTGTTTTTAACAAACCCATGCTGACTGCTAGTTATTACTTTACATGTTTCTAGATGTTGGCAGATCTGTTTTTTAATTATCTTTTCCAGTATCTTCCTGGGTATTGATGTTAGGCTGATTGGTCTATAGTTTCCTGGGTCTGGTTTTTTTTTTCCTTTTTTAAGATGGGAATCACATCAACTCTTTTCCAGTCCTCTGGTAGTTCCCCGGTGCTCCAGGATTTTTGAAAGATATGGTGCAGTGGTTCTGAGATGACTTCTGCTAGCTCCTTTAAAACTCTGGGATGTAATCCAAAAGGCCCTGGTGATTTGTGTTCATCAAGATCAGACAGGTGTTCTCTTACTTTTTTTTTTTTTGCTTATTTTAACTTTTAGTTCTGGTCTGTATTTTACAGTTATGTTTTTGGTGGATTGAGCTATAGTTCCTTTTTGTGTGAAGATGGATGCAAAGAATGAGTTAAGCAGTTCTGCTTTCTCTCTGTTGCCTGTTACTTCCTTGCCATCTTCTCTCTTTAGTGGACTGACTGTTTCCTTGATTTTTTTCTTGTTACTGTATTTCCCCATGTATAAGCCACCCCTTTTTTCCAAAATTTTCAAGCCCAAAAAGTAGGGGGGTGGCATATACAAAGCAGGTACACTTTTATACGTGAAAAATGCATAAAATAATAAAGTAGGAATAAACTGGTTTTCCAGCAGTATGCTATACTTTTTTGTAAAAATTGTACGTGATGATACGATTACGAGTGCGAGTATGCGATAGAAATGCATACGCTAGGCATACCATGCCCGTTCCTACTCTCGTTCGAGGCGTAGATTGCTAGCGCCGCCCCGCACCGCTTACGGAGTCATGACCGAAGTTGTAGATCTAGACGTCGAATTTTGTTTCTTTGTAAATTTTCTTTCTTCATAACTTGTTTCTCTAATAAAATATTGTTTTCAAAACTTCACAGTCCAAAAATTGGGGGTGGCTTATACAAAGGGGTGCTTATACATGGGGAAATACGGTATTTATATGTTAAGAAACTTTTTTTTATTATCTTTGACTTTTGTTGCAAGTCTTTGTTTGTTCTGAGCCTTTGCTATCCTGACTCCGTCTTTGTAGATTCTGGCTATCTGCTGATATTCTCCCTTAGTTGTATGTCCTTCTTTCCATTTTTTGTACTTGTCCTTTTTTTCTTTCAATTTGCCAGAGAGATCTTTGTGTAGCCATGCTGGTTTCGTCTTGGATTTTTTTGTTTTTCTTTCTCAGTGGTATTGTGCTGCTCTGGGCTTCTATGATCATACTTTTTAGAGTTTCCCAAGATTCTTGACTTGTTTTCCCCTTTAGGATTTTAATCCATGGAATCTTTAAATAATTAATTAAATCATCATTTCACTATCCTTGTTTCTTCTAAAACTCTATTGTTTAAGAAAAGACATGGAAATGTGCCAAGCCAGCACAATAAAAAATGTATGCTGTGATTTATCAATTTCTTAAATATATGTTGCTTTTTTTCTTTTAGATATTAAAACACAGCATAGCTAAAAAAATTAAATTTTAAAATTCTGGGCAATATAATCAACTACTAATATGTTTCCCTCATCACTTTAGATTTCACAATTTATAGAAGAGATTAGATGTAGTTCCTGGTTGAACAGAGGAATGCTTGGTGCTCTGGCAATAGGACTTAGACTTATGTACACTTCACAGTGCTTTACAGCCCTCTCTAAGCAGTTTACAGATTCAGCATATTACCCCTAACAATCTGGGTTCTCATTTTACTAACCCTCAGAAAGATGGAAGACAGCAGATCATATTGTTTACTACACTAGATTTAAAAAAATCAAACTCCTGGTAGTAGGCAGAGTCAGCCTGCAATACTACATTCTAACTACTGTGCCACGATGGCTCCTTCTTAGGACATCTCATTCCATAAATGTGTACAATCCATAAATATAGTTATTAGTAATTGCAATTTAGTTGTCTTTTCTCTACAATAGTATATATCTTTGAACTGTAAGAAATAGACTGTACAATGGACTGGAATGACCTTTTTTCCTACTAATATTTTTGTTTTCTTGCATTGTTCTTGATTTAGATTAATATGCTCAAATAATTTTTGATCCCTTTCTTCTTCGCATCTCACCCAAATGCAGAATTTCATAAGAATACCATTTGAAATGAAAAAGAAGAACAACACATTGATGTTATCAGTAACAGCTGTTCACCATTCATCAGAAGGAGTTTGTGAATTGGAAGCATGTGCAATACAGAGCTAATTAGAAATGTTCATCCTCTGTAAAATTCTGGTAATTAGTGATGTGAGGGTTGCTAATTTAATTGGCAGGACTGAATTCTACAGAGACATTGGACAAATCAGATTTCAGAAGTTTAATTATATGGGAAAAGCTGGTATTTTTATTAACTTAGTTATATTACTTTATGTTTACCTTTGTATCATTTATTGATATTGATACATAGCATTATATATTTACTAAGACTGCATTCTGATTTGATAAAAGAGATTTTCCCTAGATTGGATTGGTTAGCATTAATGTGGGTGAGATGAAAACAATTACATTAATTTCTCTTGCCTCTAATTCAACATTTTCTATAGGGCTCTGCCTCTGATATATACCTTAAGTACTCTAAATTTTTCCTTTCTATCAGGATTAAATTTGGATGACTACATGTCCATATCTGTATAGTTTTCTTGTTAAACATAGAAGTGGATTGCCATTGCTTTTTGGAATTTTCCTGATGGTCAAGCCACAATCCTGGAAGGTTCAAATAAATTCCCACCAGAGTAATAAACAAGCTCAAGTAGGAATGGGTGTTAAATAGAAATGAATTGAATGGCATAATAAGTGACTATTCTAAATGAAATATGTTCAACTGGATTGGATATATAGAAAGAAAGAATGATAATCAAATTGCAGAATAAACACGCTGAAATCTTGATGTAACAGAAAAAAAAGAAGTTTCACTTGTATTTTGAAGAGTGAACGGATATGTATGTACAGGTGAAACTCGAAAAATTAGAATATCGTGCAAAAGTTCATTTATTTCAGTAATGCAACTTAAAAGGTGAAACTAATATATGAGATAGACTCATTACATGCAAAGCATGTAATGCTTTGATCGTTCAATTTGACAAAATTGTGATGATTATGGCTTAAAGCTCATGAAAACCCCAAATCCACAATCTCAGAAAATTAGAATATTACATGCAATCAATAAAACAAGAATTGTACATAGAACAATATCAGACCTCTGAAAAGTATAAGCATGCATATGTACTCAGTACTTGGTTTGGGCCCCTTTTGCAGCAATTACTGCCTCAATGCGGCATGACATGGAAGCTATCAGCCTGTGGCACTGCTGAGGTGTTATGGAAGACCAGGATGCTTCAATAGCGGCTTTCAGCTCTTCTGCATTGTTCGGTCTCATGTCTTCAACTTTCTCTTGGCAATCAGGTCAAGCAAGTTTGCTGGCCAATCAAGCACAGTCATCCCATGGTCATTGAACCAGGTTCTGGTGCTTTTGGCAGTGTGGGCAGGTGCCAAGACCTGCTGGAAAATGAAGTCAGCATCCCCATAAAGCTTGTCTGCGGAAGGAAGCATGAAGTGCTTCAAAACCTCCTGGTAGATGGCTGCATTGACCCCGGACTTAATGAAGCACAGTGGACCAACACCAGCAGATGACATGGCTCCCCAAATCAACACAGACTGGAAACTTCACACTGGACTTCAAGTATCTTGCAGTGTGTGCCTCTCTATTCTTCCTCCAGACTCTGGGTCCTTGGTTTCCAAGTGAGATGCAAAAGTTGCTCTCATCAGAAAAGAGGACTTTGGACCACTGAACAACAGACCAGGTCTGTTTTTCTTTAGCCCAGGTAAGATGTTTCTGACGTTGTTTGTTGTTCAGGAGCAATTTGACAAGAGAACTATGACATTTGAAGCCCATGTCCAGGATCCATCTGTGTATGGCAGCTCTTGATGCAGTGACTCCAGCCTCAGTCCACTCCTTGTGAAGGTCCCCAACACTTTTGAATGGCCTTTTCCTGACAATCCTCTCCAGGCTGCGGTCATCCCTGCTCCTGTGCACCTTTTTCTTCCACACTTTTCCCTTCCACATAACTTTCTACTAATGTGCTTTGATACAGCACTTTGGGAACATCCAACTTCATTTGCAATTACCTTTTGAGGATTTCCCTCCTTATGGAGGGTGTCAATGATGGTTTTCTGCACAACTGTCAGCTGAGCAGTTTTTCCCATGATTGTGATTCCTACTGAATCAGACTGAGAGACCATTTAAAGGCTCAGGAACCCTTTGCAGGTGTTATGGCTCAATTAGCTGATTAGAGTGGGACACTTTGAGCCTAGAATATTGAACCTTTTCACAATATTCTAATTTTCTGAGATTGTGGATTTGGAGTTTTCATGAGCTGTAAGCCATAATCATATCAATTATGCCATATCACGGCTTGAACTATCTTGCTTTGCATGTAATGAGTCTATCTCATATATTAGGTTCACCTTTTAAGTTGCATTACTGAAATAAATGAACTTTTGTACGATATTCTAATTTTTTGAGTTTCACCTGTATGTATGTATGTATGTATGTATGTATGTATGTATGTATGTCTATATCTGTCTGTCTCTCTGTCTGTCTATCTATGTATCTATCTATCTATCTGTCTGTCTTTCTATCTCTGTCTTTCTATATATCTCTATCTATCTATCTATCTATCTATCTATCTATCTATCTATCTATCTATCTACCTGAATATACAGTATATATATATATATACAGTATATGAATATATATATGAGAAAGAGAGATATTTTATATATATATAAAAAATACTTCTGTCCACTTTGGATCCAAAGACTGCACACCTCAAAAATTGTTGTTTTGCCTGTACCTAAGCATCCTGTATCACACAGTAACCTGCTAAGCATAGAAAAATGACAGAAGTTCTGCCAAGGAACCTAACTTCCTTCAAAGGTGCATAAATCCAAAATCATTCATATTACAGGATTCTATCAGTTATTACTAATAGCAGTTATACAGCTGAGCAACTATACATCTGTATCATCTGTACTTATTTTCGACAGAGTTGTAATTAATTAAAAGAGAAGTAGATCTTTACAGTTATTCACCACTGAGCTATTACAAGAACAGGGCTAACTATTAGATGGCAACAAAAATGTTTTAATTTTGTGTTGTTATCTAAGAGTCATCTAGGTTTCTGCAGCCTGAATATGGTAGTCCTATTCTGCATTATAGTACCTGAGATGTAGAGTGATGTGACAAACAGATACAATATTAGCATCTCAAATGTTTTGATATACAATAGGCAACAGATCACCGCTGGATATTTCAGAACGACAGTTTCTTCTCAGCTGAATCAACACCTCCATCCTCACAAATGTTTGCCTAATTCATTGTCACAGAGCTCTAAGACATCCTCTGATAACCACAGTGGTTATTATTTTTAATGACAAATAGCTATCTTAGGTCTTCTCAGTATCAGAGATGGGATACAAATCCACCAGGCTTTTATTGGGAAGAAGAAGAGTATTACTGAGTGAGCTCAAAAAGCACTTCTAAATAAAACGAACAGTTGAGTTACCTATTTATTTATTCTCTGTTGGCAAAAACCCAGCTCACCTAAAACAAATCTCTTTGAAAATACAACATAATTTCATTTGCTTGCATGCAAACAGTAATACAGTATCTACTGGACTCCCAGCAAACCTGTGATACTTTGCTTAGGAACCAATAGCAAAAGCAGAACAAGAACTTATATACCTTTGCCCTACTACATGGCAAGGCACAGAAGAGCAAAGGTGAAAAATGAAGGACAGACATTATAGAAACTACAGTATGATGTCAGAATATTTTACACAAACCTGCCCTTGCAAACTTATTGTTATTTATCACTTCTCACTAGGATAGCAGATTAGCTGCTCTATCTCAGCTATATTGTCAGTGATTAACAGGGCCACACATTTCTGATTGAGTCTTTGGCTCCCTGTTGTCATTCAGGGTCAATTCAACATGTGAATGTTTTCTTACAAGAGCATTTTAAGCATTTCATATATAGTGGGAGTGGAAGAATCCCATAAGTTTGGAAGTGAATGCACTTTAAATGTGTATGGAAGGTACCTGTACCACTACATTTGAAATGTTCTCTACTGTATATTTATTTATGTGTCTCTGCACTTTATCCTCTAATGGAAAATAACTAGATTTCTCACAGCACTTAGAACATAAAAACTGCAGCAAAAATTCAGAGTAATAATTAATTAAAAATTTATCCAGATTAATTCTCATTTAAAATTAATAGAAAAAGGAAAAATCTAAAATTATAGAAGAATGCTTGGATACATTAAAATTTATCTAACCTATGTCTATTTTTAACCATTTTATTCCAACTTTCAACAGGACATTCAGGAATGAGCATTATTTTTCTTTACAATCAACTGAATTTTCTTTCAGTTTTAGACAGTATTTGTCAGATATTGGTGACAAGAATAGCAGATTGAACCTGAATATAGGTCACTGAACAGGAGGATACAAAATGAGTAATATGTGGTTCAGTAGATCAATTAGGCTGTAAAGAATTTATGGAAAAAAACCTGACAGCTACAAATTGTTCTTAAAAAGAGTTTCAGAGAACAAACAATGAGCCGGTTCCTACTGCATGTGGTGCTTTGTCTTCTCATTGAAAATGTAATTGAAGATTCAGTATCAATTTTGTTGAGTTATTTTTAATAGGGCTAATTTACTGGAGGAAATTAGGTGTAGCATTGTTCTCAGCAGGAGATATACATATGTCAGTGTGAATAAATATGAAAATATACATTCTTTAAAAAGAAAACAACCCCTAATGAAAAATGTCAGAGGCATTCAGTATACTGTAAATTAATTAGTGATAGCAGCCTTTTAAAATTCGATGTGAATTTAAAACCAGGAGGTATCAAAATTTTAAAAAAACAAAAAAAACCCACCAAAATACCCCTACCTGCACCAATCCAGCCTTTATACTGATGAACAGAATGGAATGGAATAGAATATTCTTTATTGGCCAAGTTTGATTGGACATACAAGGAATTTGTGTCTGGTACATAAACTCTCAATGTACATACAAACATCAAAAAAAATTTCCCCCTTCTATAATCACATTAAATTCTGCCTGCCCCTTTTGAAGTTCAGTAGGTTTCTGTTCCTCAGCAATTTATCTCTCAGTTCTTTTCAGTTTCCCATAACTTTGGACACTTCTAACTTTGAACAAGAACCATTTCATATACTTAAAACTTTTTTGACATGGCAAGAATAAGAGGGGACCAGTCCCTTTATATAACCAGCTTCATATTCTTTTCCATAATGTCTTTGTTTCCAAATTCTTGTTAGCTTCATGTCAAAAGTGAGAAATGAGCTAAAGTACTCCAGTATACAATAACTTGTTAAGTTAAATTTTGCCCAGTAGTGGTTATATTGTTCTAAGCACGCTCAGACATGCGCACAAATATTTTGTAAAACATCCAGATATATAACAGGGCAAGAGTGAGGAGAGATTTCTGAATCAAGGTGGTTTATTTAAGTGTACTGCAGCTCTATTGATTTTTAACAACTTTGCACATGTCAAGATTTGTTCTTCACATGTTCTTATAATCCTTCATACTTCAAGAAAAATAATTGCCTTTGAGTTGGTTATATGGATTTTTCACAGAAATGAAAGATGCAGCTTAGGCCTCAAGACAGAATTTCAGTACTAATTATTTTTTAGTTGTCTAATGCAGAAGGAAAATATTTCCTGAATATCACGCTTTTAATAATTCTGTTCATTATTCAGCTGAATTTACTAGCACAAACTCTGAATTATACTGCATCCAGGATAATAAAATCATGAAGCTATGGAAAATTTTATGTACATTATATATAGGCAATACCTTGAATTAAAAAAAAAATATTATGTAACTGTGCCACATTCTCAGCACGAACAAAACTTATTCATAACAGTGGAACTAAGAACACATTTTAACAGGGCTGTTAACACTTAAAAAAGGTTCAGAACTCAGAATATTGAGTCATGTTTCATCTCCTTTTGCTTTATATTTTTGACAATGTAGATTAGATTTTACATGCCAATCTCTTTCTTGATTAAGACATTTATGCTGCTCTGCTTGTAAAATGATGACATTTGGTAAAAGGCCACAATTTTGGCTGTTATAACTCGCATTATTCGTAAAATCACATTTAGATAAAGTACAAGTGTATGCAATGGGGTTTTGGTTGTATTCACCCAGAAGGAAACTTGGAAACTAGGATAAATTACTGTAATATTGGCATATTTTCAACTAAAATAAAAAGAAATGTTTATATATCTCTGATCACTATTGTTGTAGAGCGATGGTAAGGACGAGGCATGAGACCAGAGCGTACAAGTAACTGGCTTTATTGCAATGAATAAAGGGTTGTCGCGTCTGCTAGCTAACTCGCAGACCAGCGGGCGACAACGGGCTGGCTCTGCTCGACAGCCGGCTTATATAGCCGGCTGTCAAATGGAGCCAACCAATGGGAGCTGCTGGTGCTCTCGCTCAAACAGCGGACCTGGTTGGGAACTCCAACCAGTTCCACAGACATAACACCCCTTCCCCCCAGCTGCGAACATGCATAGTCTTGTAGGTACGTGGGCTGTCTTCGCTGGCGCCCAGAGCGTCGCAGTTCGGGTGAATTGCCAGTCTGTGTCAAGTCCTGGCTCTCGGAGCGCGCCTCAGCGGTTGTTGGTACTGGGGCTTGCCCCGGTGTGGTGCCTGACGGTGCTGGTGAAAGCCCCTGCTCAGGTTGGCCCGATTGAGTCTCGAGGTCCGGCTGGTCGGTTGGGTCGCTCGGCGGCTGGATCGGTGACTCTGGTTGGAGACTCGGGTTCTCCATCCAGCCCTCTCGCTCATCTGGGAAAACCTGGTTCCGCAGGGGATCTCCATCAGGCGCGGGTGAGGCGTTGTTGGAGCTGGCTGGTTGGCACGGGTTGGTATCTGTGGCGCCCATCCATCGCCTTCTGAGTTGATCCACGTGTCTCCGCCACAGACGTCCATCCCCAAGAAGGACCCGATAGGATCTGGGGCCGGTAACCGATACGATCTGTCCTGGCACCCACAACGGGTCCCCTGCGTAGTTCCTGGCGTATACCAGGTCTTGTGGGGCGAAGTCTCTGACCAGGCTATCGGACCCTAAAGGGGTGTCTGGGCAATAGTGGGGGTGTAGCCTGTCTAGAATGGTTCTAAGGCGTCTCCCCATTAAAAGTTCAGCCGGAGACTTGTTGGTGGTGGTGCAGGGGGTTGTGTGCTGGCTGAGTAGGAAACGAGACAATTTAGAGTGCCAGTCCTCCTGACCAAACCTGGCAAGTGCTTCTTTGGCCGATCTAACTGCTCTCTCTGCCATCCCGTTGCTAGCGGGATGGAATGGTGCTGTAAGGACGTGCCTGATGCCCAAGTTGGCAGTATACATGCTGAACTCACATGATGTGAACTGTGGGCCATTGTCTGAAACCAGGGTGTCCGGGAGCCCGTGGGTGACAAACAGTCGGGTTAGGGCTTTCACTATTGACTGGGTGGTGGTCGTGGGAAGTAAGGCTACATCAATCCACTTGGAGTATGAATCCACGACCACCAAGAAGGTCTTGCCATGCACAGGCCCAGCTAGGTCAACGTGCAGGCGGGACCAGGGGGCGTTTGCGCTCTCCCATCTGGTGGGCGTGGCAGCTGGAGGGGCGGCCCGGGTTTGTTGGCAAGGTTGGCAAGAGCTTACCCAGTTGGCGATTTGAGCGTCCATACCGGGCCACCAGACGTAGCTGTGGGCCAGGGCCTTCATTCTTACGATGCCCGGATGTCCCTCGTGAAGCACCTTCAGGATGGGCACTCGCAGTGATGTAGGGATGACCACTCTTGTTCCCCACAGAAGACAACCTTGTAATTTTGACAGTTCCTGCTGGCGGGTTTTAAAGGGGACAAAATCAGTTGTACATTGAGTTTCCGGCCACCCCCTCCCCATCCAGTCCAGAACCTGGGCGATGATTTTGTCCTTTTTCAAGTGCGCCGCGATGTCTTCGGCTGTCACTGGAAGTTTGAGTTCGTTGACCTCGAAAATGGCATGGATAGGTGCTGGGTCTTCGACTGGGACTGGCAGGGGGCAGCGGCTAAGAGCATCGGCGTGGCTCAGGGTCTTGCCTAGACGATGCACTAACTTAAATGAGTAAGCAGCCAGAAACAAAGTCCATCTGGTCATTCTGGGCGAAAGTACCTGCGGAGTTTGCTTGTCTCCAGACAGAAGTCCTAAAAGGGGTTTGTGATCAGTCACTAACTCAAAGTGGTGGCCAAACACGAATTCGTGGAATTTCTTAACTGCAGCCACTGCGGCCAGGGCCTCTTTATCGATCTGGCTATAGTTCCTCTCGGTAGGCGAGAGAGTCCTGGAAAAGAAAGCAATTGGTGCCTCGGAACCGTTGGCGAGCCTGTGGCTCAGGACAGCCCCAATGCCAAAAGGGGATGCGTCAGCGGCCAGGACTAGGGGGAGACATTGATCGAACTGAACCAGGACCGCTTCTGAAGTAAGCAAGGCTTTGATTGATTTGAATGCATGGGCCTCCTTGGGTCCCCAGTGCCAGGGTGAGTCTTTATCTAGTAGCCTATGTAATGGTTCAGCGACAGATGCCTTGTGTGGAAGGAATGAGGTGTAGAAATTCAAAAGTCCCAGAAAAGCTTGTAGTTCAGTCTTGTTGGTAGGTGTGAGTGCCTCATGGATGGCCTTCACCTTGGATTCCATGGGATGGATGCCCGAGGCGTCAATCCTATAACCCAGAAAGTCCACCTGCCTAATGGCGATGGCACACTTCTCCCTTTTGAGTTTGAGGCCATGCTGCCTGAACCTCTCTAGCACTGTCCTGACTCTCTGAATGAGCTGGGGCCGGTTCGTGGCTGAAACTAAAATGTCATCGAAGTAGGGGACCACTCCTGGGAGACCCTGGAGAATCCTCTCCATGAGTGACTGAAAAATGCCTGGGGCTACGCTGACCCCGAATTGGAGGCGCTTGCATTTGAACGCTCCCCTGTGTGTGACTATAGTTTGTAATTCCGCTGTCTGTTCATCGACAGGGAACTGTTGGTATGCCTGGGACATATCTAACTTAGCGAAAATGGTGCCGGGTTCGAAAGTATGTAAAAGATGCTGGATAACGGGCATGGGGTATGCGCTGACCTGCAGATAGCGGTTGAGCGTGGTTTTGTAATCCGCACAAATTCTCAAACTGCCATCTTTTTTGAGTGGGGTGACTATGGGGGTTTCCCATTTCGCGAAATCAGTGGGTTCTAGCACCCCTTGTTTAAGTAGTTTGTCTAGTTCTGCGTCCAATTTTGGACGGATGGCAAAAGGCACCCTACGGGGTTTTAAAGGAAGAGGGATTGCCTGGGGGTCTACTGAAAATGATATGGGGGTGCCCGAGTAGCAACCCAGCTCATTGCTGAATACATCGGAAAATTCTGAAAATAGGGTATCTACATCAGAAGTTGAGACAGCATGGATCCCGGTTACGCTAAGGCCGAGTGAAGGAAACCAATCAAGTCCCAATAGACTAGGGAGGGTACCGTTAACTACCACTAGGGGCAGGTGGCCCTTAAAGGTTTGGAATTGCACAAGGAACTTGCCTTTCCTGAGGACAGGAATGTTCTTTCCCTGGTAGTCTTGTAGCGTCAGGTGGCATCTTTGTAGCTGTTTCCTTGACAGCCTAGGCTGGAGTCTCTTCAGGGTATCCCAGGAGATGATTGAGAGCGCGGATCCCATGTCCACCTCCATCCTGCAGGGCTTACCTTCTAGGAAGACAGAAATTTTAATTTTATCAGGGGTTAGGGAAGTATGGTTAGCGCGGTAGCAGGTATAGCAGTCCACCACTTGCCTTTGGGAGTTAGAAGGTGGTAGAGGTCTTTGAGGTAAGGATCGCCCTGCTTGGCAGACTCTAGCGATGTGACCCTTCTTTTGGCAGTTCAGGCAGATGGCGTTTCTGAACCTGCAGGATGCCCTAGGGTGGGAGCCTCCACAGGTTAGGCACATGGGAGGTTGCTTGGGGGTGAAGTTGTTTCTCTGCCCCGCTCCTACCTGTGAAGGCTTCTGATGAATTAGGCGGTTAACGTCAGACGCGTCCTGTGGGGTCATCTTTGCTGATTACCTCTTCGGAATGGACAGTTTGCGTGCTGGGTTTGGATTGCTTTCCCTGGATTTCAGCTGCTGACTGAGCCGAGAGCTCAGCAGCCAGGGCTTCCTCCATGGCTATGGCTAGAGTCAGGTCTTTCTTCGCCAGTAAACGCCTTTGGAGTTTCAGATCTCTTACCCCACAGACGATCTGATCCAGCAGCATGTCTTCCAAATATTCTTTGAATCCGCATTGCAAAGCGGCTGTTCTCAGGGCGGCCATGTATTCGTTAATCGACTCCCCCTCTGTTTGCTTTCTGACCCTGAAGGCATACCTTCTGGCTATTTGAGACGGTTTGGGACGCTTCTGATGGCGCGGGGCGCGACTAATGCTGTGGCTGTGTCGAAGACGGTGGCTCCGCAGTAACTCAGGAAATAGGATTTCTTCCTATGCTCCAGCAGCCGGCTAGACCGATGGCGCCAAGAAAATGGCTGAATCGATTTCTGTAGGAGTCCCACGTCTCCTTGTTAGGTTTGAATGGAGGGAATGCTTGATTCGCGCTCATCGTGGAGAAGGAACAGGTTCGTCTGTTTCAAATTGTTATTCAAATCGCGCTCTTAAAAGAACGCTCTGCGGTTGTCTCTCTGGGCTGCTTAGCTCTTTTTGAAAAACGCGCTCTTGGTGAGCGTGGGCGGCCTCGGCTGCTGTGCCTGTGGCTCGTTTCAGCGAATCAGCTCTCACAGTATCAGTTTTGAATTTCGCGCTCTTTGCGAGCGTGGGCGGCTGCGGTTACAGCGCCCTTGCTTTCTCTCTGTGACTACAGCTCTTTGTAAAAACGCGTCTGGCTAGCCTTCGACCATCCCATCCTCGTCGCCAGTGTTGTAGAGTGATGGTAAGGACGAGGCATGAGACCAGAGCGTACAAGTAACTGGCTTTATTGCAATGAATAAAGGGTTGTCGCGTCTGCTAGCTAACTCGCAGACCAGCGGGCGACAACGGGCTGGCTCTGCTCGACAGCCGGCTTATATAGCCGGTTGTCAAACGGAGCCAACCAATGGGAGCTGCTGGTGCTCCCGCTCAAACAGCGGACATGGTTGGGAACTCCAACCAGTTCCACAGACATAACAACTATATTTTAAGATACATCAGTTTTCTTGACCAGATTCTTGTTATTTGAAATCTACCAAGGCATCAGAAACTAAACATTTTTCAGGCACAGGGCTATCCAGACAATTACCATATTCCTACAGAAAGTGAAAGCTACACTTGATTGTTAGAAAAGAGATTCTATTGCTCTCAACATTTCAATTAGGTACTTGTTTTTAAAATAAGAATGTTTTTCAATCAGGAATCAAAAAGATATTTTTAAAGCAATATGGTCAAAATTTAGGGAGCTCTCCACCTTGTAACATATTTTCTTTATAAAAAAAATATTATAAATAAGATACAATAGACCAGTGTCAAACTTGTGTCATCACATTGTCGTCATGTGATGTTTCATGACTTTTTTCTGCTTCACTAAACTGGAGGTGGGCATGGCCAGCATGTGAAGCATTTTGCCCGTGGGCCATGAGTTTGACACCCCTGCAATAGACAGTTAATATATGTATTGTTTTCTTAGTTTATTAAAATCTTATATATATTAAACATGTATATATTCTTAACTTGAATAAAATGAATGCATGAATAAATACAATTTAACTTCTATATTATTAGGTGTTGCTTTGCTGTATTCCTTTTCAGTAGATTTCATTGCATCAGGCAAAATACTGATTTTGGGTTTAAAAGCTTCAAACAGTTTAAATGCAGATATAACCAACTTGTGCTGTTCATTTTTCCTGGTTGGAAATGCTGAAAGTATGCAAAATTGAAGTGAAATATGTGGGATCCAGAGATGGTGTTTTGTTATATAGATAATGGAATTATCCCCAATAATATTGGGATCAGTCCAACTTCTCTTTAGAAATCCTCCAAAATTTCTAAATTATGTAGACCCTTTGAGAGCTGATGTTGCCCACTGAGTAGGTACTGTTGTTGTATGTCTTGATTAGTGTTATTTTCCCTTCTCCTGTACTGAAAGTGTACTGGTGTTTTTAACTGGTTTGATTTTTTTTATCTTTCCTGAATACAACTGCTGTGAGTCTTGTGATTTGAAAGTATAGAAATGTAGTAAAATAAACAAATACATATTTAAAATGGGAAAACTGTACCATAAGAGACATGGCAAGTGAACATAATTCCTTTATATATCGTTTATTTAATGCAACTGCTTGCAAATATTGTCTGAAGGTGCTATTCCCTGGTGACATTTAAAAAAATATATGGGGAAAAAACAATTTAATTCAACCCAGAAAAACGGTATACTTTCCAGCTAATGAAGGTCATCATGCTACATAAAACAGTAAAAGAGGGGAATGAGCAGGGGTGCGATTCTACCAGTTTGCACCTATTTGGTAGAACCGGCTGTTAACATTCTAAGCAGTTCAGAGAGCCGAACTGCTCAGAAGAAATTACTGGCCTAATCCTGTAAGGAAGGCAGGAAGGAAACATTCTGGTGTTGCTTACAGAAACTGCCTCTCCATTAACCCTTATTACATTCTTGGCAGGACTAGACTTCCTATCTCAGGAACATCTCTAGAGTTTTTTCCCCCCTCCTTTGCTGGTACTTTGCTTGTGTGGAGTGACCATTCAAAGTTACAATGGCACTGAAAAAAATGACATGCGAGGGGATGCATGCCTCGATGTGAGTGATATTGAGTTGGCCATGCCCAGTCAATAACATGACCACCAAGCCATGCCCACCAGCTAACACCCACAGAACCAGTTGTTCTTCCAGCCATGCCCACAAAACCAGTTGTTTAAAAATTTGAATCCCATCCCTGGGAATGAGCAAATGTGAATGAATGTTAAAAAGGACCTATTCAAAACAATATCATGCTGACAGGTAGAATATGGAACATATAATAATCCCAGAAGAACTGCTAGTTTCAATCACAAGACAGATCAATGACTATTTGTAAAAATGTCAGTTCATACTGCTATTAAAGATAGCAATGAAGAACAAGTAGAAAAGCAGAATAGCTTTCCTGATTCTTAATGTCCTCCAGATGTGTGGCAGTCCCCACCCAACATGTCAATTTCTCAGTTGTGGCCCATTGGCTGCCAGCAGAGCAAGCTGTAGAGTTAGATGAGAAGGAAGTGGAGGGAGAGCCTGGGCCAGCTTCGGAGCCTTTGGAAGGCTCTGATTAGGAAACAGCATAAGAGACAGAGGCAGAACCAGTGACTTCTGTCCTCCCCCGGGTGGAGAGGCAGCTGTCTTTGGGGCCTGAGCTGAGTGAGGGGGGAAACAGATGGGGCCCATCCAATATGTGTGTATGTGCAGAGAGGAAAAGAGAGGAGGGCAAAGGAAATCAGTAAGCCAGCTCTCAGGGAGAGGCAGAGGTAGATGATAGTCAGTCCCTCCCTGCTTGGGAAATAAATAGGAGGGGTTTAGGAGTGATCTGTTGTTGCAGACAACAGTTCATTTCTAGTATACAACAAGCAATTTGGATTTCTTGTATAAACCTAGGTTTGTTGGTACTAATTATGTTTGATTTTGTTGTTTATCCCTGTGAATAAAAGACTGTTACTGTCCTGTTATAAAAAATGGTTTGTTTTACCTGCAAGTAAATGTCTTATCACTACTTGCGAAGGCTGGGTCAAAACAGTAGCCTAGGAAATGAAGTCCAGACATCTGAACCTTTCACAGGTGCAGAAAGGTTACTTACCATACACAAAACCATGAACAGTAAAATAATCAACAATCAATTGGTATTTTACTTTATCTATGATGTCACCAGATGAATTGGTGAATGCTAAGCTTTACACATTTGCAGATCTATAATAGCATACTGAAAATAGCATGAACAAAATAAAATCTATACTCCTGCAACCATCACATTTTTCTGGGAAAATCCAGATAGAAACAGATTAATTCAGGAGGAAGTGCCAGTTGAGAAAACACTAAAGAGAACTGGTTTTTTACCAGAGAAAAATAAGTACAATTTTAAAACAGCCTAAGGCTATGTTTTTGCTTTAGATTCAAAGCAAAGAAAAATCTGCAGCATCTTTACCTGGGGTCATGCAGCCATCCTCCATAGAAGTGCCAAGAAAAGATATGCTTGGTTGAAAGAGCTGCTGACAGATCTCACATGAAAGCCCAAACAGTCAGGTGCAAGCCATGCTTTTGGTGTTATAATCAAGTTCTTCCATCTCCTTGTATGATAATATTGTCAACTGGATTTCTGTGTATTCTGTCTGATGATATCGATGTATATTGGCCTTCTTTTGGTTGCTGAGAGGCTCAGCAACGAAGAAATTCTTGGATTGGTAGACAGTGATAGTTCTTTTTCCAGTTTCATTTCTGTCTTGTAGGCTGCACAGTCAAATTTCCTTCTTATTTCTAACTTTGGCTTGTCTGTCTCCAGCCACAAGCAGCGTACTATGCATGCATATTCTGTTGATTTCAGACTCAGCTTGATCATAAAAATGATTAACTTTCCTTTCTTGTGCAGAGATTAAAGAATAATTCGGTCTAAATGTAATATTAAAGGATTTTCCATGAAATCTAATTAATAATATTCAGTTATTGACTGCATGGTACCTAGGTACTTGCTTCATGACCACAAAAACAACACTATCCCCTTTTTGTTTTCACATCTTGAGTAGTAAACAGCATGATCTTCTTGACAGTGTCCAATTCTTCTCTATGTTTATTCAGTGATGCCTAAGTTGTTACCATGTGGTGGATTCATTTCATCTTTAAGTAGGTTGATTTTTTTTCTTAAATAGCAACATTAGCAACTGAAGTTTCTGAAGTTTTTAATCAAGCCATATCATAAGCACCATTAATATTCTTCCTCCATAAAAATCATTTAAAAAGAGGAGGAGGAACAGAGAAAATTTCAGATTTGTTCTTCTGTCCAGTTTTACCTGGAAGTTAGCAGCAGGCATAACAAAGAAAACAAATTTTGGCTTTTCAGCAAATGCTTAGAGTTCTACAGAACCAATCTTGCCTTACAGCTCTATTCATTGATTCTTTCCAACAAATAGAAAAGAGGTTTCAAGAATTTTTTTAAAAACATAAAGAGAACAATTACACTGTAAGAGTAATAGAACTTTGCTACACATCTTTGAACAGGTTTTATTCCTTTTACTGTTTGAAGAAGAATGGCAACTATGCTCTGAATAATAAAACTAATTGGTGCACCTTAACAACCAAAACTGAATTAATACATTCACTGAATACAGTGATTATGCACACTGTCTCCTAAAATCAACTAACATATACTTTAGCAGATTATTAAGAAGTACATGAAGAGAATATGAAAGATATTGCTAGTTTATTCTCTTACTGTGGGTGTATTAATAAATTGCATTTCCATAGTTTGTTTTAAGTCAGACAAATGACATTTAAAAAAAATGTACATCTCTTTGCTCTTTCTTGTCAGCATTTATTACAATCCTAGGACAAGGCTCCTAGAAAATTGCATTATATCAAGCCAGAACATTTATCCCTTACTCAACAATAATTCCATAATCAACATTGCCAATTCTGCCAGGTAGTAAATTTGCAGCTTCTCAAGCAAAGAACTTCCCAGACAACCTAAGCTGGATGCTTAGTTGGAGATTCCTAAGTCCACTTAGGCACACTTAGTCATGTCTACCTGGCCCCAAGGAGTTTTGCATCATCAGGGGTGCATCAGAACACAGAGAATTATACTGTATGTAAGAAGACCTAGTTGTCCTGTGGTAATCCCTGTTGATTGATTTAGTCTTAGCTTAATTGTTGAATCAACAGAAAATATAACAATTTAAAAAAAAAATCTGAATATGGCCCAATGGCAGGAGAAGCCAATGAATGAAATTATGAATGTCATCCTTAATTGTACTAATTGCAGCAGAGTCTCACTAGCAGCTGAGTTCCACCTGGAAGTCCAAGTTTCATTTTCATTGGATTATGATTTATTTCATGAGTGATTGTGATTTTGCTTCCCTTATGGTCACAAACACAGAGAAGACAATCTGAAAAACAGAGAACAACAAATTTGAATTTTATGTATAATAATGGAGATTTGAAAGCAGTCCTAGAACTAACATTTTAAGAATAATTTATTCCAAAATCCATAGTATTTATCTTTTTTATGTAGGAGATTGTAATATAAAGTTTACAATCTTCTACAAACATCTGTGGTAGTACTTGAATGAATAAATATTTCATAGAATTTGCTCATTTCCTTTCAGTTAATGTGCCACAAGGAAAAGACATAGATCTATTGTAAATTAAGGTAGCTAAATAATTAACCCCATTAAGGAGTCTCAGAAGGCAAGTTAATAAACTACTTACTGGGACATCTACACAATGAATGATATCCCACCCTACTGTGTCTATATGGGTACCAGCATCAATTTTATAGTATCATTGCACTCCAGGGCATATCTACTAGTGATTTTCAAATGGGGTGACATTGCTCTGATACTGAACATAATAAATATTTTTGCACAAGGGAAATTAAAAGAAATGAGCTTCTGAAATGCACTTCCTGAAGATGAATTTATACTACTCATCTGTTCCAAAGTGCAGGCATATAAAAACAATAAACCTATTATTATTTAATTATTTCTATCCAAAAGTAAATTATATTGTAACCAAACATTGAAAAGAATGTGATTAAAATATTATGCAATTGATCATCTATCCTTAAAATTTTAACTTGATGCTACCATTGAAGCATCTCAAAGCTGCCTAAAAAATAAATAAGTAAAGACTGTTTTTCAATAAAATAATTACACACACTTCCCAAGAATAAAATATCCATCTATAAGACCACCGAATGATTAAATCAAATATTCCCTTTTTAAAAATGCTCTAGCATCTTGAGGCTTTGTTATTCTACAAAAAACTGGTTGAACAGACATGTCTGAAAAAAAAGGATTGTGAAAATAATTATTTTTCTCTTGGAGGAAAATTCCCCTGGAAGAAAGTTCCATGATCCAATGTTATATTGCCATTGAGAAGTCTTTGTCTTGTGGGAATCTCCCAGATGAAATTAACGTACATATTATGTTGGATGACATAAATGAAGTCATTCATTAAGTGTCATACTGAGACTAAAATAGGCTTCATCAACTAACGTTTAAGGCAGAAAGTGCACTGCTTCCAGGATTAGCTTTATCCACTTCCTTTAACAATTGTACAGCTATACCCAATGCCATTTCCAGTTTCCAAACTGTCTTCAAGAATAGGCCACTGCAGCAACTCAACTGTGAAGTTATTTGGATGTGGTATGGTGATATAAAATTGTTCTGTCCTGATCGAGTTGCCATCTTAAAGAGTCCATCTGTAAATCTAGTGATAGATTGTACTCAGAAGTCATCATGCTAGGTACCTACTCATCCAACCCATCATTACTTCTAGCAAGTATCAAAATTATCTTTATTGAGACTGAAAACAGAGACAGGACACTCCAAATCTCTAAATGATGGGGTGGAGTGGAAGAGAATTATAGAACCCTCTGTATCCTCATGAGGCCAATATCATGAGTCATGATGGTGTAGTGGTTAGAGTGCAGCACTGCTGTCTACTTCTGCTGACTGCCAGTTACCTGCAATTTGGCAAATCGAATCTCACCAGGCTGAAGGTTGACTCAGGTCAGTAAAATGAGGACCCAGAGTGTTGGGGACAATATACTGACTCTGTAAACTGCTTAGAGAGGGCAGTAAAGCACTATAAAGTGATATATAAATCTAAGTTCTATTGCTATTGCTGCTGTGAGACTGAATGCAATCCTCCACATCAGTGGAAGGAATGCAACATTGTTTTCCAATATCCAACCCAAACTTCAGCAATATCCTACAACAATTAATGTTAAAATACTTAATAATGAGCAGTGTAGGTGGACAACATAGTTACACTCCCGTGCCTCTCTCCCAGAACAGTCCATCAGTCAAGGCAGCCAAAGCCATTTCAGTATAAGGCTGAAGACAGAGTCAAATTATTTCAAGCATAAATGTAGCAGCAAAGCTACATCCAAGTATGTTGTCTTATAAAGCCATATCTGTAACTAGATTATGAGCACGACCTCCTTATATATTGCCCATTTGCTGGGTCCAGCAATCAAGGAAACAGATCCAGTTACAGATGGGATGTGCAGTAGATTCTGTACTCCTTGTGGTCTCTAATTCACTTTCATCTCAAAGTGTTTCACAAACCAATTACTGTAAGGTACTGAATTG